>NC_042521.1:12242374-12548896 GCF_900963305.1 Echeneis naucrates
GTCGTACATGCTTTTAGTGGCTATCCTGATAGCTGCAAATGTTGAATTTTAGGTGCTTGTGGTTTTACAACATCATCAGCTGGACTTTATATGTAACATCACATGTGTACCTGGAGTATAGAGTATACTGTATAGATATGGAAGATAAGTGAACTTCATTGAAGTTGTTTTTTTAATAATTATCTTATTACTGTCTCCATTCAGAGATCCAAACAAACATTAGGTCATCATTTCCAACAGCAACACCCAGGAATGGTCACTGTCAACAACCCTGTTTCCTCCATGGGTCATATCATGGAGATGATGTCACAGCGCCACCAGGCACCTCCACTACAACACCACCATCATCCTCATCATCCACAACTTCCAGCTCCACCCCTCCCCTACCAACAGCGATGCCATGCCCCTCCTCCGCAGCATCTGGGAAGTTCGCACGGCCACCAGCTTCACCAGTCAGGGAATGCACCGCACACTCAGACTCACCAATCACCGCCTTCACACCTGCACCAGGCATCTCCTCCTGCACCACCACTGCCTGTTCCAGCACAGGTACGGTGATTTGCATCACGCTGTAAATGTATATTTCTGTTATAAAGTTGAGCACTTTAACAGTGAAATCTACGCGGATGGAAGCCATTAAAGGAAATGCAGTCACCTGCACTTCCATGTTGGCTTCATCTGCCAGCACTGGAAGTTGCAACAAGGTTGGCCACACATGACCTCCTGTTTCTGTATTCTGGCACAGCGAGATTCATTTTATTATTTCTCTTTTTTTGTTGCAGTTATCACCCGTTTCACAGCAGATGCAACCGTCACAGCCTTCCCATTCCCAGCATGCAGTGCAGGCAGGTGGTAGCTGCAGTGGTGGTGGAGCAGGAGGAGGAGGAGGCAGTAACCGTCGCAGGAGGTCGGCGGAGCAGGACCCTGATGAGCGCAGGCAGAAGTTTCTGGAACGTAATCGAGCTGCAGCCACCCGCTGTCGACAAAAGAGAAAGCTGTGGGTGTCATCGCTGGAGAAGAAGGCCGAAGAGCTGACCCACACGAACCTGCAACTGCAGGTGGGACACATACTTTGTACACAGACAAACACACAAACAGATACAATCCACACATCAAGGATTCTTAGCATTTCTGTATGTGTTTGCAGAACGAGGTGACATCGCTGAGGTCGGAGGTGGGACAACTGAAGCAGATTCTACTCACCCACAAGGACTGTCCTGTCACCGCCCGGCAGAGAGAGGCACAGGGGTACCCCAGTGAGTAAAACCCTGATACCCTGTACCCCTCACTAGAACTATCACCAGCTTTTCCAGACGCCTGACACCATTCATCTCCATCCAGCACTGAGGGTGCAATTCAGACAAATGATTCCTTATTTGGGCACATAGGGGAGTATCCCAAGGTTACCTGTTTTCATGTTATAACAAACCACGCCCCCTACACCCAAACACAGGGACCTTTAACTCTATCTTCCCACATGCAACTAAACAGCACTTTAGAGGCAAACTCTATTATCCCCACAGTCTCTTCGTACATGCACTTTTATGGAGAACCAATCGGGGAAGAACTGCACTCTGAGCTCTCCATTCAAAGGAATTTATTTTTCATTTCCATTCTCATTTAATAAACCAAACCTTGATAGTGTTTGAAATACCCTGGAGTACAGTGCTGTTCTTGCACTGGCTGTTTTTCCTCACATGAAGCGGGCATGATACAAAATGCAGACCATGCCCATCTTGCACTCCAGTCAGGCAGAAGTTTATGTTAAACAAAAACTGAACCTGTAACTGATAGAAAATAAAAAAGATACTGAAAAAAGACTGCACCTTGTGGCTTAAATGGAAAAAAGGCCATTATGTTTTAAGTGTTGAGCTTTGGAGAACAAAACCGGATGCAATATTGGCATGTGTTATGTTCATATATTTCTATTGTTGTCTTTTTACCTGTATGTACAGTATTAATTTGTTAAAATAAAAGAGATATTTTCCTTTAATCTCAACTGTAATGGGTTTTCATTCATTTGTTACTCATATAAAAAGCACCTACACACAAACCCCATACACAGAATGGGCAATCCATATAGGATCAGTGACTTTGATTGACAGCTGTCTCTGTGTCCAGCTGCAGGGGTGAGCCCAGGAGGAAGTCCCACATCTGTAGGTCCTGGGTCTCATCTGCAGGCCATCCAACACAACAGCATCTCCACCTCCACGACAACTACAGGCGACACAAGCCATGAGGCCCAGCCTGGATGCTAGCCCTCTTCCCAATGAGGAGGGGCTGGGACTGAATAGCTGAATCCAACCAGACTGAAATCCCTCTTTCATAACTACACTAAAGTCTAACCGAACCGTGGATCCATGTCTCTTAACATGTAGATGAAATACTCAACTGGATGGGACGACTTTATAGATTCATGCGAACATGGAGGTATTCTCATCTTTTCTGGTAGAAGAGGACAGTCATGGTGTCATCTCCATAATAGGTGCAATAATGTCCTGCTCTGCAAGCCTTGTTAAAAACTGTGATGTCATATGGCAACTAGATTCTGTTTGTTCAGAAATTCTCCTTTTCTGTTCACAGCAATCTGAGCTTTGCCTGTTACCCACTGACTATGCACACATACCTTCATAACTCATCATTTCAGTATTCTCTTCTGCTTATGTCTTTCAATAATTCAGAAAAACAGACTATGTATTATTTTGTACTTTTAACTGAGCACTGCCTTTTCTTCAAAGCAGAGGCAGCTTCTGAAAACAAGGTATTTTTCTATTTACAATCAAAGACACAAAATGCTTATTTTAAGATTTGAAATCAATGTCTGTCTTGGAAAACCATTGAAAAGCATCAATGTACACATCCTCCTTTCAGGCACTTTAATAAAAAAAAAGAAAGAAAGAAAAAAGAAACTTAACTAAATAAGTATCACCTTCACCTCATGTTTGAATACCTGTCAGATTAATTTAATTTACACTTTTTAAGCATAAAGATGCTGACAATCGCTGTAAATCTAAACTTATAATAAAAGCACTTATTCTGGCATTTTGTTGGGATAAAAAAAAACCCTTAATGATATAAATTGTTTCAGAATGTTTGTGAACACAGTAAATATGCAGTTGTGGGAAAAGAGGCCATCGGTGATACTCAGTACATACAGTATGGTCTACTCCGCCACCTAGTGACTGGTTTTGTTGGTGGTGGCTGACCATGATAACTGGAGTGATCAGCAAATGAAATCACATTCTGTTTGATCTTTGACTGATACAACTACTGCTCTGTATAAGATGCAAAAAGGCAGCTGAAAATGGACTTCTCCTTACTTATTTAAGTGATTCCTTTGCCTGTATACATTCATCATGAAAGAAATAGCCACCTCTGCGGTGCAAAATATTACTTGAAGTTAAAACTGCTTCATAAGATCTTGACTCTAATTATATAAAAATACTTTGCTGCATGTGTGCATACACAAAGGCTTGTTTGAGTGTGTTGTGTGTTTGAGTGTGGGAGGCACTCCACCCTGTCTAACCAAACAAAGGGACTGCTTAACTATTGCCAGATCTCATCTTGACACGCATACAAGAGAATGGATGCACACGCTTATTCCTCTTACCTTCTGTTGCCCACCCTCACATACTGTTTCCTGGTCTCCTTATAAAGCACTAATTATGAGTTGCAGGGGAAAAAGTACGATAGAAAGACTAAAACCAGCATTCATATACTGGAAATACACACATCTCGCCTGCTTGGCTGAGGTGTATAATGGTAATATCACCAGAAAAATGAAAAGGGGCAAACACAGTGTGCAGTGCCTCGTTTTTATAAATGCAAATGTTTATAGAGTACTATAAACAATACATATATAAAAATATATTTCCCAATTCTTAGAAACATAATTCCCCAGTGTGATTCACAATCAGTGGATTATGTAAAAGATAGCCACAGAAACATGTACGCACTCAAATGCAGAATCAATCACATTGTTGGGGATTTTACTTCTTCATATGATACAAAGATTCATATAAAAGTACAAAACAGGGTAGATGTGATAAAAAAAAACTAAAAAAATTCCTGCCAACCAGCAGCCATCATTATATACTGTACAAACAGGTGACAATATGATGTCTGTGAACTCCATTTTAGCACCATAGTTGAAATCAGTGGTCTGTCAGTCACACGTACACACTCACAGCAAATCAAACATTCACAAACACTCACAGGTGCAAGGAAATGAAAGAAGGAAAGGCACGAAGCAGGAAGAGGAGGTCAGAGGGATTTGGCTTCCTCTGTAGTCTGAAAAGGCCCTGATGAGCTCAGTTGTTCTGCTGTCATTTAAAAAGCTTTCTTGTGGTTTAAACTTAAAGTACTGGGCTTGGTGGCTTACTTTGTTCATAACCACAAGCATGATCGTGTTTTTGATGTGATACTGCATCGCGTCAACTGAGAGGCCTTTCTCTATTCTAAAGCCTAGACTAAGGTTGCAGGACAAACCAATTCACATATTGCTCCTTTGCAACATTTTATTCTCCTAGTCAGAGAATCTCTGCATGTCACTGTCTCTGCGAGCACTGCTGTCCAGAAAACGGTCACAGGGGAACTCGATGAGATCACCTTCCTCAAGTGGTGCAAGTCGTGCAGGACGACTGCTCTGGTAGCTGGTGAAGTCAGTTGACACGGAGGCAGTTGCCACGGTGGGACGAAATGGTCGTCGGGTGGAGTACATGTGGCGCACATGCACAGCCGACTTCCTCCTCTGTAGCCGCCTCTTCAAGCTCCGCCCCAGCCAGACTCCACCAATGATAAGCAGCAGTACAGCGTTCCCGGCCAGCATTGCCACCGTCAGCAGTTGAAGGTCAGAGGTCAGCGTGCCCACATGACTAGAGGCCTCGGGGAGAGTGACCAGTCCTGCACAGTGATCACGAGGGGCAACTTGGCAAACAGATCCTCCAACTACTCCTTCCACACAGACGATGTAGGTTAAATCTGAGCTGAGCTCTCGGAGGGTTACGGAGCGAGCTGTGCCATGAGCATAAACATAACGTGGGAAACGATCTGCAGCCCCAAACCGGTCAAACAAAATCCGGTAGTGGACTTCATCTAAGCTCGGCCCAGGACCTGGCGTGTAGCGGTGATGCTCCCTTGTGGTCCAGTGGACAGTGACGGTGCTAGATGTCACTTGGTCCACTGAAACATTGGTGATGAAATGGCGGTTGAACACACATGGATCTGTGATTACAGGCAGAGTCTCCTCGCCATCTGACCTCAGAAGGTCAAACTTTCCTCCTGGCTGCTCAGGAGACGCTGTGGGGAGCTCTGTACTTGAATTAGTGGAGTTTCTGTAACTAGGTGTGTTAATGACTGGTGGATCCGTTCTGGAAATTACATTCGACCTTCGTCTCCCTTTAGCACGTTTCCCAGCTACCTCTGTGGCAGTTCGTGACCTTGGACTGAGCGACTCCTTTGGTTTCTTTTGTGTCAGTGATGAGGAGGGTTCTGATAACTCTGGCCCGCCCTGGTCTCCCTGAACTCCCATCCTCTCCTGTCCCTCTCTTTTCCATTTATCTACCTCTTTCTGCACAGTGGCCTCCTCCATGTTTCCCTGTCTTAAATCCACACCTTTGGTGTCTTCCACCTGGCCTTCTCCACCTTTCAGCTCCTGCTTTATTACATCTTTCCCCTCCACTTTCAACAGCACACCACCCCCTCGGCTCTCCTCAGGCCCAGTTTGGCTCCTACACAAGTGGCTCCAGTTCCCGAGAGGCTGCAGCTGGGAACTGTTCACATAGTCGAGATATTTCCCCCTCAGAGTTGTAGGGTAATGACACTGCACAAACACAGTCAACAACTTGCCCTGTGAATGTGCAACAGTCATCCATCTCTTCAGCTCCTTGAGGCGACAGTCACAGGTCCAATTGTTGCCATGGAGATCTAGGTCATAAAGTACACTGTTAAGGGCAAAAATGTCTCCTGACAGACTGGTGAGAAAGTTATTTTTCAGCCTCAGCACTTTGAGATGTTTAAGTTGTGAAAAAGCCAAAGAGTCCACGTTGGAAATCCTGTTGTTGCTGAAGTCCAGCTCCTCAATGCGCTCTAGAGGGTCCAGGAGGCCGGCAGGGATTTCCTCCAGAGCGTTGCCGTTAATCAGAAGCTCTCTGAGGCTCGACAGTCCCCTCAGGGCCCCGTTGTCAAGACGGGAGATCCTGTTGTTGCTCAGGGAAAGCTTGGAAAGCTTCTTCAAATTTTGGAAAACGTGGTTACCAATGTATTGAATTTCATTATCAGACAGCAGCAAAGTTGTCAAAGTAGTCAGTTGGGAAAAGGTGAGGACATTACGCACAGCTGACTGCTTGTTGTGGGCCAGGTTGAGAAAGCGCAGGCTGGTGAGTTTGGAGAAGGCGTTTTTGTGAATGTACTGCAGCTTGTTGGATTCCAGGTGAAGATAGTGCAGGCGGCTCAAACTTTTAAAAACTGAGTCTTGAAGAACTTCTATTGAGTTGACATCAAGCCGCAGTTTGACAAGATTATCCAAGTTGAAGAAGAGCTCCGGTGTTATTTTCTTAATGTTATTATTATTTCCATAGAGAATAGTTAATTTCTTCAGGGGTTGTAAAGTCCCAGCAGGTACATTTGATAAAAGATTGTGTCCCAAGTAGAGCTCCTCTAGCTTGGAAAGCTTCTCAAAAGCCTTGGGGTGAATGGTTTGTATCTGATTGTACTGTAGATTTAACCTTATGAGGTCACTGTACCTCGTGAAGTCGAAGGCGGAGATGTTAGTGATGAAGTTTCCCCCCAGGCTGAAGATCTGCACCTCCTCGGGCCCCTGCATGGCGGCTTTGGGTTTGGGCACAGTGCGCCACCCGCGGTTGGTGCACATGAGGTGCTGTGGGGGCTGGCAGTCGCAGCGGTCGGGACAAAAGCTTGTCGTCGGTGAGAGAGAGACGAAGCCGTTGAGCGACAGCAGGAAGAAACAAATCCCTGTCAGGAAAGCGCCGGTATCCATCCCCACAGCGCGGCTGGCACAGCCGGAGACTGACGCTGCATTCGCTTTGTGTTGT
Source organism: Echeneis naucrates (assembly GCF_900963305.1). NCBI lineage: Eukaryota > Metazoa > Chordata > Actinopteri > Carangiformes > Echeneidae > Echeneis > Echeneis naucrates. The sequence goes on from NC_042521.1 coordinate 12,249,427, forward strand.
TCAGGTGCCCCTCACGCCGGAGACCATAAGTCCGCTTGTTGCTCTGAAAGGCGGAGAGAGAAGCGCTTAACAGATAAACCACGCGGCTCCATCTCTGAGTGGCATCACGTATATAGAGCAAATGAACAAATGCTGCTGCCCGAGGAAACGCTCACCTCCCCAGTGAAGTCTCCATCCCCCTCAGTGGTCATCTGCTGCGAATTAGAGCTCACTCATTCTCTCTCTCACACACACACACACACACACACACACACACACACACACACACACACACACGGTGAAATAGTCCCTCCTCCGCAACTCCGCGACCCCGCCAAAGCCAGATGTGCACAAGTCTTGACGCGCGAGATCCAGAGTTTTGCGTGCGCATGCAGGTAATCAAACACACACACACACACACACACACACACACACACACACACACACACACACACACACACACACACAAACACACAGGGCCGTGCAGTGAGAGTGGGAGAGACAGAAAGACTGAGAAACCCTTTGACCGAGTTTTGTGCGCGCCCCCGCAGCCACCGGGGGTCTGAGATCTGGATCAGATCCCTGGTATGGACAAAGCAGACAGGAAGATTTCCTTCCCACGGAATCAAACTCTTACATTTCCTGGCACGAGGGTACACGCACAGCAAAGCAGTCAGTCATAGGACAGACTCAACAAAACACGTACATTCATACTGTCAGTGATTTTGATGATGTATGAAAAATGACTCATAAAAGAGCTGCAGTGCAGCTACAGCAGAGCCGACATTCAGTCTGCCCAATGCAGAGACAGTGTTTATACAAAGTGAGCAAGCGAAGCAACAATGAACGCATCAACATCTAGTCTGTACAGTAGGAACACCATCATTATGAAGCTTGACTGTAATTCACCATTCTGTCATTAACACGCTCCATGTTGCCAGGAGCACAGATGGTTCACATTTACAGATGAGGAATTCAAGTTGTCAAGTGTGTGTTAAGGCTAAGAAGGAGAGGTGCCAAAATCTGAGTTAAAGATCTCCAACTCTAAAGAGAAGAAGAAGAAGAAGAAGGGGGGGAAAAAAAAAAAAAAAAAAAAAAAAAAAAAAAAAAAAAAAATGCATGGCGAGTGGAGCATGTGGAGACTGAATGCAAGAACGATGCTCTGCAGCGTACATGAAGGTTTCTGTTCCTGTGCAGTCGCTAAAAAGCATGCAATGTTACTGCCAAAACATCTGCACATTTACAGCACATGCGGTAGAGCACTTAGCCACTGACATAGCATGCACACAGCCTAAATGTTTCACATGATGTTATTTAACCACAAAAGTTGGATTGTTGAAGCTCTTAACTCAAACTTATTTCTCCATTGACTTGATTTCTAGGTGATGCTGATTTGTCAGCCATGGAAAGGATATACGCAAGTACAAACACACATACGGGCTCCTCCAACCATCCCTGGCATTCAAGTGATAATATGCTTTACGGAGCTCAGGCACAACTGATGTATTGCACCCAACAGAAAAAAGCACTCCCTGATTGGCCTCATTGTCATGCATAACTGCTGGAAGACATCATAGTCGGCAATTATAGTTCTGGTGGTGGGTGAGTGAGAGAAAGAAAGTCAGAGACGAATAGCAAGCCTTGGGGAAGTCCCCTCTTTCGGGGAGGTCATTTCCTGTCTGACCATTTCTCTAAAGCGTTTCTGAGTCTCCCCTCTTGTCTTTCTGGTCTGTCTTTCCTTCTCTCTGAGGAACACACAGAGCTCTGGCCTGAGACGCAGCAGGACCGATCCAGTTGTTTTCTGTCACTCTCGGTCTGTGCCAGAATTGAAAAGCATACACAAAAGATTTCATCAGCATGGATTCACTTTCACTGTCGCATCATAAATAACTGATAATAGCTTTAATGTACAAACATTTAAGACAGAGTAATGGTGGGGAAGCTGACCCCCAGAGGGTTCACTTGGAAAATGAGATGGACCAGTATAATTAAATGTGGAAAACAGGATAAGAAAAGAGGAAACACTGTGTGAGCCAGTGATCAGAGGAGAGTACAGTGCTAAACTGATGGTGACAGAGATTGTTGTGTAGAAAAAGTGATCCAGATTTGACCTAGATTCACTGAAATGCTAGCACAATCAACGACATTGGGAACCCCGCAAAGAGCTGTCTGCCACTGTGACTGCACACAACAAAAGGTGCAGACTGGTTTCACCAGCCTATACTTTCATCAGCTCTCTCCTCACAGTGGGCCTCTCACTGTCCAATCAGCTGGCCATATGACATTTCAGTCTCCCAGTACACAGAGAGACATGGGAAATTTAATACCATCAGTGGAAGAGACAGAGAGCAGAGACATGGAGAAGAGCGAGGGGGTGGGGGGGGGGGCTTATGTATCTGTCTCCACTTCCCTGTGCCTGTTTCCTGGGACTGACAAATGTTTGTTTTTTGTGCTCATAAGTATGTTCGCATTAAATAACAAATATTTGTGTGTGTGTGTGTGTGTGTGTGTGTGTGTGAAAATCAGCTAATTCTGCAGTGTTTGCAGGTTTTCTGAGTACTTTACACAAATCAAATGTATAATTAGAATAACTATAGTTAGAGAGTGCAAGAGAGTGTATACCTTTTTTAACTCCACTATAATCCAAAAGGAAATACTGTGCTTTTTTACCTTGGTGATATAAGATATAAGCAGATACAGATACAGATATAAGCAAGTATAAAATGAAGAGTATTACATTGTGGTCTGCCATAGTCTTTACTTTCTTTGTTCAACTGTGAAGACAGAATTCAGGTACTCAAGTCTGTTGGGGGAAGGTAAATATTGTGCATCTGGGAAATAGGAAGCAAATTCAGATACACATGACAAATGAGAAACTTCATTTGCTGATGATGACAGTGTGATGTGGACAAAAGCTAAGATGACTGGTTGATGAATAATTAAATGAATGAATGGATAATTGATTTCTTTGATGATTTATTGAGCAGTCATACTAATTATTGATTGGAAAGAAACAAGCCTTTAGCAGTTTAAATGCGTACAACCATGTAATCCTGCATTAGCGCATTAATCATTAGACATTATTTGAGTGAATTAGACCTCAACACTGAAATGCATGCCTTTAAATATGTTTCTTTGGGATTCAGTCTACTTATTTGAGGTGTGCACTGACTCTTGCTGATGTCCCAGCCAAACAAGCCAATAAATTGAATGGCACAAAACCACAACATTTTGTTGTATGTACTTTCATTAATCAAATAAGCATACCAAAACACATTCATTAGCCTTAATGGTGCTCTACTTCGTTCCCTCTACATACAGCCAGGCTAGCAATTTCCCAATGTTCAGAATGCAATCTATGTGAAAATAACTGGTTGATGATAGTTAATTGACCATAAAGACATAAGGGTGGTAAGAAATTATCTCAACTAAGCAGTAAGGGAATTTACCACAATATCAAAGTCATCCTTTCTCCACAAACACAACTTTAGCATGTCCACAAACATGCAACCAGTTACACATGGGACAACAAAAGCACAGAAGACTCAGGGGGTGAAACACTTGAGGGGATCATTTAACATGTTTACAACACATACTGACATAAAAAACATACAGTAATATAGGCTCACAAAGCAGGGCCCACAGTCAAGGTACAAATGAGCCTCAGACACAAAGTCACAAACTTGCAGCAAGTTGTGCTAATGAAAACATGTGTCTCCTATTGCAGCTCAGAATGTGGAGATTTTTCACTTATTCCCAGCAGGCCTAACATGCTTCAGAGATATAATGCATATGGGACATGTCCTCATAGTCATCAGTGTAATAGACGGCGGACAATAAATGAAGAAGAAAAGCAGCTTTGTTGAGACTCGCCCTCCTGCAGTGCTCTAATCAAAAGGAAATAGTTTAAACAAATAACAGACGCCTTTGTGTGGCAGGGTTAGAGATGTATGATTCCTTTTGTGGCTATGAGTACTTGAGTACTAGCATGTTTATGACCAAGTGTACAAGTACTATATCTTCTCTTTGTATGAACTATGATTTGCTGTGTTCTTTAGCCCCTTTCAGTATTCAGTATACATGGGCAAAGAGGGCAAAAGGCAGGAAAGCGGGAATGAGGTGGTCGGATATATGTGCATGTGGATATGAGTACATGATGGTTTACATGAGCAACAGCTGCTCAAGTCATTAAGTGAATTAGGTTGAGTTGAGAAGCACAGATCTAGTCCGTGTTCACAGACAGTAATGTGTGTGCGCCTGTGTGTTTGTGAGTGGATGAGATAGTATGTTTATGCACTTAGAGGGAGATGGTGAAAGACTCCATCCCCTCTGTGCAACACGTGTCTGTACCAACATGCCACTGTTAACAGAGACTGAAGAGTCTTTATTTAACAGGAAATGCAGAAATATTTTAGCTGCATGCAAATGTATATTACTGTGAGAAAGAGAATGGAGGGATCACCTGGGCCCCATGCCTGCAACCCTCCACATTCCCAATGCTCTTCTACTCAACTCCCCCCAGCTGGTTCCCATCTCAAGAGGAAGGGCGAGATGGAGGGAAGGAGTGGAGGAAACAGAGTCCAGTTGCAGCAACTGAAAGACAGTCTTCTACATTTCATCACCGGCAGAAAAAAAAATAACAATTTAACCATAAGAGCAAAAAAGCTTGTAATAAACAGCTGGTACCAAAATGGACTAACACAGCTGATTGCAACAGCCAATCATGCAATGTACATTTGTGGAGCATTCCATTCAGCTTTGGGAGAGCTGCAGTCGCTCTCGCTTGACCTCCAGGGGTCACATTTTGTCTTTGGGACCAATATGTTAAAAAAAAAAAACTGGAGGGGGCAGAGAGGGTGAGTAGAGTAAAGGAGTTCTTTATAGGTTTCAGTCCACCCTGTGAGAGTTAAGAATGGAGGGAATAGAGCAAAGGAAAGAGGAAGGCAGAAACTCCACATCTGGAAAAAATTACAGCGTATGCAATTGCCTTGTTGAAAGGGTGGAGAGACTGGAGGGGGAGATAGAGGAATAACGAGAATAGTATAAAGGAATAATGCGTGTGTGTGTGTGTCTGTGTGTGCTAAGAGGGTAATCCTTTGATCTACAAAGTCTGATAGAAACTGTCTGCATGCACATAATCAGCCTCAATCACATAATGACACTGCAAGAGCATAATGCCTTATGATGTTAAGATCAGTGAGCTGCACAGAAGATAACACTCATACTCTTTTCAACTTAAACACCCCAAAAAGTGTAATAGGTTATGCAGGGCTGCACATGCACACAAAAACATGAAAGAAGTACAAAATTGCACCAACGCACATGGACTCCAGGTTAACATCTCTCAGTCTAACACAATGCAAAACAAGTCAGAAACAAAAGGACAAAAAAAAACCCCAGAGTCATTAAAAAAAGGTTGCCACTAGGTAATTCAGTGAGCTGAGACATCTGATCTGCAGCTGTCAACTCAGTCCCCACACTACTTTGCTTCTGTGCAATGTCGCCCTCTGCTGACGTGGAACATTAAATCAATATGGAAGGATCAGCGCTAACACCCTTTAGGAAAATTGTATTTCTGTTCCTCTTTGTTTTCAACAAGAGGTTATTAGTTTTGGTTAATATAATTAATTGCAAGTGGCTCTGTTGAAGGCAAGTCTTTCAACCATGCTATCACTTTCCTCCATACTTAACTATCCCAAGATCTTAACCCTAACCCTAGCATATATAAATAGGACTGAAAAGACTGCATCATGTCAAACTCTAATACTAGGGGACTGTTAGCATGGTAACACATAGTATACTTTAACTACTAAACATTAACCTGTTAACATGCTGGCAGTGGAATTTAATGCCAGTTGTGAACAGTCTCACTGTAATACGACCACAGCTGGGGGTATGTTTGATAGTATATTTACGGTATTATCATCGCTTACTCTTGAGATCCCATCTTGAGTTGAGGGGTGCAACATTAAAATAGAGTTTAAAGGTCTGTTATTTCAACAAATATTTTGATTGCATGGTGCATTCCTGTAAATGAATAAAAATAAACCACCCAGTTTGCCACGCACACATAAGTGACAACTGACTCTTGTAGGTTTATCTAACTCAGAGGAACAGAGGTCAGGTTCAATTACAGGACGGAGATTCTGTCAGTGTTGTTTTTAAAGGTGCTTCTAAGACCAAGACTCAGACCAAGAGGTCCTCAGAGGTCCTTACAGTTAAAAGTGAAATTACAGTTATATGTAACTTAGTAAATTAAAGATATTTGATGCAATGCAAAATAAAATCAACATCTTAATTTCTGTTCATGTTCTCTGCCTCTTTGTAAAAGAAAGGTACATATTTTAGGAGGACCCTTTCATCCAGCCTCAATAGTAAGCTGGTTCATGCAGTAACCATGTATAACCTATAGATGGCAGTGTCAAACACAATCAGCTCACAGAAGTGTGCTTGTGTCAGTTTGCACTGAGTGACGGAAAGGTGAAATAAATAACTACACTGGCATTTGCAGACTTAAGTGTATTTGTATGGGACCAACTATCTCACTGAGTCCTCCCTTCTATTCTCCTTTGAAAATCAGATTTAAACTGTGCTTTCAGTAAAAAATAATTACAGGCAGATCAGTGTATAACTGGTGTGTTTTGACAAACTTACTGAGTGCAGCGACAGGCGTGCTTCAGAGTGTGTAACTCTGTTGTCAGGTATGCAAGGGTGTGTTCCATTGTGGATAGTTCCACATTGTTTAGTTAAGTGCAGGGGAGTCCACCTGTGTTGGACAAAAAAGGTTTGTGACACAAACACTGATAACAATATCTAACAATCTTTCAGGTGTGTTCTAGGTTGAGTGTCGCACTACCTCCTGTCAGAAATTCCCTGGTGCAGCCTTGGCTTACATTCCTGAAAGTCAAAACACTGCCAGTATATTTGCTAGTTCTCATTTTCTTTTCTGGGCACACCCAGCTCTGACTCTCCCTTTCAAAGACATTTTTTCAATCTTTTTATGTTTTCCCTTCCCACTGTTGCCATAGAAATAAGCCCAGGCAGGAAGTGACAATCTCGGGCCCATGCATAGAAATTTGTTTTGTTGGGTAAACAAATCCAAAGCATGAAGGTGGTTTGAGCCACTACAAAGACAATGGTGGACGGACTGAGCAGGGCTCTCAAAGAAAACTTGATGAGAATCATTTCATTCCACAAAGACATACATTACAAGTACACACAAACACATGGTCATAATTCACCCACATGCTCGCCTGAGTGCATCACAAGACTTCTCTCACTTACTCATCATTTCAGAAAACAGTCAGCGCTTAACCTAGCTATGTCATGTTTTGCAAACATAAATTCTGTGCAGAAGCATGTAGCAATCACTGTATTGTGCATCGTGAGGCAATGAGACCAGGCAAGTTAGGACACTGGCCTCTGAATCACCACACTGCCTGGATTTTATATTGTATTGTCTTATCTTTTGTTCTTAAGATGGTAATAATATTAGCATTTATTCATTTAAAGAAAATTTTTGACTACCACTTTGGCAGTCTTTTAGCAAATTGCACATTAGCTGCTTTTGCTTGTCTATATTTACAGTAAAACTGTGGTGTAAGTATTTCTTGGGCGTTAGGACATTGCAAGGGGCCATTTTCACTTGTTTTTGAGATCCAAGGCAATAAATTATTTGCATAATTAGTGGCGGGATTAAATCCTGGAGCATGCAGCCTGTTGGACACTGGCTTTTCTGACGTTGGAAGTTGCCAGATAATTGGAAATCAGAGGATCTGTAGTAAGAAGTGTAGCATCATGGGCAGAAATTAGCAAACAAGCAGGTTGTAGTGTTGTAGTGCAGGTTCAGGTGTCACAGCTGACAAGATCGTTAGTTTTGACTACAATGCAGAGCTCACATGAGATAATGTGACGCATTCATGAAGTTGAACGTCATGTTTAACATACAATCATGCATTAACAGATGTTACCTTGAAATCATGTGACTTTGCGTCATTGGGAACTTACCTGGCGCTCCGTTGACGCCTTTTCTCTACGACTGCTCTTTACCACCTTTCATTTCTACGTCCACGTCACACAATGGCCCGTTCAAATGTGGCCCCGCCTCTTAGCTTTATTCTCGATTGTGATTGGCTGTGAAGACCACCAGTCACTACTATCCACTGAGGAAGCTCCGCCCCGTCCACGACGCTCGATCTCTGAAGCGAGGAGCTGGTCCTCTGAACCCGATAAATGTGTCCTCACTCCTGGCCTGAGATGCTGTAGCTTTCGCCGAACAACAGTAAGCATTTCTTTACATTACTTCTCTCCACCTGTGGGAATATATGTCCGTGTTTCTGCTGTCGGCGTCTCGCTTCCGTTTGAATGAAGCGGCGGAGTTGACAGCGCCGCCGTCGTGTCTGTAGCTGGACGTCTCAGCGCTGAAGTCAGATATCGCTCTCGACAGAATCACTAATGAACTTTCTCCTGATTGTGTCCCTGTGAGAGGCTCACGGCCTGTTTGTTAGGCTTTTCTAGAGATTGTGTAAGCGCCGAAATGCTACCACGAGGTTTTTCTTGAACATTTTGTCTGCACCGACAAGCTGTTGAATTGCTTTGGGCAACAGGAACTGAGCAGGACACCTGTGTTTTTCTCCTCCTGAAGTTTGTCCCCATTAATGACTGCTTATAACCAATCAGCAACCAATCTGGTGACATCATGCCCAGCAGTAAGCTATCCTGCCCTTTAATGAAAGGAATAGTAGGTGACAGCTAATCACACTGTTCAGTCGTGAAATGCACTGAGCTTTATTTTATTCCGCCTCCCTTTTGTGGCTCTTGACTGACTTGGTGATTATACTGTGAATCAATACTTGGCTGTAAAAGCACTTAGGTCCAGATAGGATCAGTTTGCTTTATGCATGAGTGGTAATGTCAGCACTGTCACTGTGCTGTTCACATGAACTGGCACAGCACACAGCCTCTTTTAAATAAAACTCTGGTGTTTTTCTTTTGTTTTTGTTGTTGTTTTTGTTTTTTTTTTTTTTTTTGTAAGTGTCTGCAACCTGAGATTGAGGGTAGTTAATAGGACTTCAATAGAGTTACGAACATTCATAGCCTGCAGTAATACAGGAAGTAGTAGAGGTCCTTTATTCATCCAAAAATCATTTACATGTGTCAAAATGAATGAATGTTGAAACAATGTCCTGTTTATCCTATATAAAGATGCTCAAAATTAACTTAAGGATTTGGTGCTTTTCTTTTTTCCAAGCAACACATCAAACAGTGAACAGTGTGTAAGAAAAACTTTGGGCTTGGGAATTTGAGCTACATCTGGCATTTCACAGCACAAACTAATTGGCAGATCAATTGAGCTATCTAACTCAATATCTAACTATCCAGCAAGCAACAGTCTGGTTTCAAGCCCATGAGTTACATCTGCTAAGCGTAAGTGTTTGTGCCCATAAGAAAGATACTGAGAGAACTCAACACGAGCTCCAGGGGGCACTATTAAAATTCACTCCTTCCATTCTGGTGGACCAAAGAAATTTTAGATTGCACTGGAGGCCTCAATTTCAAGTCTCAACCAGCTGACGGCGATTAAGCCAGAATGTTTCCTCCTGCTGCAGCATATCTGAGCATAAACATGACGCACATAGTTATCTCTATGTCACTGCCTCCTTTACACAACACCCACTTAAAAGCTGGTAAATACAGAGCACTCCTGCCTTGACTAATACTCCAAGTGGCCACTCTGAGAACGGTGTGCCTGTGATCTCTTGTGCTTTTTTAAGGTTATGGGATGTTGTGCCCTACTTCCAACCAAGCCCACTGGCTGGTACAGAGACTCATGTGAAATCATGTTTCTGCGAGTAATGGCACAGGTTCTATAAATAGATCTGTGTTTTTGCCCTCAGATTTTCTATGAAGAACTAAACGAAGTGAATATATTCTTGATTTTGGTTCTTTTGTATCCATAGCAACCCATGATTGAGAGATAATACAAAGTGTCCCTTGTCTCAGATGGCAAGAGACATAAAGACTACTGTGTCTTTGATGCAGCTTTTCAGAAATGCACTGGTCAAAAATCTGTGGACATGCTTGTCCGTCTTTTTGACTGCATATAGGAACCAGGACTAAATGGCACATTGCGCTTATTTTAAATCTTTCTGATCACTTGCTGATACCAACATCAGTCTTACTTTTCCTGCATAAAGATAGCAGAGGCACTGTATTGCTTTCAGATGAAAAATACTGTTAAGATATCTTCAAACTAACTACTGCTATCAGTGAGTACACTCAGTCAGCATTGATGTCAGAGGTCAGATAAGCTAAGTGCTACTGCCACTAACCAATTCGAAACCATATGCTGCCAAACATCCGTTACACAATTTTTTTTTAATGAAATGTGTGTATTGCTGTATGAAGTAGCCAGATGATACTGCCCGGTGTGGTTCTATTTAAAGTATCTTACGCTGGCTCTCCATTTGACAATCAGTGGATCATACACAGCTTTAACTCCATAAATCTGTGGAGGAGCTTTACTGGAAGACTCTGGTACTTTATGGGCAGTAGAGTCACAGATGGGCCATCTGTGTGGACCTGTGTTCAGTCCCAGTCAGCCATTAATGGACAGGATATACAGCTATGTGGACAATCAAGTTGATGGCACTCCTGCTGCTACAAGAATGTGTATAGGCAGAAGGCAGATGAACTGGCTGCTAAGTCAACATCTGTGTGTTCGTCATGCCAGCACTGGAAACTCCAGCCTGACTATTCCTCAGGCCTACGCCTTATTGCTTTGAGATCCTGTCATGGAAGCTGGTTAACGACAGACGGAGCTTTTTCATAAATATGAACAGTATGTATTGCCTCTAGTCATGCTCAGCTGAAAAAGCATGTAGCAGTGGCCATAATGGATTGTGAGTGTTGCTTAGGTTTTACTTGAATTCTGCCTTGCAGCATTTCTGAAAAGTTCAGTATATTTACAGCATGTCTGTGTACAACTCTTTGCAGCAAAGCTTTGGGAGAGTGCAAGTGGTTATGCACTTCAGTGGTTACTAGGAATGGGGTGAGTGGAAGAGTGCCTGTTTCCAAGTCTCTTCAGAGCACTGAAAAGGAAAATGTTCTAGAAAAATGGAAACCAGGGAATACCAAGGCTAGAGTCATTTACTTACTTAACACCTATGTGAGGGAAAATGTTAATATGAGTTTCCCATCAAAGATCCACTTTTGTTGCACTGTCATACTTTCAGATTAAGCCAGACCCTCTACTGTTTGCATCAGTTTTATTTCTTCCTCCCTTTCATCAGCTGATGTCATGCACACTGACATACATAACAAAACAAACAACAAAAATCACACACACCAAGTAGTCACATTTCCATCACCAAACCTTTTATTACCTCATTTGGGTCTTGTGACTCTGTGACATTGGCCATTGCTGTGAGAATGACCCTTTTCCATTTAATCAGATCATTTACAAGGTGGTGTGCCATTAATGATTAACTCCTATTACATAAGACTGAAGCCAAAACCCCAGTACTTCTAGTCTTACAGTGCAAGAGGCTTGAAGCTATACAGTACTACAGTTGATTGGATGTTTGGGGACCCACATCTTTTCCCAGTTTGACAGACAAATACACATACTTTTCACAAGCTTTTAATCTTGTGAGGTGAGAAAGTGTCATAGGGTAGTGACACATCAAAGAACTTTGAAAATGTCCATTTTGAGGTTTTACACTGAGGAAGTGTAGTTGCAACTTTTCCGCTGAATTGTATCAAAGGGAAAAAGGCTAAGGAATAGAAAGAATGGCTGACTACGTTATGTAAAGCCACTTCCCTCTCTCATCACTTATTGTGTATATTAATGGTTGTACTCTTCAAAGAATGTAGTTTGAGCTGGAAATCTGAGTCTGAGTCTCTGATCTCCTGCAACATACCCATACCACATATGTTATGGGTGGATGCACACTTTGTTGTTTCAACTCCATACTTCATACAGTTGTATGTACTCACGCCCATGCTTGAGTTTTGTGTGATGAATTCCATAAAGTTTTAGATGCATCCTACTACACCAGGCGTGTCACAACCTGATAAGTGCAAAAAACACAACAAAAAACAACAGCTTGATGAAGTAATTTCAGCTCCAAAAGTTTAATATCTAAAGCCTACTCGAAAATGCTGTCTTTCCTTTTTTGTCTGTGCTGCTCCAGGGCTGTGAAGCAAGACAACAACCCATGTGTCTCAGTCTCCTTTTAGCTGAGTGTTGACTGTAGCTCGATGTGTGTTATGGTGTGCCGGGGGTACTGAAGCACAGAGCACATTCTTTCCTGTTGATGACTCATGTCCTGGGCATGGCACTGACTATAAGCAAGACCTTGGGGAACACATTCAGACGCACGCACACATTTAAACCACCAAACTGTTTGCAGGGGATGTAGTTATCAGCATGCTTAAAAACCAGAGGTTTATACAAATTTGCATGCCTGTGAGTACAAAGAAGTCCACAGGCATTCCCTCAATGTGTCTGTGTGTTAGTTAAGCAGACAGCAGTAAGTCCTGCTCATGTGTATAGCACACTCTAACCACACTTGCAGTGTATAGGAATGGCTATAAAACACATATAGGCAGCATAGACATGCATACAGCCAGGTTGGGACATGTCAATTGTGGGAAGGAGAGGAATGAATGATGCAACACACTGAGAATGAGGTACTCCTGCTCCACACAACCATAAAGATATGTATAAAAACAAATAAAACTTACTGGTTCCTATTTGAGTCTGAAATGCTGTTACAGGAGGCAAAGGAGGCAGAGGAGGAGGAAGTTATTTGTGCTGAAAGCAGTCAGTGATTAAGGTTGATTAAGGATTCACTGTGTAGTATGCAAATGGGTCCAGTGATGAATGCGAACGTCATTGTTACAAATAGATGGATTTGATTGGAGCCTGTAAGTTAGAATTGAAACACCTATTTTTAAAGCTCAATTTATCACTCAGCTTCACTTTTTTTTTTAAATCCAGTCTGGTCTAGTCTCTAGTCTCTGTCTGTAGTAGGGGGAATGGTCTCTGTGGAGGGTTGTGGTCTGGTCTGGTCTAGACTCTGGAGGGGTCCAGTCTCCAGTCTAGTCTCTAATCTCTGGAGGGGTCCAGTCTCTGGTCTGGAGGGTTCTGGTCCTGGTGATACAGCTTTTATGCAACAATTCCATCTAAGCATGGATAAATGTGAAAAAAACACTTTAATGTCTCCATTTGTCATTCTGTCTTGCAAAGCAGACTGGAGTAGATCATGAGGATCCTTTGCAAACCTATAGATTGAAGCAGAAATCATTATCAATCAAGTTGTTTTAAATCAAATCGTAGCCCCAAAAATCGTAATCAAATCAAATCGTGAGATAGTAAGATTCCCATCCCTAGTAGATATAACTACTTATTTTATTTATGTATTTTTTTCTTTCACAAATAGTCTTGTTTTGTTGATGCTCTGCATGTTTAAAAGGGGCATTTTCGCTCCATTCCAGATGTTCATGTTTGTTGACAAGCAGTTCCTTGATCATAAAAATATCTCTATCACACTGTCATAAATAGTGACAGTGAAACACTTCGTAGATGTTTGCGTGTTTATGTGTTCGCACATGATATTAGTGTTATTTGGAATATTTGTGTCTAGCTTCCTGAAACCAAAGCTGCTTTGGACTTTGGGAATTTCACATCCACAATTAGGCTGTTAAATTTGTCAGGGGCAGTGAGTAAGTAATCCCTCCCTGCTTTTATCTTCCTGCCTCTCTGTGCTGCTTCGGTTTTGTTTAAATTGAGCGTAACCTTTGTGCTGTTCAGACATGAGTTTATTTTAACCTTTCCTTCGCAGTGCTGACTGTTGTGGTGTGGCCTTCAAAGGTCAGAGTGGTGCTCCTGGCAGCTCTGTTTTGATTTTTGTTACTCCGGCTTTCACAGGACCAAGACAGCAGTGGGGAAAAAAGCAATCAAGTTGCAAAAAGATGACATCGCCGTCACCCACTCACAGTGACAGCAGCGTCTCCTCCAAACATGACAGCCACCAGGTGAGTATCCCTTTGTGTGTGAAATGTGTGAATTAAAATCTCTTGCAACCACTGCAGTTGCAAAGGAAATCCATGAACTCCTTGAGGCATTAGATTTTGTTCTACCTCTGTTATTTCACTTGTTTGTCTATCTCAAACAGTATTGCTCCTGTGTCTCACTTTAGGACAGTTGGGAGATTGTGGAGGGGCTCAGAGGGGTCCCTGCCAGCATGCAGGAGCCTGACAGACAGGAGGGTTTGCTGCTCAAGAAGAGGAAATGGCCCATGAAGGGATGGCATAAGGTATACACTGAAGCCGCACAGTGTCTTATTGAGCCAAACACTTGTTTTTCACGCTGAGCATTTGATGAGGTAGCCCTGTGAATTTCTGTCCGAGACCCCTTGTATGAAGAGCGAAAAGCTGACCTTTTGACACCATGTTCAACACATGTGGCTGTACTTCTTAAACAGAGGGGTTGTAATATGGAACATCTCCATCCTTCTGAAAAAATATTGAATTTGTACATTTTAAGAGCAATACTGTGTATGGGCTGTGGTTATACTTTTTTTCTTGCCAGTGTCAAGGTCAAACCAGCAGTGTTTTCAGTCCTCCCTTAATCTCTGACTAGAGTTTTGATCTGCTATCTTTTAATATCTCAAGCTATTTCTACATTTCCTCCTCTTCACCATAACAGTCCTCTGTCTACCCTTTTCCCAGTCTTTTTCATTCCCTACTGATTATAATATAACCCTGACTCATCTTCCTCCTCCTCCTCTTTCTGAGCGTGCTCATGTATACCTGGAAACTTCTGCCTTGCAACATAAAGGTATTTTATAGGAAACATATTAAATCATAAGATGGCTTCCCTTGTCAGTTTAACCTTTTGTTAAAGGAGAGCTTTAAACCTGTAGTTAAATTTTTGCAGTGTCATTATCCTTACTGCAGGTCACTTGTAAAATGCACATGCCAAGGTCAGGGCAAGGCAGTGCTACTAGTGTCTATTGGGGTTTTAAACTGTTATAACCAAAGAGTGAAATATATATAAACAAATCATTCTTATGACTTAATACTGATTAAATTTGACTTCTTCCCAAATAGAGATACTTCCTGCTGGAGAAAGGCATCTTGAAGTATGCAAAGCATGGAACTGATGTAGGTGTCTACTCAAGAGCGCCATCTGTCTGTCATTTGTGTACAAACACATACTAAGTAAGTGTTTTTGTCCAGCTAAAGAAAGGAAAGCTTCACGGGCTCATAGATGTTGGTCTCTCTGTCATGTCGATCAAGAAGAAAGCCATGTGCATTGACCTGGACACAGAAGATAACATCTATCACCTAAAAGTAAACCTTGAAACTGTGTGGGCTTGTGTGTGGGCTGAGATTTGTTGAATTCTGTGTGATTCTGTGTCATCTCTCTCTCAACTTGTCTCCACACCTACATATTTCTTTTTTTCCCTTTCATATCCTGTGTCTGTTTCAAGCTCAGACACTCACAGCTCCTAATTTGGCTTTATGACACCCAGGTGAAAGCTCCAGAGCAGTTTGAGGAGTGGGTGTCAAAGCTACGTGATCATCGCGTGTTTCGGCAGAATGAGATTGCTATGTATCCCCATGAGAGGCTCCTCATCCATCCACATGCTTCATCCTCTCCCTCCTTCAATGACTCTCTGAGAAAAGTATGTTGTTTCAGTGCTTGTTTTTTAGGAAACATTTGTAAAGACAAAGTCATTGTTGCTCATAAACCTGCTTCAGTTTGAATGTTGTCATATCAAATCACCCTCATTCATCTTTCAGAGGGCTACTCTTACCAAGCAGGCGTCAGTCCACCAGGCTAAGGTCAGTTCTTGGCTCCATTCCTCAGAAGATATGGACAAGTGCTGCAAAGGTTGGTCATTCTTTAGTGTTTTGCTGATTTTTCGTTTTTCCTTGTTTCACTGATGGTCTAATGGCTTGTCTGCCATCCATCTTCTTGTCAGAACTGACTTTTTTCACAAGTTTTTCTCACTGCAGTGCCTCTCCTATCTTCTATTTTGTGTGTCATCATTTGCTTTGAATGCACCCGAACATTCATGCAGTAATAATCTGTCTTATATTCAGACTTGGAGGAGTGTGAATCGTATCTGCTGGAACTCAACCTGCTACTGAGGAGCATGGAGGTCCTCCACCGTACATACTCAGCTCCAGCCATCACTGCACTACAAGTAAAAAGAAAAAAAAAAAAAAGCCCATGATCTTAAGCTGTGGTTTAAAATGTGATGGGCCATTTATTAAGTCTGTTGCAGAATAACACCAATAGAATTATATTACTTCTATTTGTTCTATCTTCTATTTCTTTTTATCTTTTTTCTGTCTTTTTCTATCATTTATTTATTTACCTATTTATTATTTATTGTGCCACAGGCATCTAGTTATGATATCCCCAAAAAAGAGAAGAGGCCAAGAAGGTGGCGATCCAAAAACAGTGGCAAAGAAACCAAAGCCACACTACAGGTATATGATGCTCACAGATATTAAGCATTTTAATAGTGAAAATGAATGGAACGTAATGGTTTACTTACTCTTCATCCTTCTGTCTTTGTCTCCCAGGTCCCAAGCTGTATCTCTTCAAAGTCTCCTCGACTCCATGCCTCCAACCCCAACCTCTCCACGACCGAGTCCAACACCAACACGGTCTGTCCTGAATCTCCTGATTCTCCGACAGATGTAAACCGTCTTCAGGAGGATTTCTGCAGGCTGGCCAATAACAGTGAGTCCCTGTTAAAGTCATCACGAAATTTGCAAGGAAATCTATTTATTTTAAATAGAAAAATATGCTTTATTGTTGCTGTATGGTAAGATATTACCATGACAAATCCATCATTGCCCTTTTTGTGTTTGTCTCTGTTATTTCTCTCTTTCTCTCCAGTTCACACCGCACTGAAATCAGCATTTAGTTCCCTGGTAGCAGAAAGAGATAAATTGAGGTACACAATTGACAAGCAGACTCCCCAGCCAGTGCAGGTCACAGGCTTAAAGTCAACCTATGCTTCAGTGAGTGAAACTATTTTTGCAAGACTTCACCATAATTACGTTATAACTCGTTTCCAGTTTCTCGTAACTGGTTTCATATCATTTCGACAGGATTGTTCAGGCAGCCCCCAATCCTTGGTCCACCAGGTGTCTAATGAGAGCAGAGCATCCATCCCAGAGTCGATATCAGAGTTTTTTGATGCTCAGGAATACCTTCTTTCCTCTTCTTCTTCTGAGAATGAGGTTAGACACCATCTAACCATCTATACCTCATCCTCTTCCTCTTTTTTAATCTTTAAATCTAAATTCTGTGATAATTTAATGGACTGGTTGTCCATGTTAAAAATTATTGTAATTACATCACAATTTCCCAGACTCCAAGGTGACAACACATTTTGGAATGTTTTGTCCAAGAAACACCCAAATATCCATTATTAAGAATTTCTATTTGTATGAAGAATGTGATTTTTTTTTTTTTTTTTTTTAAGCAGTACAAGAGTCACACTATTTATTTTTCTTCTAATAACTAAGAACTTATCAATTTGTGATTTCATCCTTTCATTCTATGTTTGGATGCTTGCTGACCTTTCACCATTGATCTTCTGTCTCCAGGTGTCCGACGACGACTCCTACATCAGTGATGTCAGTGACAGTGTCTCCATGGATACCTGCAGCAACGAGGGAGGCAGTCAGAGGCACAACTCTGGTACATTGTACAGTAACAAGTTGTGTGTCTTTGTATATTTGCACAAGACATTGTAAAGAGATCTTATTCTGTCAAAGAAAGGCAAGATGAGTCTGTCTGTGTGTACTAAGCCTCTGCATGTCTGCATCAAAAGAATTATAAATGTCTGGAAACACAGAAATTTCTCACATGCTCAGAATATGTGTGAAACATGACCACTGTCATTTTACAGCTTATGTTTACAAATTTGGTGCAGTGTTTCACATACTATATGTGGCAAAGCATCTGTGAACATGCTTCATTAATTTGCTGACACAGATGGTGCTAGTTTAATGTGTCAGCTTCCCCTGAGGTAAATCAAATCAAATCAACAAAAGGCTAAGTTTTGTGTCATTGTGAATTGGAATTGAAATTATGGAAGTTTCGGTCTTCACCATCATTGCTATCTTGGTGCTCAGCTTCTCTCAACACTTCTTCACTGTTTTTACCATGAGGTGAATTGTCCACAGAATCTCCAAAACAAACAGGGCAGATGATCCAAACGAAAACACTCAATAAAGCAGTTTCATCAACACTGTCTTGCCCAGACAGGATGCGTCAGAGCTAACATAAAAGCTAACTTGATAACTTCAAATTAAAGGATTTCGGATGATTCAAGTGCAAAAATCAGACTGAGTTCAGCTTGTGCACGGAAATTAAAATATATTTAATCCCTGTTGGTTGTGTTACTGTGAGTGAAGTTAGTTTTTGAATGCTAATATTTGTATTCTGCACTTAAGGTGGTAAAAAGCCAGTATTTGTGTCAATATATAGATTTGTTAGTTAAAAAAACCAACCAGTCTCACTCTTCATTTCTCTCTTTCAGTCAGCAGTGTGATTACCTTGTCTCGTCGGCGCTCCACACTTCCATCTCCCTCCCCCACCAGCAGTGTGAGCTTGTGGAACATCTTGAGGAACAACATTGGAAAAGACCTGTCTAAGGTGGCCATGCCAGTGCAGCTCAATGAGCCACTCAACACTCTGCAGAGGCTCTGTGAGGAGCTGGAGTACAGCAAACTGCTGGACACAGCCAACAAGACTCAAGACCCATACCAACGCATGGTGAGAGGAGAGAGCACACAGAACATATTAAGTATTCATTCTCACCTGGCAGACGCTCATCTACCCTCTTTGATTTTCTACGCAGGCATATATTGCTACATTTGCAATATCTGCTTATGCATCCACCTTCCATCGAGCTGCAAGCAAACCTTTTAACCCTGTCCTGGGAGAAACTTATGAGTGTGACAGACCTGATAAGGGCTTCAGGTTTATAGCTGAACAGGTAGAAGTCAAGCATTCAACCACCTCCACAGATCTGCCAAGATCTGCCTTCTTTATAGCTGGAAACTGTTCTTTGCTTTTATGTTTCACTCATTTATGAATACACCTTCAACATCTTCAGTGTGGGTATGTGTATAATGCCACTAATCTCATTGTCTCTCTTCTCTCCGTTTCCCAGGTGAGTCATCACCCACCTGTGTCAGCATGTCACTCTGATTCAAAGAACTTCACCTTTTGGCAAGGTGAGCAATTAGAGAAGCCATGACTGGAATGGAAATCTGCTTCCTCCTCTCTTGTTTCACTGCTGCCACACCTTGTGTTTCTAAGCGTTTTTGTTGATAGTTTGTCATGTGATGTAGGTTAGGATTAAAGTCAAAGCTGGTCTTATGCAAGTTTGCATACCTTGTTGACTTTAACATGGCCATGATGATTTCTGTGTAATTTTCCACTGTGTGATAATTGTGCACTTGATATTTACGTGTTATAGAATAATACTCTGCAATCTGTAATACCAATGTAACCTGATTTGATTTTAACTATCCTATATTGTTCAGAAACAACTGAAAAGCCATTGGTAGTCAGAGAAACTGACTGCTGGTTTATTTGCGTTTCTGATTCTTCACATTAAGAAGATGATTTTTTAAAAAGGATGATACCAAAAAAAGCATCTTAAAGAACACAATGAAGATATTTTCAGTGTCATAAATACACATCCATAATACTGTCATCCGTTCTCTTTTAGATGTCCGATGGAAAAATAAATTCTGGGGCAAATCCATGGAAATTGTTCCCATGGGAACTACACATGTCACACTACCTGCGTAAGTACTCCAAGCCTTCACAAATTGTGTTGGTGTGTGTTTGTATCTTCATACATGAACACATTTTTCTGTTTCAGCCAAGGGTTTACGTCAACATGCAAAGAATACACTGTGGGTGTTAGCACGGGAATGAAACCTTGTTTTTTTTTTTTTATATATTTTGAATTTTTTTTACTTATTAAGTGTAGCGTGATTGTGTGTGATTTATCCAGCTTTGGCGACCATTACGAGTGGAACAAAGTGACATCTTGCATCCATAACATCCTGAGTGGACAGCGCTGGATCGAACACTACGGAGAGATGACCATTAAAAATATCAACAGCAATGTCTGCCAGTGTAAAGTCACATTCGTCAAGGTCAGGAGAAAGAAACATTTAAATCATTATTTTTATTTATTTATTTCAGGATGAAAACCTTCCTCTCTCTCTTTGGCAAGCTATTTAAAGTTTTAATAGTCTAATTGTCCTGTCCTGTTGTAGAAAAACAATGAAAAACAAAGCATTTGTCATACAGCACTGTCCTCAAAAAAAACATGCACTGCCATATGGGGAAACCATCAACACCATTCATACACACAGTGCCCTCTTCTGGACAAATAAAGGAACCTCAATTTTTAGAAATAAAAGAAACTGGAGTTTGCAGTAGAATGCACACCTGCATCAAGGCTTTATTATTTACTTTATTCTTCTTTTATGATTACGTACTTCATTCTGACCATGTTGCTTAGAGTTAATAACTCTTCCTCTTTTATATTAGTTAGCTGATGTAGAGAATCATAGTGCTGATTAAAAAGACAGGATGTTGAGAGCCTGTAGTCAGAACCCCCTTTTGGCTCTCTGCTTCCTTCCTCCGGCTCTCTTTGTCACATTCCCACGGAGGGCCATCACAGCACAGAGGCACATGTTTGTGTCTTTGATATTTTACAAGTTCTCAAATTTATATTTTGCCTCTGCCTTTTGGTCTTTTAGGCAAAATCATGGAACTCTACTGTCAATGAGATAGAGGGTGTTGTTACAGATTCAAATGGAAAAGTTGTGCACTCGATTTTTGGAAAGTGGCACGAGTCTCTGTTTCAAGGAGACCCACCTTCTGCAACCTGCATCTGGAGAGCAAGTGAGTTCAACATCTTTCATACTACAGGAGCTCAAAATGTGCTCAGAAGCTGCTAACCTTAATGATCCATGTGTAGACACCATGCCAGTGGACCAAGAACAGTACTATGGCTTCACTCAGTTTGCTGTGGAGTTGAATGAACTGGACTCCACCCTGAGACCTCATCTACCCCCAACAGACACACGCTTTCGGCCGGACCAGAGGTTGGTCCTCCAGCTTTCTGCAATGTTTATTTCTGCTTTTAGTATTGTCACACATGTCAACACAACCTTGTCAAAGCTGAAATCAGTGGCGGCTGCTGCTAAAAAAACAATGGGGGAAAAAAGAGGGTAGAAAATAATATTTTGGTCCTTTTTTATTTTGGAAAATGTGAGCATCCAACAATGGTTCATTGGTCATAACTTTGAGTGAAACAGGTGAGTTATGCTGCAGTGAAAAAAGAAAAATGCACATAAAATTGGGCTGTGATATTTTAAGTAGGCCACTGTTCTTTTGTTTTTTTTTCTTCCTGGCTTGAGTTCAGTTTGTTTTACACATTATAAGGAAGAAAACGTGAACATTTCCATTGTTCCGTTTGGAATTTATATTATTTGCAAAGATAACGTTTCTTCCTTTCAGATATTTGATAATATACAAAATCTTTTGTCGAATCACATTAGATAAAAAAAAAAACAAGACACGATACTGATCACTGATTGGCTGCTGATGTTTCTTGGACGCATACGGGATGCACACAGATGCATCTCGTGAAGAATTGAATTCAATCCAAATAAAAGAGAGCCTCAGGCCACATGCTTATCAAATGTTTGAGGGCTTGTACACTGGATTCTGTTTTACAGGCATCCTTCACGTTTGGAAGTGAATAAAATAAAAACCAGAAAAGGTTGGATATGTGTTGGTGATGCTCTGGTTGTTATAATATTCTTTGCTCTGTATTCTTTGTCCAGGCTGCTGGAGGAGGGAAACCCAGAGGCAGCTGAGGAGCAGAAACAGAGGATAGAGCAGCTCCAGAGGGAGAGGAGGAAAGTCCTGCAGGACAACAACATGGCGCATCAGCCACGCTTCTTCAAGTACGTGGCTCATTACTTATTTGTGCATTCACTCCTCATCAGTCTTAGTGTATCAAACACAGTTGACACATATGTTTGTTCAAGTGTCTTATGTGTAAAACAATAAATAAATAATGACTGCGATTGATGATCCAATTTCATGATTAAAATAAGTTTGCAGCCGATGATTACAAAAATCTATTATTACCCTTTATGTCACTGTCCATTACAACACAGGAATTTCAGAGATATTAGTATGTAACTAATCTAATGTCATACGTGATCTACCCATAACTAACTATATGTTACACCCAGGTAATTCAAAATTCTCCCTTACATTACCTTTAAATCAGACATATTTATGGGGAAAAAAGGTTCAGATATTGATCACTTCATTATATACTTTTTTTTTGTTGATGTTTAAAGAAACAATTGATTTGTTTGTTTAAGGTAATGTAATGAAAAATAAATAATGTAGCTTATACTGTTCTACAAATAGATATGTCCATTTAATGTACTGCACATTAAGGAATGACTGCACTTTAAACACAAACAATATATCATTCTCGATATCTCAATAATAAAACTTGATATCATTCTTCTTGTGTCGACAGGAAGTCTAAGGATGACACCTGGGTGAGCAATGACACATACTGGGAGCTGCGAAAAGACCTCGGCTTTAGCAAATTTGACTTCCCTGTGTTGTGGTGACCTCTAGATTCTCCACTACAGAAGGGGAAGTGTGAACCAGAATTGTGGCCAGCCAGACCAGTGTCCTGACTTGGTTAGCCTCCATGTCATGGTAACCCAAACTAATAAGGACTTCCTGCTTCTACTTTTCAGACAAAGCAGAACCTGTAGAACTTCCTTTTGTAGATTGGATGGTTAATTCTGTTTCTCCTGAAGGGTATATTTTCTCCTTTCATTACTATAACTGCAATTTACACTCAGCGTAGTGTAAATATTCATATCATTACAGCAATTTGCATCTCAGCATTTACCAAAGTGCCTTTTATTGCAGTGCTGTACCTGACCAGCTGCTTGAGCAGTAATGCAAAAACACTTTTATTAAGAGACTTTTAAAAATCCCTTGTTTGAAGACTGGAGGAAAAAGGACCAGGATCGGAAGTGAACTTGTTCTAATGGACATAAATATTTCTCCATCATGACTCCAGGATTTTCTAATTGCTGTAGCCAGAGTCTGATCATAGTTTCAAATTTTAAACGAGGGACTGAGCCTTATTTCAGTGTGCTGCCTTGTTATCAGTCATGACTGTAATAGGACTGTGGATAAAGTTTTTTACTGAGAGGTGGGAAAAGGCTATAATATTCCATGTTAAAAGAGAACAATAAACTGTTCAATGGATGGACAAGTTGGTGTGTCAACTGTTTCTTGTCTGGCTGTGTAAGGGATGAGACACAATTTCAGGTACCCGTTTTTCTCACTGCTAGACATCTTATGTGTTGCATTGGCGCAGCACTGTCTGTGAAGTACTGGCAAATTTTCAAAGCTGTAAAGCTTGTGTTTCAACCATGTGGTGAACCAGTAATTAGTCATTCAACCCAGTAACAAGTGGTGCAAATATAGGTATCACAATTGTAAGTAATTCAGAGGGGGAAAAGTTCCCTCAGCCTTTGTGTTGTGTCTGTGTGTGTACCACACTGAGTATGGAGAAAGAAGAGCAAAGAGTTGTCTGAGAATTTTCCACAAAAATTCTGGAAAAACATTTACAATCTCAAGGCTACAAGTTCATCTCCAGAGATCTTTACGTTCCTGTGACCATTGAGCACATCGTCATCAAGACGTTTACAGCCCATAGCACTGCAGCTAACCTCCCTGGACGTGGACATTTTCTGAACAAATTCAAGCTGACCTGCAGGCACATGGTACAACAGTGTCAGTGAGCTATCAGTTTCCATGTGAATAAAATGGGACATTGTGGGAGGAGGCAGAGGAGGATCCCTCTACTTACAAAAAGATATTATATAAAAAAAAAAAAAAAGGCCAGACTGGAATTTTCCGAGACTTGCCAGAAGGAGCCCTAACCCTTCTGGGGGAATGTCTTGGACAGAGCTTTCAGGCAAAGCACAAAATTACACTATTTACAGGAAGTGAAATGTGGCCTTCTAAGGAAAGAACATAATTCCTATAGTGGAGGTCCACAGATGACATTGTCTAATTTCTAATGTCTTTTTTGTGTGTTTGTTTTGTACTTGATTTAATGTAATGTAATGTCAAAGTAATTCAGAAAAGAACCAGCTAAAGCCACAGCTGGACCGATGATGAGGTCTTAACTTTGCTCAGCATTTATGCTGAAGAATATACAGGTAATTATTGTTAGATGGCCTTTGTTTTCTTTTCCTCAGGACACAGTTTGATTGATACAAACAATGGCGACAAGTATTTCATTCCTTTTAAGAGAATTTCAAGGAAATAACACTGACAGTTTTAATTAGAATGTGGTCTAAAGAATTTAGGCTTTTGTCTGCGAGCAGGTACTTTACATTAACCTATATTTTGTGTTGTTTTTGTGTTTTCTGTTGTCCTTTCACTTTGCACTTGTCCTCATCGCAGTTGTTTGTTTTGAATTTGAGATAAAAATCTGTTTACTATAATCCCTGCAGAAAAAAAAAAGAAATTATGCCAGAGAGTTTCAGTTACTCTACATCGTTTGAAGCATCAGTGGACTTGCAGTTTTTTGTTTTAATGCTCAGGCACAGTAGTTTACTAGCAGCCACTCCTGGTAGTTCTTGATGGATCAGAATCTCTATATCACATATGACTTCACCTGTCCCCCGTGACACACATGCTCACATTCCTCTAAATCTTTCTAATCTGAATGTCCACATTTTAAATAAGGACAACAGCAACTAATACACAACATTGTGTCCTTTTATATAAACAGTTGGCTGCCAACAATTATAACAACCCACACATGGGGTTTTTGTAACTGAGGTCATGTGCCCCCTCATCTTAATGTTCTTAATCCTGATTTGCAGGATATCTGAATAACTGGATAAAAGTACGAGTAATTTATATATTAAAGAAATAGAGGCATGTCTGCTCTTGTTCTAAGCCCGCCCACACAGAGAGGTTCAAGAATCTAGTGAAGTGTTGAGTGAGAGTGGGAGGAGGCGTAAGCTGTTATAAACTTACTGTCCCACTGCTGTCCGAGTCCCAGAGCCTCAGCCCTGCTGTCTCTGCACCCAGGGCTGTCCTCCAGGCTGCCTTTGGACATTTGCTTTTATTCTAACACGTGGCTGTCCTGTAGTCAAATCCGGACTGACGAGGTCAGAGATCGTGCGAGTCGAATCCATCTTGGCTGCGATAAGGTAAGAGTTTGTTTTTTGTTTTTTTTTTTGACATTTCATTCACGTGTGACTCTCAAAGACACCCGTGGAAACTGTAAAAGTCAGTAGGGCAAACGATCAATCCCAGAGCTGAGAGCCACCCTGACACCCATGGGCCACTCTGTTGGTGCAGTCTGCATTTACAGCACTCAGGTCCTCGAGCAGACGGACAGGTTATTTTGACAAAATCTTGGACGCTTTTCCATTTTGAATTTCTTCAATGTGACTCATCTGATCTCACAAAGCGAGCATGCACTCTGCAGCCTGGAATGCTGCCGGGAAGAACGAGCTCTCTGGCACGGGGGGTGCGCGTGCACGTGCGCGTGTTCACCGGAGCGGGAACATGGTATTGGACTCAGTTTAAATAAGGCTGGAGTGCAGCCCCACCTCTCCAGGTAACCAAGAAACCCGCTTCGTTTTCATCTCCTGATGATATATGAGACTGAGAATGAGTCACCAGACTACAAAAAGAGGCGAATTATCACACATCATAATAGTCATCAAGTGCCTACAGCCAAAGATTTCATAAAGTTTTCCAATCAAATTCACATTCAAACATTCAAGTCTGCATCAGCGCAGGCTTCCTACAGTCGAAGCAGCAGGAAAATGGAGGAAGAAACACTGATATACACAATTACAAAATGTGTGGAACAAGAATCACTTTATCCTAGATTCGAGCACTTTTTCAATTATATATCAGTCAGATTGACCAAACCTGTAGTTTTGAAACTTGAAACGGCGACCATAGATATAAATATAAGTCTGTGAGATCATCAGCCATTGCCACGGTGACAGCTACTTCCTGGTTGGGCTAATTTGGTCATATATTTATCCTCTTAACCACATATAACCTACTATATGTTCAGTCAAAAGTGTGGCACAAAGGTGCCATAAAATATTTAGAAGCAGCATATTTGAGCTTTGGGAATTGGAGATTGGGAGTCAGGGAAAGATCCCCACTGACGTTATGCTTCAATTATTCAAACCAAATGACTTAACACTCTGAAACAAAGTGAGCTCAAGGAAAGTTTGTTATGTTGTGCAGTGGATGAGGTTGTCTTTGGTTTCATTCAAAGGTTGGAAGTCACTTACCGCAATTGGCTGCTTTTTCTGTCCCTCAGCCAATGTTACATTTTTTGCTTAACTCAAAGCAAATGCTGCTCAGGTTTGTTTGTCTTTCCTCAGACCAGCCGCAATACAGCTCAAACTTTTTTCCTTTTCTTTCTCTGTCTCGCTCCCTTCACAGAACAAAATCTCGTTAACACCTGATAACTTTAAATATTTCAATGAAAACTGAGCCGGCAGAATCACCTCCGAGTTTGTGTTACCATATGCAAATTTGAAGTCACACCAGTATGTTGACAACATGGAGGGGGGCTTCCCTTCAGTCTTCTGAGTCAGTGCCTCACGTTGTTTCCCGGATGCCGAGAAGTTTGGGGTTACATAGCGCTCACTCATACAGGGTCTGTCTGGATTTATTGGGACTTGCCAAAACTAAATACATGTTATTGAGAGAGGAATTTTGAAGTGAATACCATTAAGAAACTACCCGGCACATCAATGGGCTCTTTTTTTCGCCCACAGCATCTTGTAGTGCACAGAATGAGTTCAAATGAAAGCCTTATGAGTCCCTCTCCCTCCCTTCTGTTTGCAGCTCCCATCCACTGAAACCATGTTTTCCAAGGCCACTGCCAACTTCATCCAGCAGGTTGACCCAGACGGAAGCCTCATCCACGTGCCACGGATAAATGACTCAAAACAACTGGTTCCCATGGCACTTATTGTCAAACGTAAAAGCTCCTGGTTCTGGGCGAAGACCAAGTACCATCCAACAGTTTTTACCCTCAGTGACTTGTTGGTGGACAAAAGACAGTTGCTCAGACCTAGTATGTAAAAAAATTAGGTTACACACACGCACACACACACACATATATATATATATATATATATACATATATATTATTTCTCAAGCACATCTAATGCCACTTGTCTTGTCAGAATTGTATGAGACTGAATTCCTGACCTACGAAGGGACGTATGGAGACAAACTCTCTGGGAAACTGGAGACCAAGGCTGCCTACGCCAGTATTGCACTGGAGGGGCAGAACGTTTCCAAGCTCCAATCGTCTTTTGGGAAGCTGAAGAAGGAGGAACTGGATGTGAAGGAGCTGTTGAATGACTCCATAGAAAGGTGACACATGATTTCCTGTCATACTGATGGCACGTTGCTGCTACTCAGAGCAAAGTGACTGCATGATGACTTTATTTTTGTTGATGTGAGTAGTCTAAAAATGTAGTTAGATATCATGAATTTGACTCTTGAAATCAGTATCACAAAAGGCTTAACCACTCAACAAAGTCTTGAATATGCCACACCGAGTTTGAACAAGATTCTTTTGATCATAGCTTTTAAAGGCACTTTGCTGCTGTAGATTGAGCCCTGTTTGACTCTGCTCCAGGCAGGTGGACATGCAGCACGCACTCGTGAAGCAGCTGGAGAAACGGAATGATGTGCTCGCAATAGTCAAGGAGAGGATAATCACCTCTAAATCCTGCACCATCACACAGGCAAAGAAGGGGCATTGCAGCTTCCAGGGGATGTTTGGGCTGCTGGACCTCCTGGGGAGTCCTGGCAAAGTGGGTGTGGATTGGATTGATTATTTTTTCAAGAAATGCTTTTTAAAAGTCACCATTACAAACAAAACAATAGCATTTTAGAAATAGGTTTTTTAAGTGTGCTTATGACATACAGTGATCAGAGTTTCAGCATCAGTCTACAAAACACGTGTGTGCGTTTGTCTATGTGTGTCCTCAGATCTGTGCAGAGAGCACCAACAAAGTTGAAATGGACAGTGCCGTTGCCTTGGAGATCCCTGCTAATACTGTCATTGCATACAGCATCCTGGAACTGGAGATTAAAAAGAATGGACAGTTTGGTGAGTGTGTGTACTGTATGTGAGAGAGCGCGAGAGAGGGAGACAAAGGAGTGAATCAGAAGAACGTTTCTCTTATTATTAGTTGTGCAACAAGCTAATATTTCTGTTTACCTGTGATGTTGTATATATTTTCAGATATATGCCTACAGCCTGGCACAATAGGAGGCTTTGAATCAGACTGCTTGCCATCTGATTCGTTGAATACAGTAGATTGTGGGAAGAATGGCCAAGAGAAAATACTTTTGACTGCTCTGCAATATGGTTTGTATCCATTCATCCAAACATCTAGCCAGTAACTTGTATGAGACAATGACAGTTTTTCAAATAGCATTCACATCCTTTCTTTTTGGGGAAGTCAATTCAGTAAATTCCTTTTTTCCAAGCATCAGTGACAATGTGGTGCTCATTGCTTGCTTCATGATGACAGATTAGCATGCCTCAGCGATAAAAACTGGAAACACTTGCTTTTCTATGGAATAATTTAAAATTGGTTTCCTAGGAGTCAGATTTGGATCTGCAGTGATATGAGTCATTAATACACTCTGTTGTTGTAACACGTCAACTAGTGTTAATTTTGTCAGACAAAAGCGCTATATGTGCAGGTGTTTTCGTTAACAAGACAACTACTACACTGTTAAAACTTTATGAATAAAAAAACGAGGGCGATCAAATCAAAACCATATTGTTATACATAAAAAGAGCGAAATAAACATGGTCTACATTGATAAGTACAGTTTATGTACCTTCTTATTTATAATGCCTCAGTGTAAAAAAAGACAAGTATTTTTCAGGGAGGCTGTGCTCTAAACAATCCAAAGTAACCCATTCATTCTATTGGAGGAAGGTGACACAAAATATTGTGTCCGTGTAGCTTCAGCTTTGCATTTGATCAAGTAACCCCCCCCCCTCCAAACCCCCATCTGACAGAAACACAGGAGAAAGAATTGTCTCCGCTGGCAGACCTCAGCGAGCCAACCAGACATGCCTTATTCAAGCTTCTGCAAGAGGCCATGAGGGACAGAACTGCTCTGTCTGGCCTGCAGTGTGAGGTGAGAGTCATTACACCATCTCTACTGGGTGAACAGTAAATTAATCCAGAGGAACTCACTCTTCCAAACCTACAATTTATATAGGCAGTTCTGCAATCTGCATCAACGCTAACCCTTCTTTTGTTCTTCTACATTCTCTGTTTTCTATTCTTCCTCTTCTCTCTGCCTCTCCGTCAGTTGGATGTGTTTTGTAGTGGGGAAACACTCGATACAGACCAAGATGATATGGATGGACTCATTGCAGACAGCCATATAGAGTGTAGCAACTCTACCAGTGGTGCTGACCTGAATGCAACCCACCTGTTGGTCAGTGCAATGGAAGGTGAGAGGAAACTCCCAATCTTGACGGCTGTGAACATTTTCCCCGAAGTGCTCTAAGTGACACGGGATTCTGCTCCATGAATCGCTTCCTGCATTTCAATGCTGTGTGTATTTTATTTTTAGAGTTGCCTGATGAAACACTGAGCCTCCTGTGTGAAAGTCCTGCTGATTTTCTGGAGGCCTTCAATATGCTGGTTAGTTAACTTGTCTGAATGTATTGCACATGTTTAAACTGTTAATCAGCAGAGTTTGCCTTCTGTGAGCTTCAGTGTTTGAACGCAACAACACCCACCTAGCTGCACCTCAATAATCAATAATCTCAACTAATCTCAGCCACCACATTAGCTGTTATTTGTTTAAATCGTGCAGAAAATACATATTTCCTGAGATTTCCTGGCAATTTCCAGCTCTAGCCAAATTATCTGTTTTCAGTCTTCATACAGATATGTTTGTCTTTTTGTCTCTCTCACCAGATGTGCAGGTTAAGGAAGAGCAGCGGGCCCCTGTCCATCCAGCGTCTTCCTGTCCCGCTGCAGGACACCAAGGTTTTCCATCTGGCTGAACAGCTGCTCAGCTCCACTAATGTGGTGCTAAAGAAAAGCGCTGAGTCTCTCTGGATGGAGACAGATGATGAAGGAGAAGTTCTCTTTCTGCTCCTTTGCCTCACCATACAGGGATTATGTTTGCTCTGGAGTGGGAATAAGTAGGAGTTTCTGCATGCAGCCATTTTTCTTTCCTTTTCATGTACTATTTTCGGTGTGTTTCTTTCTTTCCTGTAAAGTTCACAGTTTATTGCAAAACATCTTCAAATAATATTATTGCTTTTTTAAAATACAATATTGCTCTGTATTATTGAATATTGGGCACATATTAGTTACATTATTGTACACAAAATTTTTATATGACTTTCTATGTGAATATGCTTTTTTATTTTAGTGTTATGATGGTATAAATGAAGCTACATGTTATTGCTGCTAATATCTAAAATACATTTATTATCAAATTATCTGCATTTATCAGAAAAATCATATATTTGCCAATTCCTTTAATACTGGTACTATTAATACTAGACACCAAAAATACTCTTTTATGTTAAAATTTAGAAAAACTAAATGGATATTATAGCTGTATTTACACACAAACTGTTGTTGGTTGGTTAACATTGAAATTCATTGTAATAAAAAAAAAAAGCCCTGTTTTATTCTACTTCATTTTATAACACTTACACATTGAGATTTCATATGAGAATTTGGTATGAATTCCTTAGCACAGGGGAGTCTGTGATACTTTCCAATGTTGATCTTTTGTGTTCTTGAGCTATGTTTGTATGAAGACAATAAAGCAATGACACAGACTGCTTAAGATCTGTTGCCTGTCTCCAGAGTGGTTATTTTCTCCACATTATGCATCTGCCTCAAAGGTTCGATGTACCAAGTCCCTTTGCTACTTTGAAAAAAGGGGGCTAACCACGAATGGGCCAGTTGGGCACAGGATGCAACGACAGTTAATATTTGTTCATCAAAAGTCACAGATACCAGTTAAATACATAAGAATGACCCCACAAGGGACATAAAATAATCCCAAAGCCTATGACACCAGTGTAATGAAGTAGATCGTTTGTAACATTTTATAACTTGGCGGTGTAAAGTCAGATCTATGAGCATGGTCCAGTTTAAAACCATTCCGCTGAGACTCCCCTGTGCGCGGACTGAACAGTTCCGCTCCAATGCCACGTGGGGTCGCTGCTGTCAGCGGTACCGACATGGAAGCTCTGACGTCAAACTGCTGCGACGTGAGCGTGTGCCGCCGCCGGGCCTTCGTCCCCTGTCGAACAACAATATTTCGGAGAGCGGACGGCGGCTCTCTGTGACTCCGGAGCGGGGGAAACCTGCGTGGTCCTCAGTCAACTGGGTGAAGAAAATGACCGTGTGCAGTTTTTTTCTTCAGGGCCGATGTCGTTACGGCGAAAAATGTTGGAATGAACACCCGAGAGGAGGAGGAGGAGGAGGAGGAGGAGGATACAACAACAACAGCTACAGCCGCTCCTCCGGTCAACAACAGTCCAGATCAGGAGGAGGAGGAGGAGGAGGAGGAGGAGGAGGGCGAGGTGGAGGAGGTAACAAGAAATAAAATTAACTTTTAACATTGCGTTTATGAAGTGTGAAGTCTCCTTCGCTGAGCTGTTGGGTGATAACAGTTACAAAACATGCGTAATTTAAGTTTCGCTTCTCGCTTTCATGATAGCTGCTTTGTTAGCTTTCTTTCCCGGCTGCTCTGTCGGACTTAGTCGACTCGATCATATCTTTTTGCCTAAAGCTTGGAGTGGATATTAGAAACTACACTCCGAAGTGCAGAAGGTTAGACATGCCAGGATCTCACTGTGCTGGGAGGTTAGCCAGACTTCCTTAGACAGGGTCCGTAATGTTTTTATAAACTGTTTTGACCTTTGCCATTTGCCGTCAGTTATGTTGTAAACATGTAGGGTTAGGGTTAGTAAATACCGAGCAGGAAGTGGAAGTGGACTTGGGTGAATTGGGTTTCTGTTGACATCAATTGGCATTTGGTTATCGTGTGTGTTTCAGGTTTTGGGAACAGAGTGTGGGTGAATCCTAACCAGCAAAAAGGAGGCTATATCCAGCCTTCATCCTTCTCAACTCATGGAAGTGATGACTGGGGCCAAGGCAGAGGAGGAAATGACTGGGGCAAAGGAGGTGGAAGTGGAGGAAATGACTGGGGTCGGGGAGGAGGGAGTGACTGGGGCCAAGGCGGAGGGAGAAGAGATAACGTGAAGAGCTCAGAGTTCAGTTTCAACAGGTTTTCAGCACTGAGTAATCCCAGCCACTTTGACAGGGGAGGAAGAGGCGGAGCAACAGGCACTGATGAAGATGATGACAAAAAACTGTGAGTCTGCTTATTTTCCAACTTCAGAGAATCAAATTAAATTGAGTTAACTCATGCTTGATGTATGTGCCATGATCACCCAGGGAGATCGTTCAGACTGACATGGAGATTTGGGAGAGTTCACGTCAGTGGTGCTTCTCTTGTTATTCTAACTCCAAGACACCTTTGACTGGTAAGCATAACATTCATATTTAATAACAATGTTTCTCTTGTCATTTGGAGATATAACCCTGGTGTTAAATTGTGACTTTATTGTGTTAATCATCAAAAAGTATGATTATTATTGTTTATTTTTTTTTATTCCTTAGGTTTCACCGACCTTTCTCCAGAAGAGCTCAGGCTGGAGTATTACTCTGCAAGAGCTTCAGGAGATCTGCAGGGCTATGTAAACAAACTGCTCTCATATTATTTTTGCTAACAGTTTTCTTTAGGTTAACAAAAAAGTCAACAGGATACTAACTTCTCAGAATTTTCTCTTATCCATGGATTCACTTTAATAAGGAAATGTGTTTTGCTATTTTTGTCATCTGAGCCTGAATTAATATATTTAAAGTTTTAAAAGTATAAGAAATATCTGTGTCATGTGTTTAGATTAATGGTGTCAATCAGTTGCTCAACCAGTGGAGAAACAGAGTCCAAGAACTGAAGGTTATGAATCCAGCCACACGCGCAGCTTTGGTAGGAGACTTGTACACACACACAATTACTGTAACAGTACTCCACCCCATTTTAAATACTGTGAGGATCTGTTTCTTGTAGATTGCAGAGTTAAACAACCCAGCACCTCAGGCAACCTCAAGTGGCTTTGGGCCAGTGACAAGGACTGAATTTGGACTCCCAACATCTGACTTTGGAAGCAAAGGTGAAGATTAAGCATTGAAGAATTTTAACAGTATTGGTTCAGTTGATACACTAATTAATTTTGTGCAAAGAAATAAAATAAGATACGGCTCTTCCAGCCCATAAATAGCTCCATGTAAAAAAAAACAAAAAACAAAAAACTAATGGGCACTGTGTTATTAAGCTTTGCCTTCTTCCTCAGTTCCAGCCTTTGTGCCACCTGAGCTAGTTTTCTTTGACGCCTTATAACTGCAGTACTTGAGCAGATTAGACTAGTTTGAGAGTCCAGTCAAGTGGCTGATTTGTAAGAAGCCAAGTTCATTAATGTATGTTGTGTTTTGTTAGTTTTCAGATTTGTTGAACGAAATGCCTGTAACCACATTTTTACTCTCCTGTCTGAATTTTTCAAGGTAATCAAATACCAAATATTATCTTGAATTCCTGTGTACTCGTGTAGGCTTCGGGACTCAAACTCCAGTACAGGCCAGCAGTTTCAGCTTTGCCGCTCCAAGTGCTGGTTTTGGTTCCTCAGCTGCACAGTCATCTTCAACAGTCTTCAGTACTACCATAGCAGCTTCTACACCACCTCCCTCAGGATTTGGTTCATCAGCTGCACCGTCACCGTCAACTTTCTCCTTCGCTGCCCCGGCCGCTAATAAACCAGCAGCCACCTCAGCATTTGGTTCTGCCTCAGGGTTCAGCTTCACCTCAACAGCAAACACTGGAGGAGCATTCGAGACTAGTTTTGGGGCTGAAGCATCTACCGCAGCAAGAAGTGGACACACCTTTGGACACACAAGTGGAGGGTTTGGGGCATCTGGTGCTCCGCCTGCAGCAGGAGCTGGGTTTTCTGGCGAGTCATTGGACGGTCTGTTTTCACCTGAGAGCAAACTGACTCCAGAGGAGCTGAATCAGTTTAAGGCTAAAAGGTTCACACTCGGTCAGATTCCTTTAAAACCTCCTCCAGCTGACATGCTGGTGTGATATACAGCGAAAGTTTACGACATTTTTGAAATAAAGCGTTATAATTTATCTAAAAAAAATTCTGCATAAAGCTGTCATTAAATCCAATTCAATAATTAGTATTTCTACGGTGTAGCTGATTAAATCAGTTCCAATATTTAAAATACAGCCAATGTGAATTGTAGAAACTAGTGGTTCTCTAAGTATACATTAGGAAAAGCTGAGATATTTTTTCAATATTTTTAAATCCTGTCTTTAAAATGTCAGGAAAAGCAATTTTATGGTCGCATGAGTTAAGGAAGCACAGTTTGCTGTGGTGAGGGAATGGGCCTGGCTTTTACTTGCTTAAGAAAATGGTCAGAAAAGCTTTGAACACAATGGAAAAGGTTTACTCACAAAAGTTCTTGTAGCAATTCAGATTTTTCCTCTTAACAAAAAAATGTGTTTCGTAGAATGCTTCATGAGAAAATAAAAGGCTTTTGTATCATAAGTGAAGATTTAAATTGCACAAATCAGCTCGGAGGTGGCGTCAGATGAACATCTAAATTGTTTGTTACTGACGCACTAGGAGATACTTAGATGAGTGTAAATAATTTTATTCTATTCCAAGGACTGGCTTAAATTCTAGCTGTAGTTTTTCTTTGCTGTGAAGTTGAGTTTTCTCTTTTAGTTTATGTTTTTTCTCAGTAATGTAGCTCAGTGTTGAAACATCTGAACTGAGGTCCATCCATCCAAGTCAACTTGTGGTCCCTCACCCACTAAAAAAGTAAAGTCCCACCTGACTTTACTTTTTTATCTGCTGATGACGATTGAGTAAGCTATTCAATGCGTATTCATTAGGTGTGGAGAACCCTGAGGGACCACACGGAGAAGAACACAGTGACAGAGAGACACCAATAAGCTATTCTGCTGTTATAGGGGCTACAGCTCTGCTCCACTCTGCTGAGTGGAGCATATTTTCAGCTGACAGGCAGTTTGTGATAACCTTGAGAGGTGGAACTGAGCTGTGGTGGGTTTCTGTTTGTCTGATAGCCAGGTCAGAAGCATTGTACAAACAGATAAACCAATTTTATTACTACCTATAAATGATCACGCAGCATTGATTGCCAGTAACAGTGCACGACATGGTAATTTTCTCTCCCACTTCTCAGTCTGGCAGCAGCAACATCCCACCCCCTTGCTAGCAGATACTATATAAATAATTCAACAGATTAATGAACAATTAAAATAGAGACTATCTCATGAAAAGGCACTTGCATGCTCATTTCAGAGGGGCTTGCTTAAATTGCCATCTGGTGACTTTTAAATACATCTAACTGAAAAATGTGGCCATTCATTTATCTTTTTTTCCCCATACAGTAAATAAGTAGATGAAATCCCTAGCTGCTGTAGCATCAAATTGCTAGTCTGCCTTTGTTTATATAATGTGTGCATGGGCTTTACAGAGTGTATCTGGGTAATATTTAAGATGAGGGATGGGTTTTTGGATGCTGCTGTGCACAGCCAAACACAGAACGTTTTACTGGCAGAAGTTAATTGGTTGGGTGTACATTAGGACCAATCTAAATTATATAAAAGAAGTTATTAAATTTCACTCAGCTGATCTGATCTCGTCATGATTATGATTTGTGGTGCATTCACTTCCTCCTCTCCCTCCCCCTTCCCCTCCTGGTGATTTTTCAGCATTCCAAAGAGGACGCCTGGATTTAGAAACACGTTGAAACACACATGCTCACACACGCACCTATCATGAACTACACCATCTTGAGAAATTATATTTTAAACAACCCTGGTCACATGACCACAATATATACTGTAATTGAATTGACTCTGACCTGACTTATGGGACATTGAACTGGCATACACTGTATATGCTGCTCTAATACATTCAACACAATTTTCCATAGGGTAAATAGGAGCAGTGAATATCGTTAATTTCTCATTTGCTCCATGTAATGTCGTTGTGTATTTATGGCAGCATACCGTACTAATCAATTCTTTGATATATAACTTCTCCCTGCAGCTAATGAAATTCCTCCTCCCTTGCTGGCTTCTCTGGATCATTGTTTTTATTTTATTTTATGGCATATAGTAGTTAAACGCATATTGTGTTCATCGGTGTGACACAGCCCTTGTGGTCAGTACATCAGCCGCTGACAGCAACAGATGCTCCAACCACTGCTTGAATCCCCTCTCTCCGCTGAATGCCAATGAGCTGATTCAGATTCAGCGGTGGTATTAATGTTTGATGGGGGGCTGATTCCAGTCAACACATCTTACTGTCGCAGCAGCGGACAAAGCTTAGTAATTTGAACAATGAATCCTGGGATAGAATTGATTGTGTTGTGTCACAGCAGTCCGACCATGGGAAACAAGCCATTGATCCAAAGACTCTGATTTATGCCTATTTGAGTGGCTTTCTGCAAGGGTGACTGAGTGGCCCATATTTCACCTGCAAGGGGCTGGTTCTTGGTTCCTGTGCTACACATGTTAATGGGTTCATGTTAGATTCAGGGCACTTTGTTTTCCATACATACAACTGTCAGGATGCAGAATACATTTGGTGTATTTTAGACCAGATCAGGTGAGGACTGGGATACTTGAACTAAAATGGCATTGAGAGGCTAGTAGAGTATTAATTTTATTTATGTATGCAGACCATGCTGTGTGAAAGAAGGCCTGTGTCTGTACAAAAGCATTTGTGAGCTGTATCAAACCGCAAACGCCCGTGTGACATATCTTTTTTATTTTGTATTGATTTATTTTTTTTAATGACGGTACTTTGGTGTAGTGAGCAAACAACAATGTAACTTCGACAGCAAGAACATGACTGATGCTCTCCAGCAAGTTTCAAAAATGCAAGTGGCATTTCATAAAGCATTTTGCAATAGTACATCCAATCAGTCAAGCTGTAAACCTGAATACTGCAGCCACCTGGGCCACGATTGCTCAGTAGCTATCTAGGTTAAAACAAGAAAACTTTTCAGCCATTGGTGTAATAATATTTTTTCGCTTGGAGAAATACACCAGTGAATAATAAGTAAATGTATCAGGGAGAAATGTGAACTGGTCAAGACTTGAATGAATTAAAATATATCAACAGTTTTTCATCTCAACTGCTGTCAATACTAAAATTGGCAACAGTAAAAAAGAAAAAAGCAGCTTCAGCAAAAAAAATGGCTCCTCTGATCCCAATTTGAAGCTAAATCCAGCTGCTCAGCAAACCCACCTCCCAGCACCCCCAAAGCTTGTTTGCTTCTGCATGTTTTATCTTATTCAAACCATAAATTTGACAACATAAATTATTTATGTAAAAACCACTCTGGGGAAAAGATGATTGTGTTTCAAATGGGAGTTATTTGCCAGACTACTGCCGTGACAACTTGTTCATGCTAAGATAATGAGCTCTCTGAAAAACACAAGAATAGTTTTATTTATTTATTTATTAAGTGTGAAAGTTAATAAAGCTGTAGCATGACTTGTGATGATACCGTTGCTGTAAGGATCTACTTTTTTTTGCCCCCAGGGCTCCATAAGGGGATGGATCCAGGACATGGCCCTCCAGCCTAATCACACAGTGAGCGGTGTTGTTTACATGTGTCATGGGGACTAATCCCCACAATTACAACAACTGTCCGCCTCGGAGCAACACGAGATGGAGTGTTTGTGCAATTAGCCTCATAGCTGCGGACCAACCGAGAGCAGCTCCTGCAGCCTTTCTCCACACGGCCGCACATTGTCGCTGTTGTGGCAGACATTGCACCCCCCTCTCCTCCCTCCGCAGCAGCGTCCCTCTCCTCCTCCTCGGATCGGATGCAGTGTGACCAGCAGCTCCGAGCGGAGACACCGTGCAGCGAGCCGCCACAACACAAACCCGAACGATGACATTCTTACAGATGCGACACAGACAAGAGATTATTTGACAACTTCCGACCGCCCCCCCCCTCCTGCAGCACACCTTGCCTCCGCCGCTCCTCGCTGTAAGTGGTAAGTGGTCCGATTCTCGGTTTAATTGCGGGGAACCAAGTGCTCCCTTTCCGCTCAGAGGCAGGGATCTCTGCTGGGGTTAATGCAATTAAAAGCAGAGCAGATCGGAGGAGAATGTGTGTTGTTCCAGGCCAGTCTGGTCACCACACTGGATATTTACTATCTGCTGGGAAGACTTGCAGCCCTCCTCACACTTCATCGTTTGTAGCTCTATAAGCTCTGCGTTGTTCAGATGACCTACATCTTACAGGTTCAACGTCTTCTCCCACAATCTTATTAACTGTTGAAAGGGGTCCATCCGGTTATACCAGGGAGTATAAGATAATGCCCACTTGAGCAGAATGAAGTGATTGTAAAGTGACCTAAATACTTAAAGAGGAGATTTTTTTTTTGCCATAATTGGCATTTAAATGTGGTATGAAGGGATTTTTTTTTACCAATGTTGCCTCAAGAGCAACTAATTGTCTATTGATTTGCCCAAGTAGAGAGAAAAGTGATTGGCATCAGAGGTTAACTGTGTACTAAAACTAAACTACTTATCTGAAGGTGTCTGCTTCGGGGTCAGAGGCATCAAAAACTGCCTCGGGGTTTGTCAGACTATGAGCTGCTGCCCCTTTTAGATTGTGTTTGTTTTGTGCGTGTGCATGTGAGTGAGGTTTGACA
The DNA here is from genome assembly GCF_900963305.1 of Echeneis naucrates. Classification (NCBI taxonomy): domain Eukaryota; kingdom Metazoa; phylum Chordata; class Actinopteri; order Carangiformes; family Echeneidae; genus Echeneis; species Echeneis naucrates. The sequence continues at coordinate 12,288,437 of NC_042521.1, forward strand.
GTGAAATGGAGGGGGGGGAGAATAAGCATATTTCTGAAATGCCTGTCCTATGCCAGCACTCGGGTCAAGCCAAGTACATGCTGAGGTGTGAGATTGAATCAGATGGTCGCACACACATGTACGCAAGCTCTCGCACACGCAACACAAGACACAAATGCAGTATGTCCGGATCTCAGCTCGAACTGCGTTTCCCACCTGTGGATGTGGGACAGAAACCAGGGACAGGACTCTAGATTTTTTGTGTTTCTGGGCTCTTGTAGTTTGTCTGAATCTTTCCAAGAAAATCAAGAAATTGTAAAGCTGTTTGATATTTTTGACACATATAAGTGTTCATATTATGAAAAGCGTCTGAATTAATTAGGATATTAACTGACACTACAGGAGTGGGCTCTCTTTGGCCCTTTTTGAGTGGAGAGAATAATTATCCATGTGCTTAACTCTTAAAATCCTCTCCTGACTCAGGCTTGATCCTTTGAATAATCCACTGAGCCAGTAAAAGCTGTAAAGGAGACTCAACACTCGGCACCATTCTGCAAATTATTGTAGAAATGAAGCAAGATAAATGCCGCCACATTTTACATCCTGAAGCTGAATGTACAGCTCACATTTCTTGCAGTTGTGTCACTGTTAAGTTCACGTTCAGTCCACATTTAGTTGGGTGTGGCTGCCAAGCAGTCTTGAGATGTGTGCTACCCAAGTTCAGAGGGCAGACAGGTCCATGCTCATGTGATGTATTCATCAGGTTGAAATATATTTGAGTGTTTGTGATGTAAACTGAGTAGTAGAGAGAGGTGCATCAGATAGTATCAGACAAACTGGCTGCTCAAAAGGCCAACCTGACCGTTATGCGCTGTATCATCTTCCATCAAAGAGCCTCTGCCCACAAGCACACGCACCCACACAGCCCTCAAAATTGATAGCTGGAAAGGTCAAAGGCAGCAACGCACACACAGAGACAGACTCACAAATGCAATGACCCATCTGATCACACTTTTATGGCTGGTCTTGGTCTTCTTTGAAATGAAAATAAATTGAGAACAACTAAGCTAGAGCAGACACTTATCAGAGTGGTGAGGGGGCTTCAAGATGCGTGTCTGCTTGCATATCTGTCTGTGTGTTGTTGCATCTTATTTGGCTGTTTGCACTTCTGAACAACCATCACTGCCCAAACTGGTGTTTACCATGAAAGAGAGTGGCTGCCGGTGAATAGTGGTCAGTATTGCTCTGCACGCCCCATTTGACTTGATAATAAAACGCTTAAGTCTCATATAAGATTTTTTTCCACACACTAAATTGTACCCAGTTATGACCTATATTTCTGAGGCTTGTGTTTCTCAATACACAACATCAGCTCATCATGCAATTGGCTGCCAGTACACTTATTCTAAATGAAACTTGTCTAAGCTACAACCGTCCTCAGGAAATCAATTCTGCTCAACACCTGATATGTGCATGGAGCTGCTGCAGGAGTAAAGGTGACCTCCATTGCACACATGTGAGTTAAATGTTAGAACGTCTTTTAGCAGCAGGCATGTGTCTCCTGCTAAAAGAAGTGTCTCATGTATTGATTGACAAGATAGGATTTTGTGTACAATTCTGGTAATCTAAACCTGTAAAAGGACTGAGGACATTTATATAAAATATATTGTCAAACATTGAGCTAATATAGGTCAGAATAATGAATGAATGTTGTAATCAGTCTCCATCTATTGAATTGAAATGCTGCGTATAAGAACAAAATTTACCTCTCATTCTTCTGATAGGTAAAAAATATCTGTTGCTAATTGAGGTTTGTTTTTTTTGTGGTGTCTAATTAAATAATAACTTTTGTTATTCACTATGGACCACATAAACAGACACAGCAAACCACACTTTGCAACTACTTAGCATTTTTAATTTGGACAACATAATTGCATTTTATGATTTATAAAGTATTATGGCAGATTGGCTAGAATTCTAACTGACTAATAGTCATATTGCACCCATAAACCGCTAAACAAAGGTCACATATAAAAGCAGATGATAGAAAACAATAAATGGACAGGACAGGATCTTAACTGCTAAAGTGCACATCCCCTTTTAGAAGTAAATAAGACAGAAAGGCATGCTCTGGCCATGTCCTTACAGACTTATTGTAACTCTCACTCACCATAGCACAGCACTACCTATATCATCTGAGTTGGGACATAGTGATCTGGAAATTGTGAGCAGGATGAGATCCTGTATTCTACTCTGCCCTGGGCTGGCTACCAGTCTCCCAGGTGGGATGGGGAAATATGAGGTGGTGGCAGAGGCGTACTGAGAGAGATGTCGCTGACCACATTAGTCACTGGAGAAAGCAGGCCATGAGTCAGGAAAGCTTTCAGTCTCATCTATCACGCCCCTCTTAACCCACTTTCCTTCTGGCCGAGCCACTCTGCCTTTTTATTTTTCTATTTTCTGCTGCTGACAGAGTAACTTCACCTTCTTTTGGCTGCGATGAAAAGAAGAGGGCACAAAGAGAATGGTTCAGTGCTAGTGGTGAGAGATGACAGGACATTCAGGGCCAACCTTTGTAGTGCACCAATGAAAACAGGTGGAAATTGGGCACAAGCAACTTCTGCAAGAAAATAAATAAACCGATTGAAGGTGATTCGTTGACAAGAAGAAGTGTTCATTTCCCATGCTGGTGTGCAGAAAAACCTTTTGAGCTGCCAAGACTGCTGGGGGGTGATAAGTGATGATAGGAGAGGTTTCACTTGTGCAAAAGGCTGTTGGCTCAAATCCTGGACAAGGTTTTTGATTCACCGCTGAGATAAAAACATTTAGTTGCTAGCTCAGCTGTGGAGAGACTAGTGTGGAATATAGGGGAAACTGGGGATGAGTGAGTGAACAATTGAAATAATACTGTGCAGGGTTGTAATCACTGTGTGGCTTCCTGCCAGCATTTCACAAAGTATTTCCATGTCATTACCATTACAAGTAAACATCTAACTCCCCAATGTGTGTTTTGTTTCCGTATGTCATGTTCATGAACAAAAAGAGAAAGGTGTAAAGTAAAATAAGCTGAGATTCATCATGTGTTATTATTATGGGCAGTACGGAACAGAGAGAACACATCAGTTGCTCTTGTAATGAAAGACAGAGGTTCAGTATAGAAAGAAATATACTTAAGTGTATTAATACTTACATGAACAGTAGGCCATCCTACTTTCTTTACCGTCAGCTGAACTGCATTTGATAATGTGGCATGCGCGCTAACCACTTAACCACCTTTGCAAAAAATATACAGAACTAGCATGCAAAAGCAGATATCAGTTTGCATCTAGTGAACATAAATCACCAAAAACATTTGCAACACAAAAGGGTAGTCTCTTACACTGGCAACCAAAGCTTTTCAGCATCCAGCATGCACACTAAAAAGCATAGCACAATTTTAAACTAAGATGGAAACATGTTCTACTGACAAAGACTCAGTTCTTGTTAAGTGGGAATTTGCACAAAAGCTGGCCCTATAAACACAACCAGCACTCACACTATGTAATTCAATCACGCACTGTATAATATAATTAATGTTCATTTAATTGCAATCGAGCTTCAGCTGGAAAAAATAAAAACTACTACTAAAAGTTACTTTCGCCTTTGTAACATGGCATCATATTACATTTTAAACAACTGAAAAAATGTGACCCTTTAATTCTAACTGATAGAGAACATGTAAACCTTTTTTCCCTGACTCATTCAACAGGATTCATGCAGTTTGTCTGAAAACATGGTATGACGGATCGGAATTATGTCTGCTGGTGATGGGTGATGTAGAAGGAGTGACTCAATGACTCACCTCATTAAAGATTTTACTGGCTAAAAATGGGATAAGGCCAATGGGAGAGGCAAAACGAAAGCTCCTTATGAACTGAGTTTTCGCTTCATTTCATGGCTGTTAGGGTTTGATTTAGGTTCGTGTGTGTGCGTGTCTTTGTCAGGCGTAATTTATCTCTGCAAAGTGTGAAATAGGACATTTGTGAATATTTTTAACGGTGTGATTTTGATCTGGTCAGTTTGTTTCTCCCTCCCTTTCAGTCGGCGTGATAGTGAAATCTAATCTGTGTCAGAGCTGAGTGTTTGACATAAGATCTGGATATAAATTCAAGTCCATCAGCCAGAACATCATCGCCAAAGCCCTCTGTTATTCAGTGTTTTGACTCTGTCCTCTGCCACACTCTGGCACATACGTTCAGCACAGCATATGTGTGTTTGCACTATGCTGGGTTTCTCTGTGTGATTATTTTTGTGTGTGATCCATTTGGCTCTCAGTCATCCCACAGCCTGGCGCCCTCACTGCATACTGTGGTGCTTGTGTGCATGTGTGCGGGTGCATGCTTTTGTGTGTGTATCTGAGTTAGTGGCGCTAAAACCAGCCTTCTGTTTTCTCGCCTTAAAAGACCCCTTATGATCAGAGAGATACATCAGACACACACACACACACACACACACACACACCAGGCCAAGCACAATGGTAGCAGGTACTGAGAAGACGCACACAGTATCATATGTTGGGAAGTTTCCATGGTAGCCTCAGCAGGAAGTGCTTGACCTTGTGTACTGTAAGTGTGATTGTAAAATGAAAAAACAAACTATATCACGGGAACAAGCAGCTTAACATAAATGCTGTAGATGAACACAAACGTGCTGTATCATGATGCCCTCAGCTGTTTGGTCCTCTCCCGCCCCAAGGTTTTTCATTTTTGGCTGATTATTTTATTGTTTGCATTCTATTACATGTGCTGCATCTTCTAGTTCAGATTCTGTAACCCATTATCTGGAAGAAGTCAAGGAAAGAGACTTGGCCTGTTAGAAATAATGCAACTCAAATATCAGATCAAATCTTGTGCTGCCTAATAAAGTTTGGATTATTTGAGAATGCTGGGATTGGCACCCCCGCGACCCTGAAACAGATAAGCAGTTGAAGGTGAATGAATGATGTGATAATTAAATACAATATTTTGACTTACAACAGTAAAATTGCGAGCAGACATTTTTACTGATGTATTCGATTTACCGTGATGTAGCTCACTTCACCATTTACTGCGCCACATGGGAATTTTGGCATGACGCAACACTTGGCAAATACGCATTGAGGTAGACTTATCCAACAACAAAGACAGAAAAAGATCTCTTCGATACACAATTAATCAATAAATATTCAATAAGCAAACATTATGTTCAAATATAGAACCCTAATACATAAGATAAATTGACATAAAACAATACACTGATTTCAGATTTTTTTTTTTTTCCTTTGACTCACTTTGGTTTCAATTTAAAAAAATTCCTGACAGGGCACTCAGGCCTACAGTATCTCTGTACTATCTACTTTGCAGCTAAACTGTAGGTTAATTAAGAGAGCAGGAGTGTGGCCAGCATGCAAGAGAGCAACTTTGAAGAGCAGCACTCAGCCACATCTAATTATAAGGTTGTCCCATTTGTGTTTACAGAAGAAAAGGAGAGCTTGTATGTGCTTATTTAATTAATTTGCAAATAAATTACACCTGTAATGCTGCAAACAAAAAAATAAAGAGGGAAGATACTCAACAGGGGTCATGTGGGATGGGATGGGGTACTGTCGAGGTGCGTGGGAGGATTTGAGGGAGGGGTAGTGGGAGAGTTTGCTGACACTAGGAGAAATAAATGAGCTCTGAGATGAGAAGAGCCGTATGGGAGGGGACTTGTTTAGCACAGAGATGAAGATGGATTGTCTCCAGGTCTACCTGAGGTCCTGCAAAACAGTGTGGGGACAGGTACATGGTAGCATCCCAAAAATGGCTTCAGAGATTCAAAGAATTGCAGGTGCAGGTTTGTCGACTCTCACAATTCAAGTATAATTAGTACTGAGCCATAGGCACACAGATATTCAGACTCTACATATATGCTGCAGAATCCCGCAACCTGGAAACGGACAAGCGGTTGAATGTGACAGAATAAAATAAGAAACTCTGTACATATTGAAAAATCCCCCATAGAGAAAGGCACAAACCAAAACAGCTGCTGGTGTTTGCCAAATTCATAATTTCATGGTCGTATTTTTCTCTGCTGAGTCTCCCATCCAAGAATATATACTTAAATAACGAAATGCTAAACAAGCCCCTTCATTTGCTCATACTGAAAAGGCAAGGCTTTGACTGCATTAAGTTGCATTTTAAGTCAAAAGTTCCACAACAAGCAGACATGTAAAGTATATGCAAAATGTTAAAACTCTAATTATACAAAAATAATTCATCTGTGAATATTCTCTGAATAGCCACCAAGAAGATTGTGATTTGGTTCATTTTAGGAAACTGAGCCAACTGCAACATATTTTGAATAAAATGTATTTTGCCCATATACCTACAAGAAGAATGGGCAGCCAGTGGAGTCTGTTTTGTCAGTTATGGACAGAACCTGCTTATCTGTTTCCCTTTGTTTCCAGCTTTTATCCTACGTTAATCTTATATCTTATACCTTCATAGCATCATGAAACAAATGAGCAAATTTCACAAAACTTCAAGCTATTGCTTTAACTGGACGGATCTCTGTGTCAAACTTGCAACCAGACAATAAAACTTTAGCTCTGCTGATATGAAACTCACCAATGTCACTTGTCAGTGGTTGTCCTCCAGGCAAAGCATTTATAGTACAGTTCAGTTCATCCCCATCCACAGTTTAGTGCACACAGACACACACACACACACACACACACACACACACACATCATCATTAAAAGGAAAGTAAGGTTGATGCATGTCTCAGTTATTGTCACTATCAGTGTCATTTTCTCCTTCTCTCTTTCTGTCCATTATTTCTCACAGTTCAGACCTCAGCTTCCTACAGTGTTTCTATGTGTCCATCATTATAAAGATCCTCCCCTCCTCCCGCGGCTCTCTCCTTGTTCTCCTCCTCTATTCCTCACTCATTCTGCTCCCTCCTCCTCATTGATTTGTCCTCTGTCCCCATGCCTTTTTGAATAGAGACATTTTATTTGGTTTATCTCCCTTCTATCCCCTTCACTGTGCTTGTCCAATCCTTATTTTCTACTGCAACTTCTTCCTGTGCTTACAAAGTGCAGATGCATTGCTGTGAAATGTGTGGGTCAGCAAAAAAAGTTTGTTTGTTTCTTCATTTGTTTTTAACACTAAGCGTCATGGTTGTGATCGGGCAATGATTTACTGAAGCATCTTTAACACAGCACAATTAGATGAATAGAAGTCTTCAATTCTAAATGTCTATTAAGGGCAAAATTGCTGTACGTTATATGTATTATTTATCATTTCCAGCTACACCACGAGTGTTTTAGTAACATCATGAATTTGTACAATATTCCCTGTGATCTCTGGCTGAGTGCTGCATGTAAAATTCATGTCTTTTTGGAGGAAGCTGCGCCACGGTTGGTCATTGGGTCCACACTCTGCTGCAGACAGAAATATCTGTTGGGTAGATCATTGTTCTATTCTGTTGTGACTTTTTGTACCCAGCTAATAAATCCTGCTGATTTACTATGATTACTATGAGTTCAGCATTAGCTATGCTAATGCTAACTAGTTTCTTGCATGGCTGTTGACTTCTAAATCTAATTATCTAGAAAACTTTTAAGGCATTTATCAAGAAAAGGTAGGTAGGTAGCAAAAGAATTCCACCTTAGCATGTATTTAAAAAATAGAAAAAGCAAGCAAAGTGTTGGCTGTGATGATAAATAAATGAGAAAGCATGTGGAAGGAGAACTTATATGAAAGAGCAGTAGTGAATTAAGAGAATATTAAAAAGGAGCGTGGAAGCATGATGTTGGCCACTGTGCTTCTACATATTGAATGTGCCCTAGAGCTGTTGGTTTAGCCTCAATGTAATTGCACCGACGTGAAAAGAGGTAGTACAAAAGGTGAGAAGATAATAAGGAAAGGGCAGGAGAGCAGAGATTGAAAGAGATATGCTGCGAATAAGATGATGAATAATAACTGGCCATCTTTACATTATTGGCAGATTGAAAAGCTCACTGTGAATAAGTAGAAATTAAAAGTGGCTGATGTTTATTCAGCAGCTTTGGTTTCATGCTGGCTCACTGTCATGCTGTCATGGCTTACTGGGACAACCCTAAATAGAACAGTTGACTTTATTGTGTTTTCCTTCTGATGACAAATCAAACTGTTGGCTGTAAGAGCACTCATAGTGAGGGTTGAACCTCTGCACGCAAAAGCTGCCGGGCCAATCAGTTTGATTCCATAAAGTTTCCCTAAGTGTGCCAAGTGCATGCGAACACTGCAGTATCCTCTGAGGATGAAGCCAATAAGTGATGATTTGAGCTGCAGATTTTATCGTCCGTCACTGTTTAAGGTCAGGCACCAAATAAGAATAAAAAAAAAAAAAAAAAAACAGACCACAAGACAAATACCAGCTGACAGGGTCACCCCTCAACAGCAGGCAAGCTCTGACATTTGTGTGTGTGTGCAAGGCTGGAGATACTTCTTAACTGCTGCCATCCGCACTGTGCTCGCCTGCTGACCTTTGTGTTCTTTGTTTTCTCACTTACAAAAAACACTGGAGATTAAAAAGACTTTTCAAGGCTTTTAACTTTTTATTTGGCTTTTATGGTGTGGGAAGTCATTTCTGCTACCACTGCAAGTGGAGAATTTAATTGAAAACCAAACTGTGGTTGAAATATGAAGTCGATGTCCTTCAGCCCTGGAGAGCTATTGCAGCTGTAAGATAAGCTGTTACACTGCATTTCAGCAAACACACTGCACACCGAGATATCCTTTTACTGAGCTGTTCTGCCCCTGCCGCCGTCATCTTCCAGCCTGTACTTCCACCCTCACCTTATCACCTTTTCTCTTCCTTTTTTTCCCGCAGCCCTGTTCCAACCGTCTGGCCCTCTCCATTGGGACTATGATGCTCAGCAGCTCTGTGGAGGTGCCAAGCCCGGGTGGGATGAGCGGTCTCAGCAGTCTGAGCGCAGCAGCCCGGAACGTTGTGCGCTCCTCCAGCATCTCGGGGGCCATGTACAGTCTGGACAAGAGTCCTGGAAGCGGGGGCCCAGACTCCACATCTCTGGCAGGCAACAAGAAGCGGCGCTCTAGTCTGGGGGCCAAAATGGTGGCCATTGTGGGGCTGTCGCAGTGGAGCAAGAGTACGCAGCAGCTCAACCAGCAAGGTCAGTTTACAGTTTGAGAAGTTTTTGCTGGATCTAAACTTACTTTCTTTTCCACTCATCTATATTTCTCTTTCATTAGTTCTGTATGCAAATTTTTTACATCCAATTGCCTTTGTCTTTCTCCCCTTTCCCTATTTCAGCTAGGTCAGTCACACTTCAAAGTCTGCTCCGGTTTCCCTCCTTAGTTCCTCTCATTCCCAGTTTTCTTCCCTCTTGTTCTCTTTTCTCTTTTGTTTTATTAACCTTTGTCTCCTGGTTTGTGGATATCAGTCTTTGGTTTTTTTCTGAGTTTAGATTACATGATGGAAATCACATTTTATTTCCAAATGAAAGCGGAATTTCAAACATTTTAGATATTTTAATCATCTTCAACCCCCCTGGTCTAGTATTGACGTTACACAATTTCCTGTGTGCCTTTTAGAATTATTAAGTGCTTTCCAGCTGCAGTTAAATTGTTAAAGCCATAGTAATACCGATCAAACAGAACAGTGACCATTTCTTTTTTTGTGTAATGAAAATGGCATAATCTCCTCCAAAAGGGTTTTTGATAGTGTTCAGTTATAATACCTATAATATCTTATTCAGGAAGCTCTCACTGGCTTTACCTTTTGTGGAATTATCATTGTAATGAGTCCTCTTTCAAAGGTTGCAATGGTGGTGAGCATCATTGTGTGATGAACTGCAGAGTGGCTCTTCTGCAGTAGCAGCTAGTATGTATTGTGGCTGAATGGCAGTGATAGTGCCATTATGTTCTAATAAGTCTCCTGTAGGGCATAATTACAGACACAGTGCAGGTGCAACAAAAGTCCTTCTCACTTCGCCCCTCAAGCCCACTCACTCCTGCTGGGAAATGGAGAAAACATGCCACACATACTGAGACTTGGTAAAAGCTGAGTGGCAGGGCCAGGGGATGCAACTTGTATGAATGCAGTGAAATGTATTCTATATTCTTCTTCTGTCTGCCGGTGACAAACATGTTGTTCATCCCTCCACATCCTGTGAGCAGGTTCTGTGTCTCCTTCCAGTAGACTGAACTGTAACCTTTTCAGAACAGTGTGCCTGTGACTGCACAGGTCTTTCTGCTCTCTTGCACACATGGTGTTTTTACATGATGCGTCTGTGAAAATGTTCAGTTGCAAGAGCTGAGGCTTTCTTTTTTGTGTATTGAGCTACTGTTTGAAATTTATCAACACTGGTACTATTTCGATAAACATCTGTACTTGTAACCAAATTCCTTAGTTCAAGTCTCCTCTTTAGGGTCTGCAGCATTTACTAAAATTAACCATGAAAAAAAGAAGATAATTTGAGAATTAAACTGTCTTCATTTAAACAGTGCAGTACACGTACACACAGCAAAAAAGTAATGGGTGAAACAGCAGTCAAGGCTCATTTCTTTTGTGGTTGATATAAACATAGCAAAGAGTCCAAGGTAGATGCGTCAATGTATATAAATATTTACCAACATTTCAAACATACCAACCAAATAAATATAACAGGTGTAGCAGTTCTGAAACTAAGACTGAAACAGTCCTACAAACATCCAAAATCTTGTGTCTTGATACTGGAGGACTAAAATCATGAACTGGAACTTGTGTAATTAGCCGGGCTCAACAAGACTTAAAATCCACCCAAGCATTTAACGCCAGGCCCAATTCTGGGATGTTCAGGATTTTCCTCCTCAGACAACAGCCCCTCCTGCTCTGTTCGCTCTGCTGACAATTGCACTCAAAGCAAGTCAGTTCCCATTTTACTAAAGTGACTTTTCAAAATAACTTCATTTGTCTTGATTGTTCCAGAATCAGATTTTTTTTGCCTGGTATGTGTAAACACATTAGGAATTTGATTCCGGTGTTTCTATCTTTGACATGTTAAGGGAAAGACAAAAAATATATATATCAGACATATATTCTCTTTCCTTCCAAAAGACTTCTGTAAATTCATAATTCATGCTGTCAAAGATAAGAGAAAAGAAAATGGCCATTTTGGAGGAATATGGATGAAAATATGACGTGAGTTTATTGAATTCATTTTCACCATATACTTACTGCGGAGGTACACAAAAAGTTCTTCACATACACACGCTCTCTTTTCAACTGTGGCTCATTATATTGTATCATTGCCTGTTTTTGCCATCTATCAGTACACATTGCATACACACAAAGAAGCTCAGAACGCTCATGCATAGCTGACACTTGTCTGACACAGTCTGAGCTGTTGATATTTTCACCACAGGGCTTTTATGTCTCTGCGTATGTGGTGATGAGGAAAGCACAATAGAGGAGAAAGTGTGGATGAGGAGGCAAGGAGGGGCTGAGGATGTAGAGAGGAGGAAGGGGAGATGAGGGGTGTGTCTAAATTTAGATGTTCTCAGCTGCCAGAGAAACAGATCTCGCCTGGAACAAAATCACAGTATCGTGCACTTTCTTACTCTTCCATACTGCATATCCGCTCACTACAGCTGCAGCATCTTCAGGTCCGCCATTATGGTTTCCTTTTGGGCACAACAGGTTTTTCAATGCAAACCTAACAAAACAAGCTTGAGAATGAATGGTTGGACCCGATCCTGACCTTAATAACCAAATATGGTTATTCCCTTTGTTTCCAGCAGATACTGTTTTTCTGTTTCCTTTTAAATGCATTTTGATGTAAGAGCAGGAGTAGCCTGCCTCACCTGACTCAGTATAATATTTAAGAAAAAAATTGTCAGCACTCAAAACAGGGATTTTTAACAAAGGATGGATTCAGCACATATTTAAAAAAGCTATTTGTAAGTGTTGCCTATACTCACCAAGAGTGTTCTGCAGTGCTGGAAAACAAAACTAATGCTACCTATTGATTTTTGCACGTCTTTTCTTCCTCTGAAGTTTGTATGCTGACCTGCTGACCCTCGCTGTTTTTGTCACTTTCCACCAGTGACCAAGCCACCAATCTGCCCTGAAGCTATGATGCTGCTGAGATGGTTTATTATAACGCCTTGTAAAAGCAATGATAGTTCTTGCTAAGCAAGACTCATTTGCTCCCGTTTCCTGTTGCAGAGAAATGTACAAATGGCCTCTTTTAAGAAAGCTTGAAAAACAAGAATGAGCAAAAAAAAAAAAAAAAAAACAACAACAGCAGCAGCAATTGAGGTTGGCTCAGATAAATTACAATTTCAGATTATGTCACCACATTACTAGGAATTGGCCTTCGCAGCTTTACTAAATCAAGCTTGAGGATTTGTTCCTGGAGACAAACAAGGTTATTTGCACCATGAGCCAGTGAGACCAAAATGGGCTACCCTAATGTGTTCTCATGTAATTTACACCAACAGGGCAAAAAGTGGGCAGGATATAATTAGACAGGTGAGTCACACCAACAGACTGACAGAAGGTCACACAGACAGGAACATTCCTCCCTGCTTGGTTAGGTTCGATTAGGGTCCTGACTGTGCTCCTTCCTAGTGCTCATTAATGGCCCAATCTGACCAGCTGTCACTGCTCCGTGTTCTCAGTGACGAATGCATTGACAGGCAGATGGGGCAGGTTTCGGTTGATTACCTAATAGCCGACACGCCACGGGTTGGATTGGTCCCCAGGGAAGACGGAATGTGATGGGAGTCATCTGGGACTTTGGATGTTGGAATGGGAAAATGAAATGGAAATAAATCAGCAAAACCAACCAAAACAAATTGATCTATTGATTGATATTAATATTTTACAACTTTTAATATTAAACACTCTAACTAATAAACTTTAGAGACAAACACAATAGAGAAAAGGAAATATAGACAAAGTGACTTAGCACTCATGTAGCTGATAGGGACACAAAAATGTAAGAAAATAAAGTGAAAAGACACAGCAGGGGAATATGTCAGCGTCTCGCCATTAAAATGCTATTAGGTGGTAATGTGGTTATGGTGTTGTTATTAGGTCAGACTTACTGCAGGGTATGTTCTAGCTGTGCTCCATTTTCTGAATTGAATCTAGTCACTTCTTTTTGAGCAAACTATCAGCCGGCTCCAAGTAAAATCTTAAGTGAGCAAGGTCATTTTCCTGTTGACATGCTGAACTGCTGAACTGCTGAACTGCTTCTTTAAAAAAAAAAATAAAAATATATAACATAGTGAACTTAAATAACAACCAATTTCCAGTGTTTTCTGGAAAATACATTTCTAAAAGCAATTTTGTATTTCATTATATTTGGAGGTTCTTAGTGGCCTCAGAACTTTCGGGAACTGTTGGGTGATCATCTCTGGGGGTTAAAACAGTTTGCTCACTCATTTGGTTATGATATGAAGAATATACAATATTTGTAATGGAACTGAAGGTGAAATTGTCTCACCTTAAGGACACCGATTTTCCCACATTTCTTGGTGTTTAGCCAGAGTAGTGCGACCCAGTTGTTGTCACACAGTCACTCTTCTCTAGTTTGACATGAATCTGCTGACATGCAGTTCTTGGTAACAGAGACATTATGACAGAGTGGTGGCGTTGGGCCATGCACATCCTGACCTGGAGGGTCAGGCTGCTGTCCTCCGTCTGGCACTTTACCTAGTACTGGTCCTGTTGTTTACTGCTGGGAGCAAAAATGTCAACAGCAATAGCTCTCTTTCATTCATTCATCTTCTACCACTTATCTGTTTCTGTGTCATGGGGGTTGCTGGAGCCAATCCCAGCTCACTCTGGGTGAGTGCGGGGTCACCCTGGACAGGTCACCAGTCCATCACAGGGCCAACACACAGAGACAGACATTGACCAACAACCACTTACACTCAGACTTATGGATAATTTAAACATGTCTTTGGACAGTAGGAGGAAACCGTCACAAACACAGAGAGAACATGCAAACTCTGCACAGAAAGGCCCCAGGAACCAAACCCGCAACCTTCTTATCGTGGGGCAATAGTGCTAAGCATTATTCCACTATGCTGCCGTCTTTCAGTCACTCAAGCTTAAATGAAAGCAAACTATCGCTATAGAATATGAAAAGTAAATGTCTGAACTGAGCGACTGGGTCTATGTCTAAAATAGGACAAGGACATTTTACATTTTCTTTTATAGCCTTGTCAATATTGTCATAAACAGCTGAGCCATTTGACAGTTCCAAGTGTTAATGGATTTAATTGTGTCTGCCGGTGTTTCCAAATTAAAAATATCTATTTTGAAGGAGTCACAAGTCTTGAGAGTTACAATTTATTGACAATTTGTTTCACTGCTCAAGTCCACTTTTATATATTGCATATTTATATGTGATATTTAAGCCTGTATTGTGAAATTTTCAGTCCAGATTAATATGCAGCTGATGGGAACCATGAAAGGCTGAGGTTCGAGAAGCTGATGTATAATCTTACATACTTGGATCCTTCTAGATCTTTCATAAAAGCTATTTCCATGCATTCCTAGACATAATCGCTGTTTTTCTTCCATAATTCATATCACTTTTCCATTCATAGCTCTGATACCAATTGTCGTTGCCACATTATTCTTGGTTTTGCAACAGTGGAGTGTTGGGTAAGGCATTTTGGTTCTCTCTTTGGTCTATTTTTTTACCTGCTATTATTGGGACCAAACACACACACACACACAGTTTCCCAGGTTTAATGGGTGAGTCACTCCTCGGCTGAACAGAGTCTTAGCTCCTGAGCAGGTTTATCCATGACTGTGAAAAGAGCTAGCAGAGCGGCTGCCAGTGCACTGTCAGTCTGCATGGAGGGATGTGGCTTGCAGAGACACAAGTACTACTGATGAGATGCAGTGCACCAGGACAGTTAGATTAAAAGAAACCAGGCGTGGATGTGTGCCTGTTTTTTTTCTTTTGTGTGTGTGTTTGTTATTGGTAAGTGTCCCAGTGAAAGGCTTTAACTCCAAGCCACCTCCCCCAGCTTATATATACAGTGTGTGTGTGTGTGTGTGTGTGTGTGTGCGTGCGTTTGGCTAGTGCTCATTCACGCTCAGTCACCTCACTCTTTTCTGCTCCATTTAGCTCTCTCAACCCACTCAACACCCATCCTCTTCTTTTCTTAACCTTGCTTTTCAGTTCCTTAAAATATTGTTTATTTGATCTAAACATTTTTTTATCCTTCTGTGTGTTTATTTCTGCGGCACTAGAGCTTCTGCTGGAAGTACACCAGAGACGCAGAAACGAAACAGAGACAGAGGAGGAAGAATGTCTGTCGGACACGGGAAGAGAATAGTTGTTAGTTTACTTAATGAATTGATTCCAACTTTGCTCTGAGACAAATATCAACCATATTTCTCTGTTGTACGATTGTACACACATTACTCTGAGTTGGCTGAGAGTAACTTTAACTCCAACTTCAAATCAAGGTTATGTGAATAAATTAACCCAGGTGTTTGTCTCATTTGCCTTGCCTATAAAATGCTATTTAAAAGTAGGACTGTGATTCTGTGGAACAAACTAAAGTATTGTGCAATGAGTTTCTTTAGTCAAAATAAAATTATGAAACCTTCCTTCTCTGTGTAAAGTAGATTCAGTGAAGCCGTTTAGCTTTTCTCTAATGTAAGTAACTGACATCCACATCTGCACTTTGGATTATGCAGCAGTTAAATGTAAGTGGTTGAGTTTGGAATGTATTTTGTGGAAACTTAGAGAGCAATGCTGATATTGTATATCTCTGATAGTAGATAGTAGGTGAATGTTTAGCTTTTAGCTTTTGTTATAATAAGCAGTCAGCCAATGCCACACATGCACATAAAAAAAAAAAAATTCTCTTCAGTTTAACGAATACCTGCAATGAAATGAGCACCCCCACTCCCACACATAGAGGTGGCTCAGCAGGACAGGCTGATGTGAGGCAGAGGGGAGATAGCGAGGAATGAAATTTTCGATGTCTCTCTTTCAATCCCAAAATAAGTCAAGTGATAGATGCACTTCACCACCAAACCAAACACACTTCTTCAGTGCAGTGCTTCAGTTTCATACTGAGCATACCGAACTTCCTTATGTCTGAATGTTGTTGTACACCATAGATTATTCTTCACTCTTTGGCCGTTGTGTATGATGTTTCGCATGCATGATCAGACTCCTCTGAAGTCATTGGGGATTTCTTCTTTTTTTTTTTTTAGGAAAAGTGTGTTTCTAAGTAGCCAACCTCGACATGTGTTTCAGGCGGTTTTAAATTGGACCAGGGAATGGTGCTGGCATTTTAGCAGTCAGGGTGTTTTAGGGTTGACTCACTCGTGCCCTACTTCTAGCTCCATTTCTGACTCAAAGCGAGGAAATACACTGAAGGAATTTTGGCAGAGATGTTTTGGAAAGCTAACTGTGATCAGATCCTTCAAGGGAAAACTCAACTCAAAAGAGAAATTTTGACACACCAAGACAGCTCAGAGAGAGAGAGAGAGAAAAAAAACAACTATGAACGAAAATGACCAACAGTGATTTAAAAAAAGCGATGGATAGCTAGAATGGTAACAGTGGGAGTTGTTTAATCTTTGCAGCATGAATAATGGTAATGCATGATCCGCCCTTTCATAATAAGAGCTAGTTCAAAGGATGACTACACATGGTGGTTATTCATATCTACAGTGACTAATCAAAATATCCTCCTTGTGTTTTTTGAGTTGCTATTACAGGTGAGACTGCCTCTCTGTTGTCTCACTCACCTCGCCCCCTTCTCCAACACCTCATTTTTCTTTTGAAGCATATTGAGTCACTTGACATGTAGAAACTGAAACCCTACTCATGTCTCTAAAAGCTTTCTCTTCCCCATCGGTGCTTATAGACGCGAACCAAACCCCAGCTAAGCTGACTGGAGATCACTTTCTCTCCCTCCCTGCTTCTTATCTCTCCACAAACCATACTCCCTCATTGCAAGCTTTATGTTTCTCCCAGCTCGCTGACATATTCATTTTCCCACTCCTTTATCTCTTCTTCTTTCATCTTCATTTCTTTTGCTCTTGCTCTCACTCAAAACTTCTATCATGTTTTCTCAATCGCGCCCACCAATTTCTCCGCATTCAGTGCTCTATTCTTAGCCGGACAGATTGGTGAACCATTCGGCAGTATTTCTTTGTGCCTGTGTACATCTGGTGTTGAGTATGCACATTTCTGTGTGCATAGAAAACATTGCCTCCAAACCGAGTCTGAATGTATTTGAGCGGTAATGCGCTGCACATACACTTTCAGAGGCACAGCTTGATATTTGGGGAATGCCTATTTTGTTTTCTCTTACCAAGATTTAGTGGAGATCAATTCTGTTCTTATGTCATAGAATAAATATGAAGTTAGGGACAGACTGAACAGAGCAAAGGTCATTTTCATAGTATGGCTACTTATTAAGGTACTTTTTTTTTCTTTGGTGTGCCACGGTGCCTAGAAATCTAATGACATAAGCCACACAACAATGTCATGTTGTTTTGTTTTGTTTTTTTTTTACAAATTTCACAAAAATATATACCATATTGACTAGTTAGCATCAAGGAAAGGAAATACAGACTGTTTAGGTTCAACAAGATGTTACTGCCATATGGCAGCAAATACACATTCGAGGGAACACATGGAATTGCTAGTTAAACTGTACAGATTAAACAAACAAGATATTACATGAATACTGGAGACAAAGAGAAAAAACAGAGTGGTATAAATATCCATCTAAAGTTACTCAGAAAGAAAGCAGCAGCAGCTATTCCTCTGACAATCTCTGTCAGCCTTCACTGATAAAACTTTAAGAATTGTGATTTCGTCTTCTTTGCATAGTGAATGCAAAAACCTTTTTCTCAGTTTGTTATGTTGTAGATTTCATTTTAATCAGTCATGAGTCCATACTTAATAACCCATGATGACATCAGAAAAACATTTTGCAAAGCCTTAATCTCTGAGCCATTATATTGTAATGGATATGTTGGTTTTCACAGAATGCCAGATGAGGTGTTATTTCCAGCACATATTGGGGGATCTTTGCTGACATGGCATCCTGCTCTAATAGATTGAAAGCTCTCGGATTTAACGCCTGGGTTGAAAATGAGTAAGAGCACATATTGATACCCCAGCAAGATTCGCAGGGGCAGTGAGTTATAGTGCGTACCATGTCTCCAGGATGAGTATGTGGATTACGTATCGGACTGTCTGTGTAATGACATATAATAAACATTTCATTACAACTTTCAACACAGAGTGTTGTAAACACACACTTAGACAGAATGCACACAGTCCTGCTGCCACTGTACACCTCTATGTAAGAAGAGGTGGACTCTAGAGCAGCCTTTGCTATATGTGCACATTGAAGCTCTTGCATATTTTTGGCCCTAATAGAATTTAGTTTCCTTTTATTAGGAACTACAAATTTGGCTGTTTCATGGTGAGATAATTGTCCTCAATGTAAGCAGATTTTTCTGGGCATGTTTCTTGACCTAAACATAGTTTTCTTTTGCCCAAAAGAGGAATTGTTGTAACAGTCATATTGGATCAGAGGAAAATGGAAAATATCTCATTCCACTGGAAGAATTCAATTTTTGAGAGTTAGTTCATGATGTGAGATCTTCTTCAGAAGATTTTTTTTTTATGTCCCAGCCATTGTTCTTCATTCATTGTCTCACTGGCTATATTAGTGGTAAAATATGGTTGTAGGCTGGTTAATGCAATTGAAGGTTTTGTGAAATGTATGATAGCTTTTTTGTCATATATTCTTATCTGTTTTTCCCCTAGAAAACCCTTTGGCCAACCAACATCATGTGGCCATCAGCCTCAGAGTTGAGTAATAAAGAGGAAATTACCTCTGTATTAGATTATTTCTTTCCTCATCGTAATTAATTGGCACGAGACAGACGGCAGTGTAGCATATTAACTCAGTCACAGACATCCGGCCACACAAAGCTTTTACATTTCAAAAAATCATTTCCCACGCAGCATGATGCTGTGAAAGGCTAATCGCTTCAAACTGACCACTCCCTGACATAAGCTGTTAATGTGACCCTCAAACACACAACACAGGAGATTAGTTTTGCTTAGCACCCACACATTATAATCAAAAAAGAATAGCACTTGGCACACGAAGATATACTTCGCTTTACACCACAACAGATGTTGTTGCTTTTTGTTTGGCTTGCATGGCAGCGTCTCATTAATGGCCGAATTATATCGTCAAAATGGTTTTAAGAAGAACACAAATGCACACTCATCCAGACATAAATACAACTAAATAAATACACTTCCACATTCAGAAACCACATTGGTTAATAAAACTACCCCCATTTTGTGCTCCATTTGTACAGTTTAACATTTTCGGAATGCCGATTCTCACAAAGATTTAGGCGAGAATACCTAAAGCATTCTTATACTTAGAAGCTAAATATGCAGCTAAATCAGTTAGGCGTTAGCCAAGCTTAGCATCAAGACTGGAAGCAGTTCTCCTGGCTCTGTTTGAAGGTGTTCAAATCTGAATACAGTACCAGCACCACTTAAGCTCACTGATTAAAACGTTATACATGACACTGATCATCTCATCTAACCAAGAAAACAAAGGAATAGATCAAATTTTGGGGGAATAAGTTGGCAATTAAAACTGCTGCATTAAGGTCGTTGTGGATGTCGTTTGGTTAGATTTCTCTGACAGCAACCAACCAACACATCAAATTCTACTTAAGCCTTGCCCGCCTCAAAAAAGAAAAGCACAGAAAAAATGTTTCGAGTGTAATTGCCCATCCTCTTCTAACTTTGGCTGAAAAAATTGTGAATCAGCATTGAGATCTATTACACACAGCAGTCAGTTGTGAAAACATCTCAGGGTCTTTTTATCCTTTCTATCCTTCTTAGCTGACTTTTTCCATTTATTTTGCATTTTGGTACTATACATTTAGTCACTTCAGGCTGTTGATGTACCCTTTGGCAGAACACGACAACAATTTCTCAAACATAATTAATGTGTTTTCAGGGTTATATTTTGTTTTAACCAAGGATATCCTGCAGGATAAAATCATTAAACTCCATTTAAAATTAGATTGTTGACCTTGTTTGAAATATCAAGTGTATGCTACAAACAGATACTATAAAAGAGTGTGTGTGTGTGTGTGCGTGTGCGTGTGTGTGTGTGTGTGTGTGTGTGTGTGTAGATATATACACATTATATATACACACACATACACAACCTTCTCTGTGTGTGTATAATGGGTCAAGCCACTGAATCAGTCTTACATAATTGCATGATGCATTATAATGGCTCTGAATCACTAAGCTATATCCATAAAATGTAAAATCTTACTTAAACATCAACCTTGAATCCTCCTTTTGTCCAAATTTAGCAGGGGTCCAGCAGCGACGATACCACAACAGATCTTTCATCTCCAACGCCCATGCTTGGTTACTGTTGCTATGCATGGTGGATTGTTGCCGTCACTGGTGCATCCAGTAGGCATGTCGGCGCAGCCAGGGACTCTAAAAACAGCATTGTGTATTACAGCATATAATGAGAAAGACTTCATCACTGTTCCCTCCAAATGTCAGAGCAGCTTTAATGATCTACTGAGCACGCTCACACACACACACACACACACACACACACACACACACACAAACAGAAGCTATACTTTACGTGCAAGTATGTGTGCAGTCACAGTGTGTGGCTCTTTCCTGCATTGTTGGCGTTTATTTTCTTTATTTCCCTCACTGCTATTAATTCTCTCCAGTGAAGCTATTTATTCTTTCCATCTCCATCGCATTGTGCTCTCTCCCATCCTAATCTTCTTCCCTGTGACTTGATCTTGCCTTATAAGTTGCTCGATGTCAGCTTTTAAATGTAAAAAGAAAGTTTT
Source organism: Echeneis naucrates (assembly GCF_900963305.1). Classification (NCBI taxonomy): domain Eukaryota; kingdom Metazoa; phylum Chordata; class Actinopteri; order Carangiformes; family Echeneidae; genus Echeneis; species Echeneis naucrates. The sequence goes on from NC_042521.1 coordinate 12,309,341, forward strand.
GAGTGTGCAACTGCTTCCCCTGGCAGCACATTTCTGTGAAATATCGTTAGGGACAAAATATTTGTCTTCACATTGAGGCCACCAGGAAACACTTAATAAGAAAATCTCTCCTGTAGCATCGCAAAGCAGACGAGCTTATGTAATGTTGTTATTTTAGCTGCTCAAATGGCATACATGTCAGACCCCCTCTAATTGCGTCAAGAATCAGGAATCAAGAATATTTATTAGTCACGTGCACAACTGCACAAGTACACCAGCAGTGAAATCCACTGCAGCAAATCTGACTGTGCAAAGGCAAGAAAAAATATTCAAAAAATAATAAATGGAGTAAGCAGAGGGAAAGGGGAAAGGAGAACTATATCCATTATTATCTATATACAGGAGGTATAAAATATATAAAAACTTTAGTCCAGAATGTGTGTATGTGTTTGATGTTACAACAAAAGTTAATTCAGCAGGGAGAGAGAGAGAGAGAGAAAATACACTAAATAATTTATATGGGATGGACCTGAAAAAGCAATGGGAGTCGTGTGATGAAGATGGACAGAGGCAAAAGTGCTAGAGAACAACCACAGAGTGTAAAATGAAAGTGGCAATAATTTGGATTATCAATCAAAGCAAACACAAAAGAGGAATCCGTGCTTAGGGAGCGTGTGTACAGAAGAAGCAGGAGAAGAGATAAGAAAAAGATAGTGAGCAAACAAAGAGCTGGAGATAAAGAGCTGCAATGAAAGAAAGAGGAGTTTTGGGAGATCCAATATAAAGACAGAAGACGTTTGATGCCTGATTAAAGAAGGAGACTCGTGGAGAGGACAATATGAGTGGTGAGCGACACAGGAAGAGGGGAAAGGCTTATGAGTGAACACGCCGGCCGGGGCTCTTGGTGCATTGCAGACGGCATTGCCATGGAAACGAATGGAGAGAAAGCGCAGGCAAAGAGGAGGGGATTAAATAGGAAGGAACAGATCACTGTTTCGCACCATTGGGAGAGGTGGGTGGGGGCTGTTTTGATGAGAGGGGAGGGGTCGGCTAACAAATGAGCAACAAGTCTGGATATGAAATGAATTGCTGCTTGATAGTAGGAAAATATAGGAATAAACGTGTGGAGAATTTACTCACACTCAACTTGATATTTAATATATATATATATATATATATATATATAGGGGAAAGGCTTCAGTCCAAAGTACAACAGTTTCTGTGACATGTTACCCTGATAAATTAATTCTTTTAAAAAAGTGATGGGGACAAGCCTGTCGCCATGGCACCAGTTGTCTCAGGTGGCATTGTCTGGGTCCAGATCCAAGGGCGGGGTTGTCATGGTAGCAGGAGTTTGTCTGGGTGTGTTGTTTCGCATGCATACGTATATATATATATATACACACACACACACACACACACACACACACACACACACACACTACACACTACACACTACACACAGTCTTTTGGAAATCTTCTTGACTGCAGGATTATAAATAGAAGGCAGCACCCCTCTCCTTGTCTCCAGCACCCATGGGACCCCATCATTCTCATCTTCCCCCAACATCTGCTTGCGTCCTCTGGCCCTCTGTCCTCCTCTCTCTCTCCTCTGTTTGGTCTCCTCAAGTTCTCATCAAGTGGCTTCGTTATCTGGTTTTCTCCATAGTGATGGTGGTGGCTGTGTAGTTGTGTGGTTGTCATGGCAATGACTGGGGTCCAATAAGGATGCTTAATGAGCTTGGAGTTGCTCAGGCTAATGAAGTGGGGCGGCTGTACCTGGGTTTGGGCTCAACCGGGAACAATAAGCGGCTGCTTGTTAAAAGTCTCCTCTGGTGACTTCACTGCACCATTTGACTACCTGGGCTCCTATAGAAGGGAGGTGTGTAAGTTTCTACAGCAACCATGACTGCAGCCATAAGCAGCTCAGATTCAGAGTTCACAAGGTTGCTCCTCTCCTTTAGGCTTTGTTAACAAGCGATTTACTTCCAAATTAACAAGTTCAATGATGGTTAAAAGTTAAAGATGTCTGTAAAACTATTCATGTTTAATTGCAAACTCCAGTTGGCATCCTCTTGTAGTGTGTAATCAGTGGAATGTGGTGTAAATGTAATTAACGCCTCCAGTGAGCACCGATAATGAGCATGGAGCTAACAATTATTTTCACTTGTATCATTCATTAATCTGTGAGTTGTTGTCTTTATTCACTATTGTCTGGGTGATGTCCTCTGGATCCCAGTTTTGTCTTACAACCCAAATCATTTGGTGCTTCTTTGCACCTTGAGACCTCTGGGAAATGTTGCATAGTGGTGATAGAAGGGATAAAAGAAGGGTTCACTACTAAAATGCAAGCGTCCACAACGTCACATGTCACATCCTGAACCCAAATCACACACGACATTGAATTCAGCTTGTCAAGATACAGTGTGTCATTACAAGGGATGATGCCCTGAAAGCTTCGTCTGGGGTTAGCAGCTCTCCAGCTCACTCTGTTCTCGTTGTGTCAGCAGAGTTTTAAAGCCTAACTAAATACCTTGCCTGCCTCCCTTCCCATCCCAGCCCAGCTTCCTGATGTTGTTTCTAGCCCGACACTGAACAATCCTCAAGCTTCCAGTTTGTGATTTCTCTCCCTCATAAGTCAGGTCCCCCTAAAAGTCTGTTCAGCTCTATTCACAACAGCCACTTTGGTGATTAAAATGTGATTCAGAAATAACCCGTGAAGTGGAAAGATTGCCCAATAGTGCAGGGACATCCCTGTGGGCATTAGGTGAGACTGGCTTCTGGTGTGAGGGAGCTTGCTTCAAAACAAAAAGTGGAGAGCTGTCTTCAAGGCTATCTTTAAATTCACTCCCATTTCTTGTTTTAAGATTATTTGTGAATATAATAGAGTAGTTTTGAAAAACTTGCAGAAGGATCCATCTACTGTCAGCTTCAGCTGTTTCTTGCAAGCCAAAATACAATTTACCATAATATTAATATCTGCAAACATGATGTCATGGAATTCAGATCCCTTTTCATCACAGAGATCTACCTGTGTGTCCAAGCAGGTCACAAGAAAAAGATTATTATGTAGGACTTTTTTTTTGTCAGACAAGTGGACAACTTCCTTGGATTATTATGTATAGCTGATTGTTCTGTTCAATTCATGGCACTTGAAGAAGGAGCTGTGTTTTGCAGATGGTGGGACGAAGAAACTTCGCAGCACCATCCGACGGAGCACGGAGACAGGCATTGCCGTAGAGATGAGGAACCGGGTTACACGGCAGGGCAGCAAGGACTCAACCGATGGCAGCACCAACTCAAACAGCTCCGATGGAACGTGGGTGTCCAGCAGCAATCCACCCATCCATCCAGCCATACACAGTAGCAATCTGTCTAATGCTAGCTCTGCTCTGACTCTTAGGTTTGTCTTCCCAACTACACGTCTGGGGCCTGAAAGCCAGTTCAGTGACTTTCTGGATGGACTAGGCCCCGCTCAGATTGTAGGTCGACAAACACTAGCTACACCCCCCATGGGTAAGCCAAGAGTGAGGAACACAAACCGTCCTTTTTCTTCAGCCAGTATAATTTTTCTCTAACAGCGTTCGCAGGTGAAGTTAATCTGCTTCAAATTGTCTTTGTTATCTTGTATATTATTATGTTTGTACTCACAAACCTAATAAGGAGCCACAGTTAGATGTGAACCATCTATGAAACACTGACAACGCAGTAAGTCACATCACAATCAGCCTCATTCATCAGCTAAGAAACAAGCTAAGAAACGTTTTTACATTCAGTCAGGGAAATAAATACAGCCATCAGCCAACATCCAAAATGTTTGGTGCACAGCAATGTCTAAAAAAACCACACAAAACTAGTATTTTCACTCAGCTCAAATCAGTTTATTTTTTCATGAGATATTAATCTTTGATTTAAATGTCACTGCTTGTGAAAAGCGAGAGCACTGAGCTCCACCATAATCGGACTTTCAGCTTGGTGTCTCCCTCTGCTGTTAGACAATTACACCTGCAACTTAACTAACAGTTCAGTTGCAGTCCAAGATCAACTGCAAAGCTTAATTCTTTTACTCTAATAATTTAGGTTACATCACTACAGAGTGTGTGTTCCTCCCTACAGGGGATGTCCATGTAGGCATGGTGGACAGAGGAGGACAGCTGGAGGTGGAGGTCAACCAAGCCAGAGGGTTGATCCCCAAACCAGGCTCCAAGAACATACCAGGTACTCCGAATTCACTTTCTTTATTGGGAAATTCCACAGACTTTGCTAGCATTGTAGAAGCTTCCCTATTTTTACTGTGTTGCACCGACAGCAACCTACGTAAAGGTGTATGTCCTGGAGAACGGAGTGTGCTTGTTCAAAAAGAAAACCAAAGTAGTGAAGAAGACTCTGGACCCCACCTACCAGCAGGCTCTATTGTTTGATGAGAGTCCTCAGGGCAAAGTCCTGCAGGTAAGTACCCTGCCCATTTTCTTTTTTTGTTATCCTTTAATATTTCTTTTTCCTATGAATCATCCCCACGCTCAGTTCACAACAAAAAATATTAAAATGCCCACCTTTGACTTTTCAGTTATTATTTTGTATTAAAATATTTTCTCTCTCGTGTCAGATCTCCTTTCCACACTGTAGAGAGAATTTAATTTCCTGTGAAAGCAAAGAGGGTTGGTTGAAGAACTGTCTTAATAAAATTTTCTATTCTGATGTGCCTTATTCCAAACATTGGTCATATTTTTAGAAGATGTAGTGAGGAAGTGACAAATAAAATTCTCCTATAATATAAGGCCTTTTTACAGTGTCAACATCACAATGTTAATCTGGGATTTCAGAACTTCCTGCCCATTGAACACATGTAACACCTTTGAGTACAAGAAAGGAAGAGCTACATATATGGGTAATTTAAAATGAAAATTGTAGCTGCTCATGTCTCATCTTCTCTGTAGGTAATAGTGTGGGGGGACTATGGGCGAATGGACCACAAGTGCTTCATGGGAATGGCCCAGATCCTTCTGGAGGACTTGGACCTGTCTGCCACTGTCAGCGGCTGGTACAAGCTGTTCCCTACCTCCTCTCTGGCAGACCCAAGCATCGGACCCCTCACCAGACGCCTCTCCCAGTCTTCTCTGGAGAGCGCCACCAGCCCCTCGTGCACCTAGATACCCCAGTAGACATCCACATGCACGGATACAGGCAGGAGTCATACACATGGACACACGTACTGTATATACACAGCAACTGTATTTCAAGTGCAGGACAGGTAGGCAGAAATGCACACAAACACTCACATATACACATATACCCATATGCATTGGTGCAGGAAGACAATTTCAATTCAGTAACAGATCTCATCCATAAAAATGCACGCATTTGACATGCTGCCACATCCTTACTGGACATTACACTCTCTACGCCCATATACTCACCCACAGTCTTTGTTTTTATGACGGTGAGCAAATCCAACTTGAAGTAGGCATAATTTACCAGAACATGTAGCATTTTTCACCCTCTCCTTTCCACATTTCCTGCCATGACACAACAATCCACCAGGTGCCATATTCTGTAATCAAAAGGTATCAGATCTCCGTGGCACGACTCATCCCAGGGCCACCCCGATGCCAGTTTCTAAACTCTCTATGCCAAACTAAGAAAAGAACTTTATTTTTTAAAACCAAAGCAATTGTTATTGTTGTTATTATTACTATAAGTAGTAGGTGAACTAGTAGACAATATAAAGTATGGATATGTAGCAGAGTCTATGACTTAGATGTAATGCAAAAAAAGAAAATACATTCTACACATGTGGGCTGAAGATAGGAGGCCAAACACATAAACATACCTGGGCAACAGGCTTAGCGATTATGTGAGGTAGCAACACTGCTATTCTATAATTTTCACAGGGCAGAGTTTATATATAGATATACATATATACATAAATAATATATATGTATATATGTGTATATATATAGATATATAGATAGATAGATAGATAGTGAAATACTAATTTGTGTTTTATGTATGTATCGGCTGCATTCTGCATGTTTGCTTGCAACCTTTGTAGAGACATTTTAAAGTGCATAAATTTCTTCATTTAGCTTGCCTTGACCAACGTTATAGAGGTATAGTGCTACTTTATTTTGCGGTCCGTCTTGAGAACTGGGCACTGCACCAAGCTAAGATGAGAAAGATGGATCTTTGGCAACAGGGATAGCACTATCATTGCCATTCGCAGAAGAGGAGAACAAATCAGTCAGCCAGCTACACATTTGCCGAGGAACAAATCTCTGATCCTGCCTTCATCTTTAGAGTAAAGGACTGTTGTATCACTGGGCACTCAGCACTACAGCTCTCTAGTCTGGGGTTCTTGTGTTCCACATCCAGGGGATGCCACAATCTCACTCCCTCTCTCTGTATACCAGCACCTAGACTTTGTTTGGACTTGGCTTTTGATTTCCCTGTTTTAATGTCATCAGCTCTTTTCTCACTCTTCCTAATTAACGAAGCAGGCGGGGTGGTGGCAGGCGTGCTTCTTTTTCTTCGCCACGTCTGGTCAGCTGGACATCCAAACATGGGCAAACATGCACACCTGATACGACAACCTGTAACCTTCCCACTTTCTCTATGGTCACTCTTCCCCATCGCACTAACTGTAACTAAACATTTTGTAGAAGTGTTAACATGTATTTCAGTTAATTTTGATATCTTGACTATTTACGCCAGTATTACTTTGCAGGGTGATTGTTAATCTGCCATATACAGCAGTTTTACTTGTTTCAGGTGCAATATGTCAACTGTAACCCATCTATCAGTATTGTGTATTTTATGTCAGGCAGTGTGTGTGTGTTTGTGTCTGTGTGGGTGTGTTTGAGATGGCACTTTACTGTCAAATATGCGATATGTTTGAATTCTGAACCAGCAGTTGTTGACCACTTGTTAATTTATTTTTGATTTTATTTGGTCACACTGCATTAAGCATCTCTGACTCTTTTAATGAAATGCCAGCACGCAAAGCCTGAGCAAGTAACCTGAGGGTATGATGAACTGCAGATTTAGGGCCCAATAAATCAGCTTGAACAGGTCAATTTAACAAATAGCAGTGATATGGAAATTTGAGGTATGTTTTCAGAGAAGAAATAAAAGTGTAGGCTTTACTTTTTAATATGTCCTCGATGGAAGTGAGCTGACATATATCTTTTTCAAAGCTAAGACTGACCTGTCGGCTGCTTAAGTTAAGTGTGCAATGGTTGAGTCTTCACTGACCGCAGAGGAGTGGCAGAGCAAACTGCTGTTTACTGTTTTCTTTAGGATGAAGAAAATTTATACCAGCCAATTTCGTGACTTTTTTTGATTCCTTCTCTCTTAAGATCAACAACAAACTGTGTGTCTGGATAAAGACACTAAACACAGTTGTATGTCAGTAGTGTCATGAGAGCTGACAGTCTCAAGCGATATCCTTAAAAACTTATGTGTGTTTACAATCTCACATTTGGTTTTATCGCCACCATATGTTTGTCGGGTAAGAACTGTCATTCCTCTTTTCATGTTTCTGCAAAAAAGGGAAAATCTGAGGTATTAAATGTTCTCAGCGCCTCAGACCAACAGAATTCACACTTCAGCGCTCTTTGAACTTTGCATAAAGGGATCTCTGGCATTCTTGAATTTTTGGGAGGAGGGTGATGGTTGTTTTTTACCCTCCCATTATGTATACAACCCTTTGTAAAAAAAAAAAAAAAAGAAAAAAGAAAAAAAAAGTCATCAAAAATCTGGTTTCTAATTTCCTTTACATTTTGGAATTATTCCCAGCTGGATCTTTACTGATATAGTCATATATATGAAGTAATTTTATGTACCTTATTGATTTGTATCTTATTTATTTTTGTGGACAGCTGGCATGATGTAAAAAACACAGACTCCTGATATTTGCACACATTTTATTAAGTGCGCATGTTTTGTGAAGAAAAAAAAAAAAAGCTTGGTTGATGAGAGAGAAGTTAAGTGGGGGGAACATAAAGCTTAGAAAATCCTCAAATCTAAACCTGTATAACATCCCTGGTGAATGTTTATAGAAAGTAGAAAAAGTGTTGTATACTTATCCTATATAAGGTGTATTTATTAGAGAGCATAGAGCATTCGCCAAATTCGTCCAAATCCTTTTAATCCCTGCAACCAAAAGCAAACATGGAAATATTGCCTTTCTTCAATGTGTAATGTGAGTGTATGTCTTTTAATGAGGTGCATTTATTGAACTGTGTAATGCATAATTAGTGGCAAGGCAGCAATTTCTGAGTGAGAGAGATTCAAAATGCGTCAACATTAATTAAACAGCCACTTGTCAACTCAAGTTGACATTGGACCGTAGCAAGGAGAGTTTATGGATCAGGGCTTTCAGATATTATTTTCTGTCCTCAGATTAGAAAAACATACTGTAGCATCACATTTTTGATAGCATGATCATTTTATTTGGACGCTGATGTTTTAAGTCAGTCAAAGAATATTATTGTAAAGCTAAAAAAATGAGGGCTTAAAGAGTGCTTGATGCACGAGAGTTGCAGGAGGTTGTTGGAGAGTTTTTTTGCAGCTGTTTTGGCATTTTTTTTTTTTTACCTTAATAAACAGGTTGATAAATTGTTGAATTCAGCACTGATTATAGGCATTTGGGAGCTGTAAACTGGCAGCAGCACAGAGCATGTAGAGCGTGGTGTGTTTCAGGTAAAGATAGTATTAGCTTAACGGCATTTCAACATGGCTCAGTGGAGATTTGAATGTAGTGTCTGGTTGATCCTTGGAATGTATGTGGACCCATACACTTGCTTGTTTCCTAGTAAAACCCACGTTGAGCATCTATAAACCCAATTTTATTGCGTCTGAAACTTTTATAATGTAACTTTAACCAACCTGAATCGTCCATTGAGTGCTATGTTGAAAATGTATTTTATTTTTGTAAGAAGTATCAGAAAACGAGGAGAGAGAGAATCAGAAAGGCTTTGTGGGCAAAATCTGCCTTTTAGACTTTAGTGAAAATGAGGGCTTGTTCAGTTTACAATGGCCTTATTTTGTGTAGGACACATTGCTTCACTATTGTAGCACACAACTGAAAGTTTTGACAAATGTATTTTGCTTGAAATATTGTACTGAAGTTATATATGTGTATATGTATAGTTTTCTGAATGTATTTCTTATCCTTACACCAGAACTGAGTGTAATCTTTTGGCCATCTTGTTTACTATACTGTCTCTTTTAAAACTTTCCAGGGATGTCGTCTGCATTGGTCGGGCTGCCCCTACTTTTACTGTACTGTACGTCTTATTCTCTGTGTGTTCATTTAAAAAGAACAGCTCTGTGGTTCAAACAAGCATGAATTCTGTGTGGCGAAATGCATTTTTATTTCAATTAAATTGTTACAATGGGTTTTCAAGCAAAAATATTGCTCCCCTTCCTCCCCACAGTCCCTCAGCAATTAACTTTCTGATTAATCTATCAAGCTGATGATTTTTGTACTTTGCACTATACGTGCACTGATGTAAACTAATGTTTGCCGCATGGTTATTCTGATCATTTTCTTGTATTTAATCTTTCCGATGGTATGACAATGATGATAATAATTACAACTATAAGTGACGACGACGATGAATTCAGGTAGACGCAGTACCATGTTTATGAGAATTCAATGAGATGCAAATGAAATGTCAAATATGCTGTATCTTAAAGTAGCATGGACTTAGCCTTCCATTTTCTGAAATACTTTTACTCTGGCAATAACCATTGGCTGTCGCCCCTAACTGTTGCCGTCGCTCACTTCCGGCTCCAGCGTCTTTTTCATTTCTAAGATTTTTAAGGATATGGTGTCAGTACTAACTGAACCACCAGGATGGAAAATACAATATGAAGTCTCATCACATTTGCGAGGACTAGAAGCAATTCAGACAACAGAGCATGTAATGCATTGTGAATAAGTGCTATTTCCCTCGTAGTACCTAATGAGCAACAATTTTAAATTTTGTTTTCAGTTTGAATTTTCACTTTCTACTGAAGCATGCATTCCACATGTCTGTTTGGCAATGTAGCAGGTGTCAACAAAGCCGAATAGACATCACTGCTGAGTTGATGGACAAATTGGAGTTTTTGCTGCTTGAGTGCAACAGTTTGTCTTCATCCATGCGCATAAATGTTAGAAATCACAGCACAAAGTTTCCTGAGTAGCCATTCAGCCCCTTTGGATGCCTGTCAGACTATTTTAAGGCCACAGTAGCTTTTCTCCCCAATGTAAAGACAACCTTTATCTTATCAAACCAAGCAAAGAACAAACCAAATATAACCTGAACTTAGTGTGTTAAATAAGCAAACCTAAAATAAAGTAAATCCCTTAAATGTATTGATAGCATTCAATGGAACTTAGAAATGACATTACCAAGCACACACAACATATTGATACACTGGAATCAAATGCAGAGATGGACGGGACCATAAAGTTTTGTTTTTGTTTTTTTTTTTTCACGCAGTTTAATTGGATTGCTGGTGTTGGTAGATGAGCGGTTGTCTTTTCTTAACTGGCCTTAACCTTTCCACCAAGGAATGTTCAGAGTATGTTTAAAAAGAGCAAAGTATAGCAGACTGTCTGATGAAAGGATGCAGTTAATGGCAGAGAAGAAAAAGGGAGCTGTAATTTTCTACCTGTGCTTTGTAAATGTTTTCTATGTGCAGTATTTGATAATGTAAAACTGGTATTTTTGTGGTTTGTACGCTGCAGAATTGATTACTTAAGGTGCACGTAGTTTTGTAAGAAAATAGAACCAAACTGAGGAAAAAAAATAATTTCGGATTCAGAAGCCTGTATTTGCATGCACTTGGACATCTGGACGGAAAGTCAATAAAGTTTATTTGAATCACAAGCATTTCTTTGATGTATATTTTGACAGATTCAGTTCGAGGTTGGGAGTGGATGATTCTGGTTATTAGTTATGAATTTTTTGGGGCATGAGGGGGAAGCAGAAACAAGTTTAAAAGACAACATTGACATATTATTATTTTTATTATTATTATTATTATATTAAATTGATGTGATTGATATAGCAAACGTGTCAGCAAAACATTAGTTTGGGCAACAAACGCATAAAATTTTTGTCCTCACACATCTGCTAAATGTAAACCTAATATTCACTCTCGTGATATTATAGTCTTTGTCTCAAGCAGATCCAGAAAAGGAAACTGTTCAGGGTTATGTTCTGCAGCTGTAATTGTAAATCATCTACCTGGATGCTAACCAAAAAAGTGGAGTTGCCTGCTGTAAAATCAAAAATATAGACTGGAAGACACTAAAAATGATCTAAACTAGTCATGTAGGTGATGATTTTCTTCTTCTTTTCTATTCAAGCCTTTATCTCGTCCATCAGTTTGCCTGGAATTGTTCAGTTAGCCGCATCCAAAAATTTGCAAAATGCACGAAAAACCCCTACACAAACTTTTTTGTCACTCAGCTTTTCATATTGCCACCAAAAACATAACAAATTAGTAACATTGCCAACTGCTTACCAACTTAAATGCTTTATTACCAGAGTCTTTGTAGGGAAATGACATATGTTCATATATGCACATAAGACAGAATGTCAGTGTTTTCTGAGCTAGTAGTGTTCATCTGAGTAGGTGCATGTAAGGCTAAAACTGCAATACAACATACGGAATATAATGAAAACAATATTTATTTTCCACAGGGACAAGTATCATAGATCACATGTTCTCAAAGTCAACCGACTAATGTGTGTAAATAAACTCAAATGGGCATTTGAAGTTAAAAAAATAAATAAATGCAGAACTAATTAATCTTGTTTAAGAAACATAATATATTCTGATAAAGAATAAAGTACGCAACATCTTAATGAATTACAGAAAAAGATACATTCCTTTATTAATTTTTATTTCACAGAAAATATACCAGACAAAAAAGGAACTCATTACAAGCAACCTAAAATTATTCACAAATGAGCTTTGTGAAGCTTTGTTGCCCACAGAGACGGATTTTTAATCCTTTCCCGGAGATGTCTCACAGCTCGCTGACAGATGTGCTGTTGCAGTGCAGACACAACACGTTCTCATAGGATATTGGTCTCAGCAGAGAAAGGTGACTCCTGCTGTCAAATTATTGCCTCAGCTGCCACCAAGCTCAATCTCAAAGAAATGCCTGCAAGGAATATATAACTAGTTTCTGAGATATCAAGACTGTACTGATTGTGTTTTTGCCAGCAGTTAATAAGAACATTATTACACCAGAGCATGTTAATTGATTTCTCTCTTCGCGGCACCATTTACATTCTTACCACCTTAAAATTAAAAGTGGCAATTTAACATCAAAGTGTCTCCCTAAAAAAAACCCAAAAAAAACTGAAAGACTAAGATTATTTACAAAAATGGCTTCATGCAGATAAAACAAATTGAACATACTTAAAACTTTCAGAGAAATGAGGAGAGAGATGATTTTTATGAGATGTGCAGAAGGATTAGCTAAAATATTGAGAGATGACAAACTATGGTTGTACAATCACGTTTTGCCTCACAATGTGGTTTGGCCAAATTGTAAACACTTTAGGTACATCACAGTTTGCTCCAGACTTGACGAACAGACAATTTATAGTAAAACTGCAATGAATTGAACAATTCATCAAAATCCAACGGGACACTGTTGACAGCAGGACATTCAAAAGACATAAGTGTGCGTCGCTCGACAGTCCAGGAATATTAAAAACAAGCTCACCCCAAGAATACTCAGGTGTGTATGTTCAAAACAAGTCCAGTACACCGTGAACACATCCAGGACACACATTCAGTGACATTTTTTGTTGGTCTTGGTCAGAGACTGATGGATATCTATATTAGAGAGAACCATTCAGAGATAGACAGTCCAGAGACACATTCAGATATCTTAATAAACACACAGCACATACAGAGCTAGATAAACATTCTCCACATGCAGTTCAGTAGAAACATCTGTTAACACGGCTGATCGGTACCTTTAAAGTTTTTATTGTGTCTAGCCCGAAGTCTCTCTTTAATTCTCTCTTATTTACAGACAATCAACATTATTTGAGGCCTCTATTGAACAAGGTAGATTCTTAGTTTGAGTTGTGTGAGCGCTTACAGTAGTTTGCATGCAAATGACATCTAAGTGTCCCACCATTGCTCAGGAAATAGCACAGTAGGTTCTAGGTGCAGGTATGACTAAACATATTGTTAAAGGACTGCTGAATTGATTTATCTATGACTCACTTGTAAGGTTTTACAATAAAGCATATTGGAAGATGTACAATCATAATAAAGCTAGAGCTCATCTTTGGTCTCCAGTTTAGGACTTTTGACACTTTAAATTGAGATTAGATATTGACTCTGAAAGAAGGTGTCTGTAAATTGGCTGGATGTATAGGTGGGCTTCTGCAGCTCAGACAGTTAAGATTTTTGAAACTTTGAAATGCTTAAAGGGTTTTTCAACTTTTAATGTTGTCAGCTAGGTACTTAGAAGTAGTTGCAATGTTCTTTTTCCCCTTTTTTTCTGGGATTTTACCATTTTCCTGACTTTCAAAGCCAGACAAATTCACGTATTCCTCTTTCACCATGCAGCTTGAAGGTCTGATGACTGGAGTAATTAGCCTAGCCTAACCTAGCCTAGCTTCGCTTAGCTTGATTGGTAGATTTTTTTTTATATATATATTAAATTAAAAATGAACAGCTCTTCTTAAAAGAAAAAACTAATTCTCTTTTAAAATCAGGGAACATTAACCTAAAAACACAGATGCCCAAATTACTTTTGGACAACCATGATATGGAAAATAATAAAAACCCAAAAAATTTAAAATTGCTCTCTGCTTTGGGAGGAAATACTTCTAATAAAGATCCATATTCAAGCACATCAACAGTGATGATCAGCTAGACTAACCATATTGTACAACATACCTTCAAACCAACATCGATGTTATTTTCTGACTGATCAGGTAAGGACAACAGTAAAATCCCCTAAAAGCCAAAATGTCTTTAAAAAAAAAAAAAAAAGGCTTACATGTGGCAGATGTGCTCACGCAGACACACTCAGTACAAAAGATGTGAAGCCCTCAGTGGCCTCTGAACCCTGTGGTCTTGGTCATTATATCAAAATGTTCTGAAGGCAAGCATGGAAATTTGCAGAGCATGGCCATGAATGAGACAAGAAGAGGAAGCATGGGCAGAGAGGAGAGAGAAAGAGAGGTAGCAGTGGTTTCCCTTCCTTCTTCACACCATTCTCCTCCCCCTCCTCCCTTGCATTAGAAAATGTCCAATGGAAGGTCCGTTCGAAGATTCCTACAGTTGCCCCTCTCGTTTGTGGGTTATTGGCATTACATCATTTCTTGGATTGATGAATTTATTTCCAGATGTGTGCTGTCATGTGCGCTGAGCTTGAAGTGGTTGAACCTCCCATATGTTGACTGCTGTATCCCATTACGCCGTTGGTGTTGTAGAGATTCACACCGGCCATGTGCTGCGTCATCTGAAGGCCACACAAACATACATTGCTTTTACTGGCGAGAGATTTTACTACTTCATAATGCACAATGTAGGTTAATGGTAACACACCTGAGCAATGTTCCACTGTAGCTGCTGGGCTTGCTGCACTCCATAAACCTGCTGGTGGGGCATTGTGGTCAAACCTCCAACCTGCTGCTGTCCCATCATCCCACTTTGCTGAGGTACCATCATCCCACTCTGCTGCTGCCCCATAATGCCACTTTGCTGCTGTCCCATCATCCCCTGGTTCATCCCTGTCATGTAGGGTGAAGCGATAACGGCACCAGGCTGAGCCAGAACACCCTGGCCACCCATTATGCCATTCTGCTGTCCCATCATGCTGTTTTGTTGAACCGGCATCATGACGCTCTGTTGCTGTGCCATCATGGTCATCTGTGATGTCATCATGGGGCCTCCCATTCCACCTGCCTGGGCTAAGGAATGGTACGAACCATATGGGTGTGTTGGGTATCCCATTTGGTTCATGTACAAGCCTGCCAAAGCAATCACAGACAGAAAGAGGCTTTTTTTTAGTACCTGGTAACTAATCCAGCGCTGCAAATCAGCGTTGATTTAGCATGCATACCTCTTCTGCAAAAGTCAGAAATTCATATTCAGTATGCTCTAATCAAAATCTCATTCAAAATCCCATTGGCTTTGCAGCACTGTATTAATAATGCTTACTTTTTCATGAGAAATACTTAAAAGTTATTGACTGATTTATTTTTACCACATGGAAGCAGTATCTGACACCTCGTAAAATTGTAAACTATATTAGCATATTTTCCCATTTTCAGGTCCAGGAGCAATATTAGCATTTATTAGCAGAGCAGTGGTCAGCTGTAATATTCCCTTTTCTTTTACAGCTGTTTCGTTTCCACCCACTCTTAAGGGTGACATCTGGTTTTATAGTTGCCAGATGCCTCACTATGTCCATCAGCGGGTTGCTACCTTCTTCTGACTGTCATTTCTCAAAGGGGCATGTAGGATAAAGTGATGTTCTCTCTCTCTTTTTTTTTTTTTTTTTGAGATTTTTAGTTTACAAACTGTAATTCTGCAGGACAGAAGATCTAAATCATTCCCTAAAGGGGGTTCATTCATTCATCTTCTTCCACTTATGCATTTCTGGGTTGCGGGGGTTGCTGGAGCCAATCCCAGCTCACTCTGGGTGAGGGCGGGGTCACCCTGGACACCCTGGACCAACAACCACTCACACTCACACTCAGACCTACGAACAATTTAGAGTCACCAGTTAACCCAAACATGTCTTTGGACGGTGGGAGGAAAGCGGAGTAACCGAAGGAAACCCATTTAATGGCATAAAAATATTTATTAGTGCATAGAATATACAGAAATATGGTGAAAATAACCCTGGATAGAAATGAAGGCAGTTCTCACCGTGAGCCATACTGCTGCCGTGCACTGAGGGGGTGGAAGCATACAGGGAGAGAATAGAGTCCTTGGACAGCTTCTTGACAGTGCCTTCCTCTGCTTTGGGTGCTGGATCCAAGAACAGACTGAGGTTTTCAGGCACAGAGGCAGTCACTCTGCTCTGAAGCATAGAGCTGGAGACAGGCTAGTGGGGGGGTATAAAATACAGTTATAGGGGTAGATTCACAGAAGCATAATGGTTCTGTGGTGAGCATACAGTACTCTGTGTATACAATGGTCTATTTCCTACCATGGCTTTAGCGGAGGAAGCAGAGGACTGTGTTGGCAGGGAACCGAACAGATCCAGGGCAGAGTGTGCCAGAGGTGGATTAGACACCACAGGACTGTCAGTACTGTCTGGTGCACATCCTCCACCATTAGACACTGCAGCACTTGGAGCAGGGGCATCTAATAGAGGTTAGATGGAAGTATGCTTATAACCCATCCATTTTCCCAACAACTTTATTGTGTTTTCTTGCCTTTTATGATGCAGACTTATTTTAAATACATTGATAATAGTATTAGGGTGCAGGTTTTTGCCTTCTGGTTGCCCTGCTCTTTGGAACGGTCACTGCTTTATATTCTTTTGCTATGCTTATTAACAGCTACTGAATGTACTGAGAATGAGCCATTACACAGTCCTTCACATGTCCATAATATGTGCTAAATAAGTGTCAGGTGGTGTGTGCATAAGTAAAAATACCTAATCCAAGCAGGTCAGTAACAGACTGGGAATCTGTCTTTGGGCTGATGTCTTTTTTCTGTGAAAACAGAGAAAATTGACACTATTTATGGAAAATGGTCACCTCTACCACTCGCTGCTCTTTCCTGGCTCAGGCCAGTGCTAAGAAGGACAAGCATTAGGTCATTCTATTTTCGCTCTTCATGTTGTGATACACGCAGTTTAAAGAGATAAAGTAAAAAAATGCACTTACCAATTTCATCTTCTCAAACACAACTGGCTCCTTGGGTATATTGTCACAGCTCTTTTCTTTCTGCTCAGAGGAAAACATGGTCCCTTTGTTCTTATACAGTTATCTTTCCTGCTGACTTGATGGAGTCAGAAAAAAATGAAATTCTTTTGCGTGTGCTTGTATGTGTGTGCAGACTCACTCTCAGCATCTGGATGTCAATGACCTTATCCATGTACTTCTTCTTATCGTACTTGTCCCTGATGAAGATCTCTGCGGACTGGTCTGTCTCAGGCCGCTGGAAGCACTCAGGTAAGAAAGCTTCATACAGACGCTTGGCTTTGGCATTTCCCATCTCCTGAACACACTGGGGACACCAACACACACCAAATCAATTCAGACTCTTAAGTGGCCTAATCAAGGAAATAGCCAATATCCATGGAACTACTGTTAGTGCTATTATACTGTTCTCATAGTGTCGTATTGGAACTATGTTTTCAGTGATATGAAACTGTATGATATGAAGTGTGAATTGTGTTTGTGCATTTAGGGAAAAGAGGAAAAGACATTTGCGATTATAGAATATGGTCACACTCGGGAGGGTAGTGACTATGAGGCCCAGACAAAATGAGCAGCATACTAATAGGAACGTGTCTATTTCATCGATGGTGTAAAAATGTAATAAAATGATATCTGATATCTCCTCTCAAATCTAGGCCTTGTGAAATTTGTCCACAATCACAAATGTATTTTCATGTCTGATGAGAGGTCCTTTGCTATAATACTGCTGGTACAATCCATATACGATATACATGAACCTGAGCTAACATCTGTGTTAAATATGAACATGTAGTTCATGTTTCCTATCATGGTATTTCTATCAGTGCTGTGACCTCTGACCTGGACCTGCTCCTGTGTCCACTGATCCAGGTTGACAGACTTGACCTTGGAGATGTGAACCCCGAGGTTTCGATGGATACCAGCACAGCGGATACAGATGAAAATGCCCAAGTTCCAGGACGCCCATCTCGGACCTAGTGGATATAAAGAGCCAGGTATGGTAATGTTTTGATTTGAAGGTCCGAGTCTTCAGAAAAGGACATCTAGAGATGCAAAAGAGACAGTAAGTGGAATTGAACTGATTAATTTCAGTCCAATTATAGAAAGGCAAGTCTGCTCAATTATGAGGTTGAATTCAGCTGGGAACGCATCTAATCCTGTTTAAGTCCTGACATATAATGGGATCCAATAGGAGAGTTAGCCTACATAACTGAGACTGAGAGGAGAGAGGGGGACTATAGTCAAACACACACACACATTCAGAGTCTGGATACCTGCAGGGATGATTACTCATTTGGTCATGAGCTGGTATGTGGGTGCAATGTTTTCTGAGTGGGCCAACGTGTCCTTCCTACTGCTGTATGCCATATCTTAATGGATGGATCTGAAAGGTTGTGTTCCCCAGATTCACCCCTTTGCTGTATAGGTTCAGCTTAATATAGCGCTGTTTTTGCCTGTGTCTTTTCTCTGTCTGAGTACTGCCCCAACTGTGAGTTGGGGCAAATCAAAACCACACTGTCAGGCTTTATTTTTCCACTCAAATTATACAACCGTCCTCTTCAGAGAGTACAGTCAGCTTCAAAGAGAACACTGGTGCTTCTCTCCCCATCTTTCCCTTCATCCTACTGCCCCTCCTTTCCTCATTCCAGCGTGCTGAAGCACTCTCTCGCTCTGTCTCCACTCAGGTCTTTGCTTGCAACCTTGCTAGAAGTTGATGCACTGTGGCCTTTACACCACTAGGTGGAAGAGCAGCTTTTATTTTGAAAATCTGTTTCCTCATAAACCCATTGTGCAGAGGTTAAGGAGGGCCATAATATGTAAATTGTAGAGGAAGCTGAGTTACAGACAGAAAATGTACAAAACCTTCCTCTCTGTACCAACAGCGGAAACACTGTGTCTGGGTGCAGAGTCAAATAATAGCCCCTTGTCTTGGCAGCATCCTGAATTACACATGCTAAAAGTTGCCATTACTGTTTTGCATTATTAACAGGAAATCATCGGTCTCCGGGGGATTTTTCACCTGCTTCCTATTTGTTCAGTTTGTGGGCTTTATTTGGAAATCCAAAAATGCACGGACACGTTTAGACAGAAAATACAACAATCCGCAGAGAGCAAATAGTTAAACATTAACTGAGGGTGACCAGACAGACAGCATATGTCCATCATCCTGACCGTCTGGCTGCAGCATTAGCTGTCATGTTGGCTAATAATAGTAGGATTACTCCTGCGAAGCCAGCTTAACTGCTGTAAACATTGGCACGGACACAGAGAAAGCGAGGGATTGTCAATTGTGCTCCCTTAACTCTGGAATTAGTTTGTCCTCCTCATCTTTATACTTCTGCTGCCCCTGTGTCCTGGCTGCCATTTCTCTCTTTCATTCACAGCCGCTGCTCCTCCTCCACCTCCTCCTCTCCCCTGTCTGTTCATATCTCCCCCTCACAGCTTTATTTCTCCATTTCTATTACATTTTCCACCCTTTCTTTCTGGTGTTCTGGCCAATTTTTACACTCATTTTGGATATTGTGTCAACTCTTTATCTCTTTTTAGCGACTTTGTGCAGTCATTCATGGCTCCCAGAGGATGTATTCTTCTGAATGCAGTGATGTATATTCCAGTAGTACAATGAGATTCATATTGACGATTTTGACTGTCACATCTCACCATCCTTCGGGTGGATTTCCATGTATTCTGTAACAGACATTTATCTGCCCCTGATGAGTTCTAATAAGTTTGATGATCCCTTTGCTGTTATTTCACAAGAAATATATCTGACTTTTATATACATTACACTTTGGTTTATGACCAAATACTTGTAAATTATTGGTAATTTCATTGGCCTCCGTTGTTCTATGGTCAGTGCATCTTTAATGAAGCATTTATTTCTGAGACAAATTCTGAATCGAATTCTTATCCTTTCATTTTATTTCTTAAATTTCATTGGCAAAATTTTTTATATATGTTTTGTTAGGTTTGGTTTACAGTATAACAAAAACTATTTATGTTTTAAAAATTAAGTAGTTTGATTAATTGAAAATGTGTTAACTAATCTAAACTACGGTTTAGTTCACCTTAACATCAAGGCTGTGTGCGATGCAATTTATTCCACATACCTCAAAAAAAAAAAAAAAAAAAAAAAAAAAATTCCAGACTCCTCTGTGAATTTCAATGTTTAGTATTATTTGCTGCATTTCAGTCATTTAAGAGATTTTTATCTGCCGGTAATCCACAATAGCTGACATGTACACTATTTACATATTCCAAAATTTAGAACTCATTTTCTGTTTTCATTTTGACAAAGGAAACAAACTTGGGGCCTTCACATTTGAATGAATGAAACCTGCAGTGTGCACCACAATAGCCTCTTTGATCTCATCGATGCAGTGCTTCAGCTGGAAACCATATACTACTTGTCTGCAACAATACACACTTCCAGGTACTTCGAACAGAGTTAGTAGGAGGAACAGACATCTAAAAGAGGAAGGAAAGATTGAACAAACAAGTTCAGTGTCCCTGTCTTACAGGCTTTGCTTTGCAGTGAATATTTCACAACTACGTTCCTTTCCCTTTTGTAATCAAAGACCAACTAACAGCACCTTCTTTGAGATATAATTGAGTTCTCCAGATTGTACTAAGAAAGCTCTTGTCCATTTCTACGGGGGAAAAAAAAAGAAAAGTGTTTGCATAGGTCATTCATGAATCATCCTGGCAAAAAATAAAGTGTGGTTGTGGTGGTCAGACATGCAGTTTGAGGCACATCAGGGGAGGAGAAGGCATGGACAGGATGAAAGCCAAAAGCAGACACAAACAAGAGAGGATTTGACAAGAGAGTCAGCAAATGGTGGACTTCGACTGTTTGACCTGCTGGGATGTACAGCGGGTATAATGAGCAAGAAGTTCAAACAGAGCTCTACAATGAAGCCCTCTGCCTCTGACCCACACAAACATATTTGCATTACAACATTTGTGAGGACCTTTACTTGCTAGATGTATTCTCCATGATATCCATTTGGCCATCCACTTTTAATTATATAACTAATATAAACATTTTTTTCCTGACCAATTCTCTCCATGAATCAAATAATAGCCTGTCTTTCGATTTTCATATCAGGCAAAGGGAAATTTATAGTTGCCAGCGATGTCTAGTCTGAATCTTTAGGAGATTGCCTCTCAGACTTCTGATGATATTTACTCAACTTTAGAAATACACAAACAATGCACAGACAGACAATTTATCCTGTTTGTTAGAAAATAATTTAGATGGAGAGAACATGGTATTAGAAACTCCAGGGAAGCTGATCAACTGACAAAGGATTTTAGCTATAAAAGCTGTTTGAGTTCATAAAGGAAGCTCACAACTATTGGCCAATTCCTCTGCTTTGACCTGCTTTGACGGTTCATGCTGTGTTTAAAGATCTGTGACAAAAGCAATTCCAACAAGTCTAATAGCTCACTGCTGTGTAGTACATACTCAGAAAAGAGCTCATGGAGGTAAGTCATGGCTGGCTTGCTCACTTGTTTTTCCCAGGTTTCAAGAGTAACATCCATACATGTGTGTAAGTCCTGTGGTCCCAGCATTTGCAGTTGCTTATGCATATTAAAATAATAAATGTCCAATGGCTATAGAAAACTTTGAATTCTAAATGCATTCTTCCTACTACTATTTGTTCTGTTTTTTGTTTGTTCTTTTTTTTCAGATGTTTGACTTGGGGTACTCTCATTGATGATAATAGACCGTTAAATATGATTCATTATCATCTATCAAGTGAATTTGATATTGATTTGATATTTTCGTAGTTTGACATTCATAATGCAGAATTATACATTAGCATGCCTATCTGATACACGGACAAAACATTTGTCTGCATACACACCCACTGACTTGCATGCACACATGCACGAAGAGGTGCATATGGCTCATTAGCCTACATCCCACAAGGATAAGTGGCTCTCTCCGTATGCAACCAGTTAATCCTACAGAGCCTCAGTCATTGGTGCATGCTACACCCACCTACACCACCACCACACAAACACACACACGTAGACATAGTTGTTCCATCCTCAAGCCCCTCAGCACTTAAACTGATCCAGAGCCCCTGAGGCCATCCAGTGACCCAGTCCCCATCTGAGCATAACAGATGGATACAGTCGAATACACACCCACCATCTGTGTTACAATGTGAACGTCATGACAATGATCCCACAGGTGAATCATTGAGGTTGAATATAACAACACAAAGTGACTAACACTTATGTATCACTGTAATCCTCGATTCTTCTAAAGACTTGGTTTCATGCTGCTTCACGATTAAATTTCTGTAATGGTAACATGTGTGCTTGTATAGCTGTTCAAATTTTTTGCAAATGTTTTTGCAAATGTTTTCCAATCAGCAGAGCAGAATACACACGTTTTACTTTAAGTGTCCTCGGCTGTAACTCATTAGCAGGAGAGATAAATCAATGCCAGCCCCTGAAATAACTGCTACCTTTGTGAATATGTTGTAAGCATTCACTCTATGATTGTTACTTGTTGGAACACAATAGTAGCCCCAGTCCCGTAAGCAGGTCTGACTCACTGAGTGATTAAGTTAGACCGACGCACAAGTCACACCATCAGTCCGAGCCCTTTGAAATTATTTGGCATGGACAAGCAGTGCTGCGAACTTTGCACCTATGTCAGTCAATAGACATCTTTAGTGACTTCAATCAAAAAAGCAAACAAATTTAGCAATTTAAACTTTCCATGGAGATGAGTTGCCTGTGTTGCCTCCCAAATGCAAGGTCGGGTTCCTCTTCGGAAGATATACCTTTCTGTTGTTCTGATTCTTTTCAGCTCATACGCCAGCTCACTCGGAATACCCAATCAGGGTGTTTTAGGCAGGTATCTAGGCATTTCTGATACAAGGATTGAAATTGTTACCATGGAATTGATACCATGTGATATTCCAAGAATAATGCACAAACTACAGACAGAGTTGATTTTAATTTCCCCAAACTCCCATAGTAAGTCCAGCCATGCCAGTGTATTAGACAAGTGAATACACATGGTAAAATATCATGTACACCACGCCACCTAATCCTTGGTACTGTGTAACTCTGAACTCTGAACTCTAGCTGGGGGACAAAATTGTTCGAATGGAAATCCCTGCTGGCTTGTGATTCGATGAGATTAAAAGGTATGAGGGGGAGGAGGCAGCAAAGGAGGAATAAGGCATGGCATTGCCAGGTGGTATCTCCACGACAACTGTGGCCCAGTATGAACATAAACACAAGGACAGTGGAGGCAATAAAAGAGGTAGGCTTTTATACGCAAATGCAAACACACACACATACACAGCCCCTTGAGGCTCAAGCCAAGGATTGAAGTGTTAACTAAATTATGCACCTGTCTCCCTCTTTTATGTCCTGGAAGTGTTGAGTATTTACTATACAAAGGCCAGATTGTAAGGAAGTGACCATAAAAATTAATAAAAATAATAGAGAGCGCCATGTGATAAAGAGGAAAAGAGACTGAGAGGAAGATGAGGAGCAAGATTGGTTTCATTACTGCAGCATGTGCAGAGTAAGCATAGGCAGAGAGTGCGTTAGCATTGCTGATGGGCTTCTCTGTGTTTTTACATGGGCTGGTGTGTCTTCTTTGCTCCTCATCACTCCCTCTTTCAGTCACCCTGAGGGAGGAAGGTGATAAACGCACAGTAATCTGTGTCACAGCAAACAAGATTAGACCAAACCTCATCCAAAGACATATGGCTAAAAGCCTGACTTAAGACAAAGCTATACAGGAGACAAATGTGTTTGAAGTGTACGTGTGTGCATGCACGTGTTGTTTTCTGGGAGCCTGCACTTGTCACACAATTCAGATGTGAGTAACACTTTTCGAGGAAACTATGCTAATCAGACAGGTGGTGAAATATACAGTGTCCGGTCATTCATTAGCACAGTAAAATAAAAAAATTAAAAACTGTAGATTTTAGAATGATTTGTGACCTTTCAGGTCTGATATCTTCAAACTTTGTTGCCTCACAAATGCAAAAATGAAAATTTTCTGTTTATTCACTGTGCTTCTGTTAACTTTAGTCTAGTCCCAACAGCCAGCTATTTAGATAAACTGCAAGAGCCTGATCACCTCGCTTTTTAAAATTGACTCCTGAACAGTCATGAGTGTGTTTTCTAGAAACACACACCCGCAGTTCTATTTGTGTCTTTTTTAAGAGCTCATCCAAAGGGCATATACACACACAAAAAAAAACCTGGCATTGTAAAACTAAGCATTCTCAGTCCATATGACTGTCCAGTTTGAATCTTACTAAGACCTAGACATTAAATGTCATCTCAGTAAAGCATGATATAATCTTGTCTATGTACTGAATGTGTTAAAGAGAAAAATGAATCGTTCATAAATGAGTAGAAAGTATAATTAAATTAGTCTGAGTGTTATTTTATTTTATGTAAGGTTGCATTTCTATAGAATAAGAATTGAATCAGTGTCTTTGTTTAATGGCCACTTGACCTGGTGTTAGTGTATTCTTTGCTCCTCTTCGGTGCCTCTCATTAAATATTTGTGATGTTGCATCACAGATTATTTTTACCAGCAATGGCAGCTTAAGAGCCTAAGAGATACAGAGATGCTGACAGTAATACTGAACAGACACAAAAGAACAAAATGCACCCACTGAGTGACTGACTGGCACGAAGGCGAACTCATTTTTGAAGTCAAAAACTGTCTGTGCCATCTTTCCTGTCTACACATGCTTCTACCAAGTATCAGAAATGTTTCCCCCATCACCACATCCCGCTACATAATTCCAGGGAAGACTTTCTCAATTCTCATCTTTCTACATCAGTTTCTACTTCACTGACACATCAAAAATGTTGACCAAATGAAGATTTTAAGCCACGACTAAGATCTGAGCATGCATGGATATTTTCCTGACACTGTTTGCCTGCTGATTTCTGCTTGTCTTGTCTTTCTCTGTCAGTCAAAGAAGCAAACACAGCTCTAAGACTCTAAGCAGTGTAGAGAATACAGAATAGAATACAGCTTACTACTTCTTAAATATGGAAAGCTGTTTACTCCTATCAGTGGCCCATGTATGACTGCATCCCGAGTTTTACGTTCATTCAGGTCCTTCACTTGAGAGTTTATGTCTGAGATGGGAGCAGTGGCTGTGGAAGCCTACACTGAGTGACATGCTGCTGCACTGTTGAGTCATTTCTTGGACCTTGTATGGCGTCACAAGGCCAGCCTCATCAATCTCAACACCAATTTACAAGCAAGGAGTCCAGAATACCCTTGGAAGCTGAGCCACTTTACAAATTTCCTTCCTGTTTTGTAGAAAATCTAGTCAGTTTGTGTTAGAAAGGTGTAAAGTCTCATTTCTATCAGTTGGCACAAAGGTTATTTATTGACACCTGAGTTATGTTTTTGGGCGAAGGGCTGGCAACATTAGTTGGTTGTTAATGTTTGACGATAGATCTGCGAATGTAGCGTGGATATTTTCAGCACTTGAGTGTCACCTGTACCTGCACCTGTACACAATTGGAAATGCTGAAGAATCGGTGAGTTGATTCAGTCTCCAACTCAGTGTCTTTCCCAGTTAAATTGTAATGTTTACCCACCAGTATGACAAAACCGTTTGAGCAGATAGCAGATGACATGGTTCAAGGCCTGTCCAAGCCTACAAATAACATGGATGATCAGTGAACAGAGGTAAACACATAAACATGAAGAGATGAACACGTAATGATTGGGGGCCCACTTTTGATAATTCTTATGTTTAGTGTATGGAATCATCCAACACCTTTTCAGAAGCATGTTACACAACACCATTCAGAGGAAAATAAACAGAATGATGCCATTATCTAAATTTATTAATTCACTTAGAGAACTATACAAAATACCCTTAATAGGAACCATTAGCTTTACATTGGTCCTGTACAATGCCACAATAAGATCAAAATATTGCGGTGTACAGAGTTGGCCTTCTCTGTGTCCCACCCTGCACTCAGCCTGCAGGAGGAACAGCCTGTTCAGGGTGACTCAAAGTCAGCACAGGTGGTTCTGTGTCGAGCTGTCTGCCCCTCTGCCGGCTCCCAAACTGGCTCTCAAGGAACAGAAAAATGTTTTTCAAGTGTCTCAATAGTTGGGACCATTACTGTTACGGAAATCTATCTGATCCTGCCTGTCGATGAGAGATCAGCTCTCACTATGGCAGGATGCAGCTGCATGCCATGCCCCATGCTTGTGTGGATGTGGCCCCGTGCCTTGCACCATAGTACGATATAATTGGCCGAGAGATGATGAATTGCGACGCCGCATTTCCCGGCGTAGTAGCAGCGACAGGAGGGGTCGATCCGGGTTGGACCCCCCCGGACACACACAGGACCAGGAGCACCCACCGACCTACCTTTGGATTCGCAGTCAGCGCAGAATTTATTCTCCTCCAGCGCCAGCAGCGAGTTGAGGACAGTCTGGTACCTGTCGACGTCTTTCACAGATTTGCCCGTCATCATCGCACGAAGGTCCACCGCCTCCCGGGCCCCCACAGTCCGTGTCGGCTCTCCGTCAGATGCCCCCCCCCTCCCCCTCCCCTCCCCGCTGGGTCTCTCTAAAATGAACGCGGGCGTGTGCGTGCAGAGGCGATGAGCTCCGTCGGTCTTCCTCCTCCTCGGTGTTGGTTTCACCGTGATGGGATGATTTCCTCTCAGCCAACCAGCATGCGGGTTGGTCGAGGTGCAAATGCCCGAATCAAGATGTGAGGTGGAGGAAAAAGACCATGTGATTGCTCACGTTCAAAATGTGATGGAGAGTTGGGGAGCGCATCTGTAACCTGGCGCCGAGTCTTCCTGCTCTCAAGTACTCACCTCTCTCTCTCTCTCTCTCTCTCTCTCTCTCTCTCTCTCTCACACACACACACACACACACACACACACACACACACACACACACACAAACACACACAGGACCCAAACACTTTTCCTCAAAATATCATTTTCCACAGTGAGGCGATTAGTTGCAGTGATGATAAATCAATTTTAACTGGTGTGTTTTTCTTTGTATAGAAATTTGCGGTGTGTATTGTTGCTCTTGCTGTCACTGTTTCTCTTATGCTGCCACCCCGTGGTCAATCATCAGATGTTTCGGAGAACAAGTCTTCTGTTCCTTCAGTTCCCCCGCCAGGACGAGGGTGGCGATAAAAGCCCCCGTCCCGGAGTCAAACAGCCGAAGGAAAGCTGTTTGAACAGCTGACTGACGGACTGCGTTGAAACAACAAAGATGAACTCCAGCGGTACCGGAAATCAGATGATCTGGCCTTCAAAATAAAGCGCCAAAAGTGTTTCGCTTTAAAAAAACGAAAGGCCCGACCCAAGAACAAAATAGCAAAAATGTTGCTTATAAAATAAGATTTATGAATCTCATTCTCTAATCCAGCTCCGTGCTTTAAATTACTGTCCAATTTCGCTCACGTTATTTTAGTCCGAAGTAATAAATCGGAAGCTTGTATTGCAAGCTGACTAACTTGACGTTAGTGGAAATTTGCGGCAGAACCGGTGATTACGGAAATAAGAGTCGAACCGGAATCAAATAAATAAAGGATTAATATCGAGCCGGCACCTGTGTCATCCTGTAATACTGTCCACAATGTCCAGGCAATCCAACCGAACAACAGACAGCAAGAAGATGGTAGGATCAACATCAGGCCACTGCAGCTAGCCTAGCTAGCACAATGCTAAAAACGTTAGCTGACTTTGCAGCAGACTGCGTTAAACCTCGGACGATTTACTTGTCAGCCATTTATCCTGATTCATAAGCGATGTAAGAGAAGCCCGCGGAGGATCTGAATAAAATGTGTATAGAATTGGTGAACTTTGCTAGCTTTGACATGACCTGTAGTCTGTTTAAAGCAGCTGCGTTAAAGATGTTTGCTGCTGTGCTGTCCAAAAATCAAAAGAAAAAACCTACAAAATTCATGACATGCCTTTCTAGTACAATTTACGAGGGCAAATAAAAACGACTAAACCTAAGCAGACTTAAATTGAAGGATATTTCTTGAAGCATTTTAATATCCATAAATGAGCCAGTGCCGGATTTGTGATGAAAAAGGTCAGTTCTGTGAGTGAGCCATTTTTATTCCCATTATCAATATAAAGTACAGACATGTAAGGCATGTTTTTTTTCCAGCTGCAGTGAAGACAAGGAATACAGATCAAGTTAATGAATAATGAAGTGCAATGTATATATCGTATGATGTGTTTTTATGATAATAATAATATATATTAGCATTTTTTACCAACAGGGGTAGATGTCCAAAAGGTGACCTTCTGGTGTAGGAAATGTCCCTGTGTCTGTCTCTCTACGGTGTTTTACTTTTTCATCCCAATCATTAATGTAAAGTAGATGGTGGTTACATGATGAAAACAAATATGAACAACAGTTAAATATTTCCATTGACTTTCAGCACATATTACAAGTCCTACTCGCCACTAGTCATGTTTTTCAGCGTTTTACCAGGACGCCTTCTGGTTTGTGTTTTGTTATGCAATAAGAAGCAAATTATAGTCATTCAGTCCATTTTGGGTAGCAATGTGACAATTTTGTTATTTCTGCTGTAGAATTCTGAGCTGTTCACTCTGACCTATGGGGCCCTCGTCACCCAGCTTTGTAAAGACTATGAGAACGACGAGGAAGTCAATAAACAGCTGGACAAGATGTAAGTATCCATATTCACTTTCATGAGCCACCATCTCACCCAAGTTTAGTCAATGCGTAATGAAGATGCTGAGCAATTTTTGTCATCAACAATGCATCCTCAAAAACAATATTTATCAACAATTTATTCACACAACAGTTTGTTTGCTATTCACATAATTTGTTTTATTTATGATATACTTTATTCCCAGCTAATACCTGTTTTCATCCACTCGACTTTCATTTCATATGTTCTAATTAACTTTACTAACAAAGTTCCTATCAGTACAGAATGTACCGTAACAGCATTGCAAAATTCAAACTGAGAATATAAACTTCGTTGCTTGTGTCCAATACATCAAAATTATGCTTATTTAATCAAGGGCAGGGAAGGGATTTTTTTTACCTCTTGGGTGTCTCTCTTTTCACTGTTTCCCACCAGTCAGCCACATTCTTCTCTATTCATAATATACTTTGCCACAAAGTGTAATAGAGATGACAAAATGAGGCTGTTTTTCTCACACCTCTGTGTCAGAGGTTCCACTGTACTCTTGTTATTTTAGACCATATTTGAGACTTGGAAGAATAAAAGGCAGATATCTGTTTTTAAGGTAAAAAAAAATCTTTGGAACACTATCCTGGACATAATGCGCCCGCTAAATAAGATTATGAACAAAGATTGATTTATAACTCAAAAATGTAAAACATCCTGTCAAGCTCACAGGACTTTGGACTGGATGTACTTTGCTTTCCTGGTTGTATAGCAACCTTAAGCTCTGGGAGATGAGGCTAGTCTTACCTGGCCTTAGAAGGCAGTGAGTCTGGACTGCCCACTCTGCCTGTTGCCAACCAGCTGATGAGAGGCAGACCATGTTAGGATTGAGATGCTTCTTTTGGCCTCAGACTCTGCAGTTAACGTTAGGTGACTTGACCTTTTAATCATAATTACTAAGTAAAAAGTTTGATAAAAACCAAAAATGACTTTGAGCATTTCTAAGTGCTTTCTGTCTCTTTACAGTCCAATGCGGTTTAGCCTGTGAAGACTATGAAGAGACATAATGACTTTATCTTTCTCTCTCACCTCTCTCTGTGTGTTTCTCAGGGGTTATAACATTGGAGTGCGTCTCATTGAGGACTTCTTGGCCCGCTCCAGTATTGGCAGGTGTCAGGACTTCAGAGAAACAGCCGATGTCATTGCTAAGGTAATTGGAAGGTCTTAGGACAATCACAGCGTAACTTTGGATTTCTCCAAAGTTCTTGGTGAAATACCCTCAAAGATGATGAGAGAAGAGGGAGGCACTATGGGAGGTGGAGGAGGATGCTTAGCACACCCTGAATACAGTCCTGAAGAGCAATACTCTGCATTTTACTGAATTTTAGGACAAGATCCCGTTCCCCTTTGCTGCGTTTTATAGTTACTTTAATACTGAATACATCCCACCGATGTGATATGTTGCACTTTGTTCTGGCATTATTCTTTGATGTGGAGAGACAGAAGGAAACAAGCAAACAAAGAAAGGCTACTAAAAGACCTGACCCTGTGTTCACCACTCCAGCTGTTTTCAAGGTGTTGCTCCTGCTTGCAAAGGAAGTCCTGCCACAGATGTAACCCAACACTAATTCAGGGAACTGGCTGCTGGCCATGAAGTGAAGTATAGTACCACTATGGGAGTTTTGAATGTCAGCTTTCCTTAGGCCATCATGTGACGTGTAGTGAAACTGAAATAGTTTTCCTTTGATTTAATTATTTTTAGTTATCAGTGTCTTTAAATCAGATTTGAAGTCCTGACTACAATGTATCAGTTCAAATCTCTGCAGCGCCAAACGTGATTGTAATATATCTGACTGATGCTGATGCAGAGCAGGAGCAACACGCGGCAGTTACCAGAAAGCAGTTGCGTAAAAAATACCAACTTTAAAATGATATCTTTAACTTAAGTACTGAGCTGAGGGGAAGTCAGTGGCTCGGCCAATCTGTTTTGGCCATGATCTGCAGGTTCACTTGATATTAAGAGAGAAGACCAGATAATAAAATGTGGACAGATAAGAACTTTGTGACTACATGACCTCTTTCACCTGAGACCAAAAATAACAATGGACTCAGAGCACAGATAATAATCCTTCAATTCAATCTAGCATGTGTCTTGAGTAATAGGCAAATGTAATATGATCAAAGAATTTGGCAGGATTCATCTCAGCGCAGCTGCTAGTTTCTTTTGGTGAAGAGAAATTTTTATTGGAGCCGTAAAGCTGTTGGTGAAAAAAATCTGAAAATGTACTATTCTTATCTTTGATGGATGAGGCGCTTCAGATAAAGTGATTAGTTAAACAGTTAAGCAACTGTTTTCAGTTGAGAAATCCTGCCTGTTTTCTGACTTACCCTTTCCTGAAAATATTGTGCTTGCTGTCAGAGTGCATTTAAGACGTACCTGGGAATCACCCCCAGTGTGACCAACTGGAGCCCGGCAGGAGATGAATTCTCCCTCATCTTAGAAAACAACCCATTGGTAGACTTTGTTGAGCTGCCAGATACCCACAGCACGCTGATCTACTCCAACCTGCTGTGCGGGGTCCTCCGAGGAGCCCTGGAGATGGTAAAGTCAACACTTCCAAGAATTTACACAATCTGAACATGTGCTGCCGACTATGTAGCTTATTTTAAGGAGGGGAAAAGATCACCATTCCGTAAAATGTTGATGTTCTGGTAGTGCACATATAATACAGGAACAAATTAGTGTGAAAGGCTTTCCTGTGATTCCTGTTCTGCATAGAATTGTAACTGAATCTTATTCTTTTTCAGGTCCAGATGGCAGTGGATGTGAGATTTGTCCAGGACACTCTGAGAGGGGACAATGTTACAGAAATCCGCATGAAGTTCATCAAAAGGATCGAAGAAAATCTGCCAGCAGGAGATGAGTAATGGATTTGAAGGGGAAGTTATGTAAGGCAAGGCTCGGCACGGCACTTCACATCATCGTCTCACACACTATGAAAGGAATTGAGGTTGATGTGAAGAAAACGCCTCTTAATTTCTAGGATCTCCTGGTTGTTTTTTTTTTTTTTATATCTATCATTATACAGAAAGACTATTGAGATTCATCCCACAGAAAAAAAACAACAGTACACTATTGAAACACAACGAAAGATCATAACATTGTTCTACGACTGATCTACATAACAGTTTGAGAGCTTCTAATGACAGCTGTCAGTATAGAGGGGTAAAAGAACCCTCTGGACCATTTTCCTGTCACCACTCCCTGTGGAAAGCCAATTTTTCCCTGTTTCTGTAATAGTTTCATTGTTTTCATTTGTTCTTGTGTTGCTTGTTATCATTTTTCTTCAGAGCAAGGCAGGAAAGCTCAGCAAGCAACAGTTTGTAATTCTTTCACATTTGTCTTGTTTCCTTTTCTTTGAAACACATGCTATATTGTTGCCAGTGGTCTGGCCCGATAATTTATGTAGACATATATGTCAAATAAATGCAACATATTTGATATAATGATTTCCTCCTGTGTTTGTGAAAGGCTAGAGAAGTGACACTTCATAACATGCCTGTTAGAGGACCTGAAACAGTTTTAACTATTCACACACACATACTGTGTCCTGCGCACAACCATGTAAGTTGTTTTTTCAGTGTGTGTTATTCCTTTGTAGTAGCACAGCCACACTGCAAAGGAAAACAATAACAGACCTAATTTTCCCCTCATGTTTGTTTAGGGTACATGGAAATAATTTGTGACTTAGTGTGTGTGTGTATGTACGCGTGCATGCTCATACAGAAAAAGGAAGCCTAACTAACAGTCAGTAGTGCTAGGTTCTGGTTGTCACACCTGTGAATGGCTTTACATCACACAGAAGTAACAAACGCAACTTCTCATTTAGGTCCACACACACACACACACACACACACACACACACACACACACCTCGTCAATAACGGAAAACACAGGCGGCTATTCACAGGCGCACACACATGCACACACACACGCAAACAAATGATCCTTCATCCTGCTTTGGAACGAAAAATCTGTTCTGAATTTGATGAGATCATTAGCCATGTTTTTCTTATTCTTCTGTCTTTTCTATTTTACTGTGTAATGACGATAACATTTGTCACGAGGCTGCAAAAAGCACTAAGGATGAGATTGTCAGACAGGGATTTCCTTTTGGGAATAGGCTGGAACCGACTCTACACATCCTACTGTATAGGATGCTGTTTTATTATAGCTGTTATTACGTTAATTCATCGATGGTTTTAAAGTTTTCATGTTTGGGAATTAAAGTTGTGTTCTCCCAACGGCCACCAGAGGTTGCTGTGCACATTATGTTCCTTAGCTGCAGGCTACATTGTTCTCTGGTATGTACTGTAGGATAGCCTATGTACATTGAGCATTTTTTGGCCAAAGATGGATATGGTGGGAGAAATAAATTCATTTTTTTTGTGGGAATAGAGGCTATAGCTGCCAGTAAACATGAATGAAAGGTTCATTTTCAGATTATGACTGTGGAAAGTGGAGACAATTCGCAGTAGTTGAGCAGAGTGACCAATGCCAATTTGTAGGCCCTCGCTTTGATTTGGCTCAAGATTTGAGGAATGATGACAACATGCAGTCTTTGTACTTTGTAATCCTTGGGAAGATGTATTAGGGTGGGATTTCTTAGTATTATTTACCATCTTAAGCCTCTGCTCACTTCTGTCTGGGGTACTGCTCATTTAAAAGGATCAAGAGTGGAAAGTGGAAGCACAGTGAGGGCCGTCAGCATGCAATAAGCCCAGCTGGCCGTGAGGCAAACTCTCAACACATTACTTACACATATCTATGCACCTTGTAGTCCTGTGATATGGATGTTGGATGAAAAGAGGGACAGGATTTTTTTTTTTTTTTTCAGGTGCAGAAGCTCATGTAAATTACTTGGCAGAATCAGAACTGTGTACCACTGGGGATGAGAGGACAGCTGGATTTGTGTATATGTGGAAAGCTGTATCACTCTGCCATATGTTCTCAATATTTAACTTGACAAATGCACATACATATACACACATGTAATATACAGGGAGGCCACAGTGAGGATGAATTTATTACCACCAAAGTACTCACAAATAGCTGTTAATATACACTAGAAGGACCTTGTCCAAACACACAGATAGGCCATTTTCTGTTTCCTAGCCCTTAAAGTTCTACCAGTATGCCTGTTGTGAGTTTTGTGCTGATTGTTTCCACAGTTTTGTCCATTTAACAAGAAGGCATGAAGACTACAAACTAATGAATGCTCTGCTATGACTTCACTTCTCATAACCTGTGCATCTGTAATTTTTGTTCCTTTTGCAAGATTGCAGATGTGACATAATGAAAACACAAGAAGACACGAAAGAGTTGTTTTGGATGTACTTATAAATGTCCCTGAGCCATGAGGAATTGCTTTGAAGATGCTATTTTTATCAATTGTCCCGCCCCTTCCTATTTCTCTCCCATAGTTATTTAAATCCCAAACATGAACATGGACTCTGGGTGATAAACATTTCCCATCACTCATATCCTACACCCTGGTCATTTATCGTCTGCCATTGGCGAATATTTGTGTTTATTGTGTTTTTCATTTTCTGTTAGTATTCATATTTTTTTATTGCATCTGACTGTATTAAAAAAAAAAGTTTATTAAGACAGTCCTGAAGAACAAGTAGCAAATATTACTGGCCTGAGACAATGTGCGCCGATCTGCTTTAAGCCAGTTCAACGTTTCCATGTGGCCTTTATGGGAAACAAATGGTGAAAGGAACGCTGTGACAGTAAAGCCCAGTGCACAGCCTGGTATTGACCTGTATTTATTGAATACTGCACCCCTTTCTTCTACTTCCATTTCATCCATTTCTACCAACTGTTTCTGTTGGTTTTTCTCACTTTATTCTCTCCATCATTTTCATGGCTTCAATCTTCCTATCCTTTCCTGTTCTTTTCTTTGTCATGTCTTGCCAATGTGCTCAAGATGAGCCAGCAAACTCTAAATCAAAGGATATGTGATAGTCGAAATGTTGGTGCGTTGTCTGTCAGGTGAGGTGAGCACTGACTGAAGATGCAGTCCCCCAGGTTTTCCAGAGGTTTCCGGAGAGTGTGTTTTGTGTCTGGTCTGTGGAAAGAGCAGAGATGACAGCAAGATAGACAGCACTCTTTAAGAAGAGAATGCAGTCAGCAGTGAGTCAGCAATGACTCAGTGTTCATGGTAAAAAAAAAAAACAAATGCTCCAGACAGTCTGAAAAATGTTCCCAGGCAGAGAAGCACTGGGAAGAACTTAGTGATTTAATGAGCTTGTCAGGGGTGTGCACCTGTAGACCGGTTGCATTGTTCGCACTGTACACCTGTCAACAAAATCCCTGTGAAAGTGGGATGTTTCTGGTTTGTGTGGATGTATCTCTGGGATTTATGTGCATCATCACCTCAGAAAATAAACATGGATGTGGTTTTTAGAGGTAATTATGAGTTGATTCTGTATTCAGTCACAGTGTGTACCCACTGAAATCTACTCAAGCATCTGCAAGCGATTTAGAATATGAATCATCACCCGCTTCCAGACAAACTGTTCAGCACTTTCTTTAAATCTAATAACTCATGCTTTGTTCAGCCATTTAGCATCTGAAAGAAAGTGAGAGGCCTTTGGGCCTCCGAAAGTTATGTTTGAGTCATCAGGAGTGTTAGCGGGAAGGATGAAATGGGAAAACAAAACTGGTAAAGCCCACCTCTCCGAGCTCACAAATAAAAGCATGGATCAAATCCGACAAACTTGTGCAATAAAATCCTGAATAACCAGTGTCATAAGGGATTTGTGTTAACAAAGAAAACACATTTTCAGCAGGAAGTCAAAATCAGTTCAAAGCTGGGTCTCTTTTCTGTATTAGCAGTGACCTGGCTGGTTCCAAAAAGGTTTCACTCAGAGCCCTGGACAACGGCGAGCCATTTAATGCCTTGTTTTTAGTTTTTCCTCTTTCCCTTTCTTCTAGGCTTTTTGGATGGGAGCTGCTAAGCTGCATTCACTCTGCTTCCAATTTCCTCTGGCTCCTTTTGTTCTTCCTCTTTTCTTCAGAATCTGATGAAGAGGAGTTTTTAGACATTCCTGATGATACAGATTTTACCCATTCCAGATCCTTTTTATCTTTGTGCCTCATTTTCTCACAATATTCAACTTTTGTCTTGTTTTTCTCCCTCCTTCCCTTTTTCCTGACCCCGCAGCCACTTGAGTTAGAGTTTATGTAACAGCAGCAGAACTTTCCAGTTTGGAAGAGCCTCTCTTGAAGATGGAGGGAGAAAAAGAAGAAAAAGCGTCATGTATAATTTTACACAAGCTAGCCTTGAGGGCAAACGGCACCTGACCTAAGATATCATTATTCCAGGGCATTCTCCTTCAAATACAGATATGTAAGCATATATTTATATCAGTCTTCCAGGCAGTAACAAATACGTTAATTCCAATTGAAAAGCAGGAATGTGAAAGTCCTGGTTTGCCCTGGACTAAAATCAAACCAGGCTTCCCTCCCGGAGCACGGGGCTGCCTAGAGGCTGAACACCAGCTGCACTGGACGGGAGATCTCTGCTCACCACTGCCAAGCATGAACTGATTATGTGTGAGTGTGTGTGTCACATTAAACTCTTGGAGTGACAAAACACACACCACACACTGATAGAAGCACTTCTGATGCTGCATGTCCACCAAGGAGGCCATCTGTGTAACCTTTAAGGAGTGGTATCTGAGATAATATCACAGGACAAATCTTGACACCAGCTACAAGGCTTTATGTCTTCACCAACTCATTTATTATCCACCCACTGCAAGCACCTCTCACAACAGTCACTGTGATTGTAAGGAGTCTGGATGTCCTATTATGGAGGCTAGAGATTTCTGGTTTGTGAGTACGACTTTCCATATAAAACACCTCAAGCTGTCACACTGGAAAATGAGACTGGTATTTTGAGGGTGGGCTGGGATTCATGGCAAATCCCCCATATGAAAGCCGCTTCAGAGGCATTATGAGCTATATTTCCATCAAACTCTTTCACTTTAATGGAATTTTTCAAGTGTTGAAAAAGTAAATGCCAATTTTCTGCTGCCCACATTGATCAGACACACCCACAGGTGGTGGTAAATGTTAATATGAGGTTAATGTGTTGTTAAAAGGCAGCAAACAGTCTAATGCTATCCACGACTTTTTCATCTGCGCTGTTTATTTATTTTGCATATCATCTTCAATTCAGTTCAGTGTCACAGATTTTGTTCAACATCAGAAGAACAAGAATTAAGCCAAAAAAAAAGTAGTTCCGCACTCGGCAGGGAGCCATGGAAACAAACCACGCCATGCGCACTGGACACGCACGATCCATACGCAAGTTGCGCGGTCCTTCAAAACACCCAACGGCCCTGCGTCAAAGCAGGTGATTTGATTTGATTACAAGAAATGCGCAACATACAATGGAGCGGAACAACGGCGGAAGAATAAACAGGTAAACCTGCGTTTTTCTCAGTCTCAGTACAACTTTAAAACACAACACAACACAACTCTGGGCAAACGGAAGGCAGCGGGCCTTTTACTGATCTGGCTAAATTGAACTGCGGTCTTCATTAGCGGCGATAAGTAAGTCATGTGGATACTCAGGAAGCGGCCACAACTTGTGTTTATTTCACTTCTTTTTTTAATTCAAGTATGGTTAAACTGATTGAAAGAACAAGCAGTTTTAACTTTGGGAGGATTGTAGTGGAGGCATGGGGGTGCTGGATGTGACTGTGTGGCAAAGGTATGGTCTTCATGGTGTCATGGTCAGGTAAGAGGGCTGGGAAAGCTCAAATTCAATAAAAAAAAGTGGCTGTTCAACCAAGATTTTGTGGTCATGTTTTCAGACTTGAAAGTTGCAGATCCACTTGCATCAGTTGGTCTTGAACTTTATGACAGTCGGATTAATAAAAAAAGTCTTCAGGAAGATTGACTGTCTGGACTAAAGTAGCAGTTTAACTAACACTGCCTTTCTTCAAATTAAACTAACTAATTTGACTTACCTGCTAAAGGCATATTGCAATATTTTCCTAGTCTTGAAATACTTTCCATGGTTGCCAGGCCAGAGACCTCTTATTCACCTGCTGGGCAAAGACACAAAGGCCTCTCAGATGATGAAAGATTTATGTAATGGACCGTATTTATCGGTCAGGCTAAAATTCCTCTTGCCTCTTCACTGATCCATGATGGAAATCAAAGGTCAGATGAAATTAGGCGATAGAGTAGATATAAGTGGAGTAGATAAAAAATGTTCTGGTGAAAGGTGTAGTGCTCACACACCCTGTGCAGAAGTGATTTCTTCTGCCTTTTTTTTTTTTTTTTTTTGCCAAGTCAATAAAATGGCATGAAAGCCCTATAATTCCAGGTGTACGATGTTACAAAGTTTACCATTTTGGGAAATGTGCAGCGCTATCATGACGTAACAATTCTATGATTTATGCTAACAGTGTGGGTTTCTGAGCACTAAAATTAGTACAAGAGGGGATAGGTTCATACAGGAAATGAGTTGTACATCTACGTCTGTCTGAAAGAAAACTTGAAGACGTGTGCCTGCATGTATTTCTGTGTATTTGGGATGCATAAATGCGTGTTTATTCTCAAATGGCAATGTTCAGGCCAAACATGTGTAGCTTAATGCTTCACCTTTTGCCCTTCCCTTTCCTGTTCTCACAGTGTGAATACCGTGCCAAAAGTATATATATATATTTTTTTGTCTTTATAATGTGATGTCGGTTTCTGTGTATGTACAGGCTGTACTGCAATGAAATAATCCATGCATATGTGAACTTGTGTTCATGTGCTTCACCTGTGAACCCCCTCTGAGATTCTGTTGTTCATACAATGTGGAGGTGTTGAAAGTCCTCTCTGCAGGCCTCATAATGTACAAATCTTTTTCCAATTAGTCAGCCAGGTTGGGCTCAGCTGTGCCTAGATCTACTGTAAACTTGGCCCAGACAAAACACCCATTGGCTTGAGCTCCAAAGGGACAGATGAGGGAGGAAACCGTCAAAAGCTGTGTAGCATGTTGTCGGCTGATTTCTGTGACGCTCCTGCTGCAGGTCAGTGTCTGGCCCTCTGTTTGTCAGCATCCACATCAGTCGGCCAGTCAAAGAACTGCCATATTTTTGGGTTTCATGCTGGAAAAAAATGTAAGATCCACTTTTGGATGATCTATGTGGCCAAGTCACAACCACAGACATGGCCACAAACAGACCCACATGCAAATATGAAGGATGGCTTGTGTCAGTGGAGAGGTCACTTGTTTTCAGTAAACAGTGTCACTAACGGAAATTGTCTTTGTCTTGCCCACCACGGTCATCTGAGCATACGGTGGTTTTTGTTTCATCATAACCATGAACCGGATTTGCTGTTATGTTGTGGGACAATGTTATTATTTTCTATTTCCCATCCTTTAATTCTATGAAGTTTCTTTTTTTTTTTTTTTATGTACCCGTAATCACATAAACCAAAATTGTATTGCAAGGAAACGAAGCTAAGTGAAATGTAATCATTCAAAACAATCTGCTTTCAGAAAACCACATTTGCTTTCTCTTGCACTTGGTATGCTGTACACACCATGACATTTGAGTCATTTTCAGTGGACATAAAAGCCAGTGGGACTGAGTGAATGAAACCTCGGTGTCCTCAGAGATTTGCTTTGGAAGACAAAAGCATGACTCGAACTGAAAGGGAGCATCCAACATTCACATTTTCTTCTCTTGACTTTTATCTCTCCTTTTATTTCTCCTCTGTTTTATCCACTTCTTGGCAGGTGTGAACGTGTGCAAATAGTTGATGCTGTGAGAAAAAAGTTGGTGAGTGTCTGCCAAGAAGAAAGCGATGACACTTTCTTTTCAGAAGTATGTTCATCTGGAACAAGTCATCGGTTCATGACTTTGTCAACACAGCAGTGATTCAAAATCTTTTCCTCAACACCTAATATCCTTACCGCAAACAGAACATTTAACACTTTACCTTCTAGAAAAGAGTATTTATTAGCGATTCATAATATTTATTCTTCTTAAAATGTGAGTCAGTCCGTTTTTGTAAACTCAGAAATCAGAAGTTCTTAGTCGTGCTAACAAGGTGGCTTAAAAGATGGAAATGTTTGTCCATCACTTGATCCACAGCTGGTCTCAGAAAAGTTTCTTTCCCAAATCAACAATTTCACTCAGACTAAACCACTAATGTTACTGAAGTGAAACATTACGTGCCGCAATGAGAATTTTTAATTGAAACCCTCAATCTAAACTTAAGCCTAGAGGCACCAGTCGTCCCATTGGCGACACCTCTACCAGGTTGGGCCTGGTTATGGAAACTCAATGACTGGTGTGTTCAGAGACACAACCTCCCATTCACGCCCAGCTCTGGTGCTGCATGGTCTGGTTCAACTTTACAACATGAAGGGGGGTCTTAAAAACATGCCCTGTCACTACCCAACCTCTAAAAAATGTCACTGATTTAGACACACACACGGCTGCCTTTTGGTTCACCAATCTTTGACACATACTGGGTAGGTGGGTCCACAGTGCAGCGTTACCGTTATATTTATGACATCATGCCATCATCAGGGCAGGTAATGGAGTGCTGTGTCACGCTCTGTTTGGTTTTCCACCACTAACTGCATTAGCAATAACAGCAGCTTTGGGAAAACATGTCAGTGGAGGATATAAATAAAACTGGTGCATAAGTGTGAGGAGAAGGAGAAAAAAGTGTGTGTGTGTGTGTGTGTGTGTGTATGTGTGTGTGATCCATATATATATATATATATATAAAAAAAAAAGTATAACCCAGGGGGTGAATGTGTTCGGAACACAAGTGCATAATTACAGCAAGGTGCCGTCAATCACAGGCTCAGCTACCTTGTCCAGCACCCCTTTCTTCACACCTCACTGACATCTGACCCCCGCCCCTTTACACACACCCCATAACACTAACACTCTGCTCCTTGTGACACGAGGCTCCTCTCAACACTCTCATGCACAACATACTGTATCATGGTCACATTATAAAGTCAGATACACAAAAGTAGACCAACAACTACATTTGTCCTAAAGGGCGTAACCCATATTTAAGTACAATGCAAACACACATCGCATATACTGGGCAATTTTCAAAAGCATTTCTTAAGTTCTTAGACTGATTTTCTAGCTCTTTCACAGCCATGGGTTTCTGTTTCTGTGAGCAATTGTGGTCTTTTTTTTTTAATTAATTTTCCTGTTCATTGAAAATGGTTAAAGCCCCCTAAACTTTTCATTATTAGTTAGAATTTTGCATTTCATGTTAACTTAGATAATTATTTTCTTTTTCCTTTTTTTTGCAATTGAATAAGAAATATATATATATATATATATATATATATATATATATATATAGTAAATATGGTATTTTACAATTGAAAATCAACTTTGAAGGTAGAAATTTGATGTGATTTTTAGTTAATGGGCTTGGACTTTTAAGCAACCAGGACTGTTGTTTCAGTTTTAAACAGGATAGAACAAGAATTGCTGTCCTGGATTCCACCAAGCAAGTTTAGTTTTTTGTATTTTACAGTGACACATAAGCAAAAGTAACCACAGGCAGCCTAGAAAGTAGAAATTCAATGCGATTGACACACCCCCAATCCCTGGTATGATCCTTTAAGTCATGAACACGACTCTGAAAAGAGAAGAAAATCAGAGGGAGTTTGGTGCTGCCCGACTGTGTGATTAAAAATAAAATGTTTTCAAACCATAGTATCATCACTTCACTACAAAATAGAAACAGAACAGAAACTGACAGTGTAAACAGACATTAAAAAATACCATAAAAACAACATAAAAGAATATTTATGGCTACATTGAAAACAGCTGAATGCCTGTAGACAGTGGCCAGTGGTGTAAAGACTGACTAGCAGACATAGTGGAGGATTCCTCGGTGAATTAGTAATTAACACCACTTTATGGATCTGTGTACCTCGTTTTATGGAAGGTGCACTGTCTAAAAGTAGAAGAAAGTGACGTACTTAGAAAGCAGGATCTGAAATTTCCATTTTCACATTTTGGACATTAGTGGAAGTTACATGATGTGGCTAAAACTAAAACAATGGTGTAATGTGTTCAAGGACACGTGGCACCATGTGTAGATCCACCCTCGCTCTTGGTGGCCTCGGGGATAAATAGGCCTGGAGCACAAACCAGTTCTGGAAATCCACTTTGTGAAATGGCTTGAACTATTAATTTCCACTTTTTGTGTATTTGTGTGTGTGTGTGTGTGTGTGTGTGTAATATGTAATTGTTCATTATCAAATTACAGTACCATGATTGTAGTTTATTTCTAAAATAAAAATAAGAGCTTGTTAAGAGTTTCACAATCATAACAACGAAACATTGAATAAAACACATGAAGACAATTTATTCAAAATAAAAGTATTAATGTTTAGTTTTCCAAGTCATGTTTACTGTCCTGACTGCAAAATCTCTGTCCCCTTTAGTCATACGTTTTGACATGGGAACTACCGAGGAGTTTCTGTCTGAGGACCTCACACCATATGCAAGATTGATGAGCGACAATTAATTCAGAAAGATTGTCTTGAGCTATGTCATGAAGCACTTTTAAAGATTTAAATAAATTCTGTAATAAACTGGTAGCCAATTTATAGACCTTAAGAGCGGACTGATATAGTTGAAGTCTATGAATTGTTATTGGATGTATGCCAGTGAAGAGACTATCATTGTCATCTAATCATAAAGCAATGAAGGTTTCCATGCATCTGATACAGCTGCAGTATTTCCACATGCCACTGCTTATCACATGTTGGAAGGACAGCAGGATAGTAATGGTTCTTCCTGTCTGATGTTTCCGTTTCACGGCACCCATGGGTGGATTGTCAGTGCCTTCCACCGCTGACAGATGAGGCCGCTGGAGGAAAAGGAAGTTGGATGCACTTGTGGGATCAGTCAGGTGGATGTAGGAAATGGTGCCAGGTCAGTCTTTGTCTGTCATGCTTTACCGTAGCACCATCAGCAGTGATGATGAGTACAAGCTTTTCTTAGGTTGTGGTTGTTGATACATTAGAAAAGTTGAGTTTCAGAGAAGGTTGCTTTCCTCCTGTCTGAATTAATGGCCAAAGAGAGAGTACGACATGGTTTCATCTGGGCCTTTATCAACTTCTTCCAACCAAAAACCAGTCGTGGTGGATCTCACTCAATTATCTGTGTCATCTGTGCCAATTTGTATGTTTTCAAACTGCTATGTCATTTATGTAATTACTGCTTTCCTACCCACTTTTCAATTTTTCGCCTTTTTGACATTTTGCACTATCCTTTTCTCCTCTCTTTGTGGTAGTTTGATTTTAAACTGATAATTCCATTTTAACTTAACATAAATCTCTTTTACTGATCTTTAACTTGAACCTCCCACCGCATAGCAAAGCCCAGCCCAAATGCTTGTTCCTTCATAAACCTCTCTGTGCCATTTCCCCGATTATTATGCTTGCATATTTCAATCAGCATGGAGCACAAGTGAGGGGTGGAGGAGGAAAGGGTGAGAGGGAGGTGGGAGAGGGGAAGAATGAAAAACACAAGGAGGTCAGTGAGTGAGTGAGACATTTTTCTTTCACACCATGTGTTACTGTAAGATATTAATTTCCTCTGCGATCCCTCTCCCTCCCTCCAGCTCTTTATTTTTCTTCTCCATCACTGTCAGTGTGCACTGGCTGAGGTTGTACAGGTCGCATCGTGTCCGCTGGATCTGGTCTGTCTCTATCTTGGATCCATCCCTCCAAAACCGGTTTCCCAAACTAAACCGTGCAGAGCGCAGCTGTGGTAACCCGAGAGCTTTCTGTTGTAGCTCCGAGCTGCCAAAGTCCATTTAAAATGAGCATGTTTGAATTCTGAGTGTGGTTCCGGGATTGATCTAAAAGGACAATCTTATTCATTGAATAGAATCTAGATAGAGATCTGTTGACTATGTGCAATTTCTTGTTAGGCTTGGATTTACTGTAGAGCAGCAGCAGCAAGATGTGGTAACAGGGCTTCAATTTGCTAGCCAGGTAAATATAATTGATTTATGTTATACAGTAATTAATAGATAATTTAACAATCAAGGAAAAGGGGTTGGAAAAAGGATTTCGACTGCCTCCTGTCTGGTTTCTCCTCCTTCTTTTTAGTCTTCGCCCATATTAACCCTTGGCCTCTACTGCAGCCCCATTAAGCCCAGAGTTATTATTTAACAGTGCAGTATGGCTCTGAGTTCAGACATTTTCATCATAAGATCGTAAAAACATGACTGTGGTTGTACTTTAATATGCAAAGCATTCTGGCTAGCGGAGGTCCAGTATAAGTCCATTCCATGTGGACGGGAGAGTTGCTGAGGCTGAAAGTGTCATATGCTTCTGTTGCAGCTCTTCGGTTCTCATGCACAGTAGCCAAGGGTCCTCACTAAATGGTGAGTTTTCATTTTAATGTCAGTTTGCTGTCCCCCATGCTATAGTTCATCATCATAAAAACCCACAAAAAATAAGCAAAAGGAAGTTTTTGACATCAAGCCTCATCCGAATGTTATCCGTCTTTGTACCAGATGTACTGTGATAAGCAAATCAGACGACGTATAGACACGGGTGTTCACAAATATTCGCTCAGTGGTCTGGTATGCTGACAGGAAGCTTAATTGTTACTCAGGATAACTGTAGCGTGCCGTGCACGTTCATCCTGCTTGTGAATTTTCTTTGCAAATGGACTTTTTGTGTTTTTGGTATAGCTCATGTCAGTGCAAAGTTATCTCACCAGAGCACTGCAGTTGTCTG
Organism: Echeneis naucrates; assembly: GCF_900963305.1. NCBI lineage: Eukaryota > Metazoa > Chordata > Actinopteri > Carangiformes > Echeneidae > Echeneis > Echeneis naucrates. The sequence goes on from NC_042521.1 coordinate 12,353,744, forward strand.
AAGAATCTCCATCGTCCAGGCACCTCATTTTCTGTGTCCCATTTCAGAAACATTCAAAAAATGTTGTTTTTGACTGTCAATCCAAAATAGGCCCTTATTTCACAAACCTACAACTGCCATCTTAAACCCCTCCCCTAAACGGTATTTTTCTAATATTGTGTGCATCCTATAGTGTACACTGTTACATTTATAGTTTAAGTCATTATAAAGTAAAAACAAATGTCTGCCAATGAAATGTGGTTAACTTTGTGAGAATGCAACGAATGAATTAAGCCAATCAGCAGCTGCAGCAGAGAAGCTGGTGGGTCTACAGCTCATGGTATGTGGTTTGTATAGAGTGACATTTAGACAAACATTTATTAGAACTTGAGGAAGAATTAATTTGATTTTGCTGGTAAAAGGTCAAATTTGTGGAGACCTCACAAGATGCAGTTTTTGCACAGTTTTGGCAAAGAAGATGGAATATCTTAGTAATACTTTAAGGGAGCTTATTCTAGTTTGGCACAAAAGTCCATTTGGACACAAGAATGCGCAGATTCAGTTCTGATGGTCGAAGGTTTGAATGGCCAAACAAAGTACTGTTTTGGCTTTGTGAATGTGATACATTAGGAATCCCTTCAGGCATTTTCGTTAAACATGGCGCAAACATTCACTTGAACTCAGCGTCGTATTGATTAAAATATAATGGTTAAGGCTCAAAGGTCAACTTTGCTGTGACACTACAATGTGAAGCAAGAACAGCCCTGTTTGGTGCTTAAGGAGACTGTATTTCCATATTTCCTGCTACTTTACAAGTTGGGGAGACAAAACCACAGGGCAGAAATTCTAGTCGTATAATCATTATCCCCATGTACATTTTTGTCCCTTCCTCTTCACCATTTAAAAAGGGAAACAAGTTATTCATTCAGATTTCAATATAGATTAACCGACTGATTGTTGTTTTTTATAAAGTCTAATTTTCTGAGCTGATATTTTACATGCTAAAAGGTGTTTCCTGGATACATAAAAAAAAAAAAAAAGTAAAGTTAGGTGTAGATGGAATTTCAACCATCTTATTGAGGAAATGTAGCTACAGCTGAGAAAACTGAGAGAAAATGAATGCTGCTGGCAAGAAAAGACAATTGGTAAACCTATTACTACCATCAGTGTAAGCTGAATATGTGTTACTGTTTGGAGAAGCACATCAGCCAGCAGCTTGTCATTAATCATAACAGAGAGTTGGTCATTAGATACATGAGTACAGCCTGGTCTTAGGACATCACCAAAGCATTGATGCAATAATATTTAGCCAGGTGCTGAATACGTTGCTAGAGCTGAAAGCTTTATGGAATACCTACAGCTCTTCAGCAGCTATGCACAGACCAGCCTGCTCTATACAGAAAGGGAGAGGAGAGAAGATGGAGGCAGGACGAAAAGAGCAGGCGATAATGATGGAAAGTGTGGAAGGCTCTAGAATAAAAGATACAGACAAAGACAAATGCGCTGGCGTCAACAGTGACAGTTGAATACAATACCTTGCTATGCTGAAAATCAGGCCCTGCGCTCTTGCTGTTCTCAAAAAATTTGTAAGGGGGGTGATCACATTTTGGATCGAAAGAGCGCCATGCTTCAGTGAAGTAGAACTAAAGAGCTCCCCTAAATTCCTGCCTCTGGAATTTGGATTTTGTGTATAGACATATGCTTTATATACAAGCCTGGACAGGGGCCGCACACTGCTTTAATTTTCTTAACCAGACACCCACTGGCATGTAAAGTAGCTGTGGTCAAAAACAGGGAGAGGGTTTAGCAGTGCCAGGGCCCCACCCCGACCACCGACATCCATGCACCCCGCCGCACCCCATGTGTTCGAATGCATATCCTCCATGAAAGTGCAAAGGCCTGAGAAATTCAGGAAGGAGAATAGTAGGATTTGGACCCAACCAGCAGGCCACCTCGGCGGCTAGGGTTTCCTCAGCTCATTCGCCTCTCCCCTCGTTCCTCTTTTTTTTTTTTTTCTTTTTCTTTTCCACATGAACAGGAAAACCCTGGCTCTCCCTCCTCCCTGAGCAGTGGTGTGTAACTCCATGTGTCTATGAGGGAGAGGTGGGCCAGGCTGGATCTGCTTGTCCTTGGGAAAACCACATAGAGTGTGCCCAGCCTCCAACACGCTTCCCGCTGAGAAACGCAGATCAGGGACGTTCACAGTCCCCTCATAAAATCTGCACCATGCTTTCATCTCCATTATGTTTCTCTTTGTTTCTTTATGCCGTTCCTCCATTCTTTCTTTCTTGGTTCACCAAGTTTAGCATTCTTTCTTTCCTTCCTTCTTTTTCAAACATGCAAACATGTCAGTGGTAATTCAAGTTGATCGTGGCCTTTTGTCCAAATATTTCCACTGTAACTTTAACCAAAAAATCAATGGTAAATCCTTTAAAACGAGCTGTTTGCCGAGGTGGCCACAGAGTCCTGCTTTCCTTGGCTAGTTGGCAGTGACCTGTTTAAACATACGCTCTTGTCTCTGTTTGGAGTGGACTTTTGGATTTAACCCCTCACCCCACCAGTCGTGACACCTGGTGGGAGCAGATAGGCTGAATCTGTCAGTCAGAGTTGGTCTTGGCTACAAGTGAAGCCTGTGTGTGTGTGTGCAGTGACTCTATGGTTTTTGTGTATTTGAATTGTGAATATGGATTAGAGTGGATCTGCAAAGGCGGGACTCCTTGCTGAAAATTGCAGCATCCTTTATCTACATTCAGTAAATAACATAGATTCACTGGTTGGTTTTGCTCTTGTGTGTACTGTGCTCTGTTGTACAGTGAACCACTACCCTGCCAGAATTAATCTATTAGCTGTGTCATTTGTCGCTTTGACAGTACTGCTGATGCACTGAAATTGTGTAATAATGGCATCACAGGGACACACTCAGTCCTCCTTTTTGCTCTCTTCACGCATATGATCCTTATTACAGAGCTATATACCCTAACTGAATCATTTTCCCCAGAGACTGATGACTGTGGGATTTTACAGAGTCAGAACTGTACCATTTCATCGCACACAGACACACTCACTAATACAGTAATACCAGTAATTAGGTATCCACAGAGGAACTTATACATGTTACACATACATGAGCTCAAATGCTATTTGACATAAATCATAACCTACCCACCTATTCATTCAACCACACACAACCACAATCTCAATTTCACACGAACACACACACAAAGCAGTCTGTTCTCATCTGCAGCCTGTTTCAGCCCACAGATGTTCCCTCTCAGGGTGATCTCCAGGATTTGGGCAGTGTTTTGAAGCATTGGGCCAATGACGCTCTGCAAAGCCCTGGAGATTTGGGTGGCGGCCTCTAAAAGAGTATTTGCCCTACCTGCAGAACTCCTCAGGGATGTTGAGTTGGTGCTGACCAGGGCATCTGGAGGGGAACAAATGAGTGTGTATTTGTGTGGATGAGGGGAAAGGCAAGGATTTTTATTCTTACTCTTTGGATGTAAGTCTGGAACAGCAGTTCTTTGAGCTTTTATTCTTTTCTGTGATGGACTGATACATTATATACACAGATGTTGCTGACTTCCCAAGGGATCATGTTACAAACTAGGTCAGCCAGAGATTTGGTTCTATCTTTGTTTGGTTGATCAAGTGTTGGCGCTTCCACCTTTGGTTTCTCTCTTTTTTAATGATTCAGCATGAACAAGCAGCAAGCACTGACAACCCTCTGCCTTTGTTGCCATATTCGAGAAACTTTTTGGGCAGACATCAGCTATTTTCCACAGGAGAGAGTCCTCAGTTCTGTAACTTGAGCAGGACTCACCTCAATTTGCTGAAAGCATTGCAGCTGACAAAAATGGGCTTCAAACTTTTTCTCTCTGACTATACATGTAGCCAATATCACAGCACAGCCATTGTTTTCAAATTCGGTATATGATGATTTTGTCAGACGATGTCAAAGTTATGAAATCAGGATTTCAGCAGTGCTCAGCAGCAGCTTTGAAATCACTTGGATGCGCCTGTGGTGAACATGTACTGTTAATGGGCTGTGTTGCTGTCATTATTTTCATGTCATTAGTTGTTGGGAAATGGCTTATTTGGAAACTCAGCTGCATTAAAACTCTCTGTGAGCACAAAGAGGAGAGCAAACAGAAAAAAGACTGAAGCTGACTGACACTAGGCAGAATGCAAATAGGACTCGATCCAGCCATATACTGGGCTTTGACCTGGACTTGTTGATGCAGAGATTACATGCTGGCAACCAAACTCTCATACACATGTTTTTTATTCTCTAATTAAAGAGTCAACATTGAACCTATTTACATCTGTTCCTCCCTAATAGCTGATATATTTTCTAGATTTGGCCTCGCATATGTGAGGGCAAATGGGGAATGTTCCTGATTAAAAACCTGAAAAACCATTTGTATAAAAATGTGTGTGTTGTTGTTTGTTTAAGAGCAGCACGGCGGCATATCGGTTAGCGCTGTTGCCCACAACAAGAAGGTTGTGGGTTCGATTCCTGGCCTGGGGCCTTTCTATGCGGAGGTTGCATCTTCTCCCTGTGCCTGTGTGGGTTTCCTCTCACCGTCCAAAGACATCATGTTTATGTTAATTGCTGACTCTGAATTATCCGTAGGTGTGAGTGTAAGTGGTTGTTGGTCTCTGTCTGTCTCTCTGTCTGGACCCCTGCGACCCGGACGTGGATAAGCAGTTGAAGGTGAATGAATTAATGTTTGTTTTAGTCTGCTGCACACTTTGAACTTTTTTTTTTTTTTAGATTTTAATGTTTTTGTGATAGTTTCCAGACCAATGAGCATGACATAGGGCATGCTTGTCCCCTATTATACCTTGGAATAGTAACAGGCAGTATCACAGTTGTTTGTCATGCTTGCCCTGAGGTTGGTGGATGAAAACATTTAACCAGACAAAATTTGCAAAATACAGCCATTGAGTTTTTTTCTGACATCATGTCTACACAACCAAGTAGTTAGCTTTGATAAATGTCACAATCAGGAAGAGTAGAATGATAAGAAAAAACATTAAAACAAGTCCAGACTAAGCACATTGTCATAAACATTTCGCTAAATTGGGTTCTGAAGGAAAATCTGTAAATGATTTTATTGTTAGTGGAACACAGATTTTTAAGAACTTTTTGGGTTTCTATAAAGTACTTTATAGCCATGGCACAGCAGGCGTGATGTCACAATCATGCTTTGTCAACAAGAAAAAGTATCTCGCCGCAGCTGTGTGACACCACAGTGAAATACAGCAATGCTTTGAACTCAGTGTTGTCATGCTAATGTAGTGCTACTGAAAATATTAAAATTGTCTTAGTAGTGTAACATTAGCTAATTGTCAACAAACACAATGTAGGGGAAGGGCTGGAGGAAATATTGTTCGGTTGTGATATCAAGTTTTGATGTTATGATGGTGCTTTGACGGTCAATAATTTATACTGAGTCAGGCCATGGCAATTCATCTGATAGCTGTTAAGGAATTTCAGAGCAAATGTTCACCTCAGATTTCACCGTTCAATAAGGATTAAACTGTAGATGATGACCTAGTGGTGGAGCAAGAGGAAAAGGTAAGGGAATCACTGAATGCTGAGGTATTTAGGTTTGGAAAGCCAACAAAGCCATATAGCCAATTAACAAAAAAAAGAAAAAAAAAAAAAGGGAGAATTAGGAAAACAGTCACTCGAATTGCCCTGGCTCTTAGTCAGCACCATTAAATGTGTTTCATTCACACACATCCTCTTCGTTTATGCTGTTGAATGCAACACAGACCCATATGGTGGATGGTGACATAAAATGAGAAAAGCTTGGTGTCATTGTGATTTCTGGTCTCACTCTATGGTCTGATTATATCCAAATACTAACCGAGTATGTTTGCCACAATCTGTGGCCAACTTGGCCTCTTTCACTTTAGACTGAATGGTGAAAACAGAGGACATTAATTCCCACCATTACCATGGCAAGACAACAAGATATGGTTGGTGTCCAAGTGAGTGGTTGTGAGCTCACAGAGCCAGACTGGCGGTGCAGGCCCCATTCCAGACCTTCATTATACACTGTTAATGCTGTAAAAGGAGCCAAATATCAAATCAGGTAATAGTACTTAAACATCAGAAATACAGAGACCCTTTTCCCACACACTTGAAGGGGAAATTGCTCTCAGGCTTTTGGAGTCCAGGAGAAATATAGAACCAGTCAAATATTTGGACACACTGGGAAAGCATGCCCGAACCTTTGACTCGTACTGTATGTAAGTTTATTCGCAGCTGAAAGAAAAGGGATATTTTAAGCTTTTTCGTTTGGACTGTGAAGTGAAGTCATCGCACAACTAAGATGACCAGGGGCAGTTTGATGCCCTGAGTTTCAAGGTTTCGCAACTTTTCTTATGTAATTCTCTCTGATTCAGCAGCGCTTGCTGCCGATGAAGAATGTACACAGCCTAAAAGAGAGCTGGACATGTACCGAGCTTTCAATATGTTTCCATTTTGAGCCTTAGAACCTTCACTGGAAACATGCAGCTTCAGCCAAGACCATTTTTGAGCGAATGTTACAACTTAGAAACACGCTTTCCTTATTGTAACATACAGAATGGAAAAGGAAAGAGCACAGCATTGTATGACTTACTACTAATGACTGTCTTTAAATAGATCAGCTCATAGTAGGTTTGGGATTTGTTTTCATGAAAACAACACTGCTGGCCATCAGACTACTGGACCATTTGCTTGACTATTATGTCTTCTTTCTGGGGTTTGTCCATATTGACTTAACACCCGGAATGTGGACCCTTGCTGAGATACACAATTCTCTCATATTCAAACTGAGGTTGTCTTTTCTAGTTTTATGGAAGATGAGAAGATTTTAACATTTGGTTCACATTGACACAAAGGTCCTGATTTAGGAAACAACAAAAAGTAGCATCCACATTCAAACCTAAATGAGCTTCTAGTGTTCAAATACGGACATGTTATATTTACAGTTTCTGAAAGGTCTACACCAATAAAGACTGTCCAAGGACCAATCACTTGATGTATACATGAGTTCTACTCTCTGATTCTACCAAATGTCTTTGTTTCTGTGGTTCTGAAATTTTCCACTGAGTCGACATAGAGTGTAACCATTTCTCCAGGCCGTTGCGTGTGTGTGTGTATGTGTGTGTGTCTTTGCACTTTTAAGGGATGAGGATGGGATTCATTGAGGTTTGAAATGGGAAACAGACTAGCAGAGACTCTTCCAGGGGTGATTATATCTGTGGGATAGTGGGGTCCATCCAAATGTGTGTGGCGTCTTTGTCTCTGCTTTGCTCTGTAATGCCCCTCAGGGGTGCAGCGAAGCTTGGGGCTGAAGGGTTTTGCTTTATACCTGCACATCAGCAATCAGCATTCTCCATGAAACTAGCTTTTATTACAAGGACTGGTCTTCTTATATGTCCATGATAAGACCCATAATTTACAAGATCACAATATTTATATTTTACATAAAAAAAAAAAGATTAAAAATACCAAGTACTTCCACAGAAAACATGAGAGCCTTACATTTTCTTCGTAAAATAGAGAGGAGGAGACAATAAGATGACGTCTGGGCCTATGAAATTGAACATTGTGTGTAGGTTGTCATAATTGTGTTGCTTGGGGCATGCGCTTGCCAGGTTGTCTTTTACTCTGACACACACTAGTCATAACTTCCTCTCTGTTTGTCCACATGATGCTTGTGGTCCTTTTTTGGATGTCAGTTCTTCCTTTTTGCTTTGAGTTGGAACTTACAGTCGGAATTTTTTGTTTTGTTTTCTTGCAGATCAGAAACAGGCTTTGTAATAGTCCTCATACACTCTGGCCTCTATTAGGAACAAATTCAGAGACTACTTTGCTTTGATTGCTTCAAGATGAGGATTTGTGCCTAGTCTCTGTTACCTGTTTATCAGTGGTGCATTAAGACCGCAGAAACAAAAACATGGCGCGTCTATGCAGGAAGAGGTGTGGCCCAGCAATTACTCTTTCTGAAGTCATGAAAACTATGAAAGCAACCTTTCCGTTGCATAATTGACATAAATTGATTACACATGATTAGACATTGAAACAATGAATTGCTTAATTTTCTGTTCTGGTTACTATTTGCAAATGACAGCAGCATTTTCCAAACTGTTTATTTAAAGTCAGATGTATGCTCACCTTTTGCCATCGAACGGGGAAATGAATGGCCAAAGGGGGAGTAAACAGTTTTTATTTGAGTCTGTAAACGTTGTTGGTGTGAGGGAAACAGTTTGTGCACTGTTCCACCTGACTGCCGGTGCTGCAGAACACTTGCGTCCTCTCAAATATTTCCACCAACACGATGGCAATTTTCTTGTATCAGCACACCAGCTTCTCCTCTAAGGATGTTCGTGGAGTTGAGTCATAATCTGAACTGTAGGTCAGCGTCTTGGTTCCATTTGCTACCATTCTCGTTCCTTTTCTCTTTCATTCCAACTTCCTCTCACCTGCTCTGCTCCTGACCTTACATTTGTTTGGGGGCATATTTCCTCTCTCTTTCAATCAGTACCGGAACAAATAGAGCCTGGTTGAAGAGGGTACACAACGCTTGTCTCTTATTCTCTGAACCTTTACCTTGTCTGTCTCCACTGGCAAGCAAAGGTGTGTATGTGAGTATGCACACGTGTGTATGTTGTGTACTCCATCCTTTCACTTTGTTCAGCACATCTGCGCGACAGCTGAACGCTCCTCCAGGCAACGTCTGCACTGTTTGGTTTTCAACATCTCGGGGGTGTGTGTGTTTGTTCTGTAAGATAAGATGACCCAGAACAGGAAGAAAGCATGTATTTTATGTCTGAGCATGAGCACTTGTGCTTTAATTATAATCAGGGTGTGTGCGCGTGTGCTCATGCATGCATGTATCTATTGCACACATGGTGGTAAAAACAGGTGGATGTCACTCTCTTATAACCACAGTCGGCCCTATTTGTCTACCGCTTCCATATCGTTCCACTCCCTGCAGAACTCAGATTTTCCTAAGACAGCCAAGATGAGAAAAGTGCACATTGCAGACATTGCATTCTCTTATTTTTAGCTTGAGAATCAAACCAAGGTCACCAGACGGCAGTGATTGCTCATAGACGACTCATAACACACCGCAGCCTTAAGACTCTCATGCAAGCTTTGAGTCTTTGGCAGGCGCCGAGGACTGTGCGAGCCAAGCCAGGTGATTGTCTTTTTGTCTGTATATTTATATTCAGGTATAAATATTTATTATGTTAGCAACAGAACAGATGAGGGTGTTTTTTTTTTTTTTTTTTCACTTCCTCAGCCACTAGTGGATTTTCTTTATTCATGTGTTGTGGATTTTGCTCAATGATTCGAATTTGTTTACATAACTTAAAAGCAATAGTAGCAGTATATAACATGGGGTTTTTTTTTTGTTTGTTGTGTGAAAAATATGGGAAGATTAGGGGCTGATTTGGACTTTATCAAATTTGGCTGGCTTCTGCAAACAAACGGCTTTCATGTTCTTGTGGATATTGAAACATCCTGGCTGTACTAGTGACATGTTTTGCACATCGACCACCAAAGTGTGATTTTCAGTGATTTGTCTCGATTTTCACACTTGTATTGCCTTGTTAGTATGTCTCAGTTTCCTGGCGTTGTTGCACTGCCTACAGTACAAAGAGAATGAACAAAACAAAACTCCAGCAAGTGCACTTTCATGTGGCAATGTTTTAAACATTTTTTCCTTTCATCTGAAATCCACAGTTTTTTAGAATCATCTAATATGTTTTTTGTGTGTGCAACTTAAATCATCTGAGATTTAAGTCAAAGTTAAATTACAAAAATTATATAGACAATACAGACAATATCCTGGGTTAACAAAATACCCAGAACCAAAAAATAGTAACCTGATGTTACTGACATTTGCACAGATCAGAATAGTCTATAAGCTTTGTTTGATAATCCATTATTTTGTCAGTGCTATGGTCGGTTATGGTCACAGTCTATGTTTTTTTTTTTTAACCCCATTCCCAATAACCTAAACTGGCTTTATTACGTCAAAAATCTTATTTAAAGTCATCTTTAAATTGGGGGGGGTTCATGTAGCACTGACTTCACAGCAAGGCTAGTTGTGAGTTTTAGCAGTATAGCCATTTGCCATCACAACTGGAATGAAAGTAGGATGAATCCTAAAGATGCCTTCTTTTGTATATCACGACACACAGCATGTAAGGGCGCTCAACTAATGACAAAGACTGTACCATGCTGACATGCCAAACTCTCAGTCAGGTTTGCGTATGCAGGGCATTTATTACCAAATACACATTAGTCACATGCTTTTGATCTGAAGTAAAGTCTTATTTCTGACATGTCATGTAGAATGTTATGCGTCATTCTAGCATTTCTTGCTCCTATGGCAAAAGAAACTGTGGAGCGAGAGGTATGAATGAAACGTAGATAGAGCTCAAGGGGGAAGGGGAAAAAAAAGCATTGAATTTCCTGAAATGATCCTCATAGTTTCGGCACGATTCCCGTGATTAATGGGCAAGGAGTTCAGTGATTTGGTGTAATGGAGGTGGCAGGAATTGGTGCTATATACATCCAAATTGAGATTAATGGAGAGGACTGTGTGCACTTTGCTGAAAAGGTGCCCTGCACTTCTTCATAAGGTGGGTGAGCCACTTGCCAAGATTATGTATGTACTTTGAGGCTCACCCTGAAATACATCAGTAAATGCTTCACACAACTAAATGATTTGAAAATACTTATATATATGTATTCAAAAGAATTGGCTTTTCACATTCATTTGATTCATTTGAATTCCTCTGACACCCACTTTGGTAAAATGTTTTAAACTTATCTTCAGCTCCAACCCAAACATGCACAGAATATTTGAATAGTCCATTCCATGGTTGGATTCATGTTCATTTTTTATCTTATTAACCATTTATCCATTGTTCAATCGTTCAAAAATTTGCTGGAAGCTGATGTTGGCTGAATGAAATTATTTACATCTAAGGCAGACGTACACATACACGGCAGCTTTTTCCTATCACTGCCTGCATTTGTTTTGTTTAACATGCTGATGGGGTCAATAAATACACCACTTAACGCTAAATTCACGAGACAGAGGGTTTATTCTGCTGTCATATCAGTCAGTCCCAGGTGTCAGATATTCATTGCAATGAATGTCACAGAATCGCAAACATACAAAACTGTCAACACAGTGAGTGGTCATAACATGGGAATGCAAATCCAAACAGAGAAATGAATTCTGGGAACAAAAGGGAAAACAAGCCAAAGAAGCAATAAACTGTAAATCAAGTGTGTGTTCTGACCACTGGATGATGGATCCTGGCTGCAATGTTTGTGTTTACTGGGGTATCGAATGCTGTTTATGAGCACAGGCGTTACCATGGGACCAGACAGAACATCCGGGGGTCATGTGATGGAGGACTGAGGCATTCCATCATCACTGAGTGGAGCTCTCCGCTTTATTTTTCTTTATTAGCTCTCTCAAGTTTGCCTCTGTGCCTGTGTGTGAGTGTGTCGGGGTCGATTCGCTTAACGGCTGCTCGCATCCCCGATGATTAATTTCACTGTGGAATGTTACCCATAAACTCTGAGTGACATGTCAGAGAGTTGTGAAGGTTTTTTTTTTTTTTTTCTGCACTTGTAGCAGACTGGTTTCTTTTACAAGTTATCTGCCTTTGATCATTTATACAGTATGTGACAGACCAGGCCATGCATGCCACATACAACTGTTTGCTGTGCTCACTACAATACATGAGCCAAAGCCTTTAACAAGCTCAATGTTCCTGTGTTGGCATTAGTGCCTCTGTGTTGCCTGGTGCAGACTGAAAAAAACCAACAATAATAGGCTGAAATGATTTCAGTGGAATTGCCTCCGACATTTGAATGCTAGTGTGTAGAGTTGAACCATGCAAATTTGCACTGTTGACCAATATCAAACTTTCTTAACAATCCTGACCTTAATGGGGAATGAAAAGTCTTAAACAAAAGTCTATTGTATCAGTTAAGTTGCACCATCCAGCTTTATATAAACCAAAATTGCACAGTTCAAGTATCAACACCTACTTAATGCGGTCAAGGCTCGTCACATATGTGTGTTGACACGGTTCAAGACAGCAATGCACTATGAAAACTCTTTGTCCTTCATTGTCATCAGAGCTTTCAGTGACTCTGCAGCTCATCAACAGAGCTGCAGAAAACCTCTCTGAGTGATTTAAACACTGCAGCAATAAGACCTGAGTTTGTAGAGGTTGTTACAGTCAACCGTCATAGTCATCATCATGAATTCATCGATATATTATTATTCACATTCCTTTGCCTTTGACTGAGGCCTTGGCAAACTGCTAAATCAGAGAGCAGAACAGAAATGTGATTTATTATCAGACTAACCTGAGGAACATGACCAGTTATTCTGATCACTAAACGAATTTGGGGAAAGGTAAAACAGAAGCTCACTAAACAGCTGGTCGAGGTGCAAAATAATAAGTCTAAACATTTTTCTACAGATACAGTAACAGAGAAAATAAAATTCTGACACCACATTTGTGAAGTTTACTTCATAAGTTTAGGAAAGGCTAGTCACACTATTTTCCAAGATTATGAATTATATGGTCATGAATAAAAGCAGAACATCTGTTACATTTATTTCCTGCCTTCTGTTTTCTTATTTTCTTCCACATGTGAATATTTTTACTTTCTGCCTCTCTGAGATGATTTGCCACTTTGCAGGTCCACAATTAAACACAACAGACTCTTTGGTTCCACCTGTTGAAGTACTGTATATGCAGTGAGATCACATTTGCCTCCAAAAAAACTTTGACTCGAAGGTGTTTGTATAACTAAATGTCCAGCCTGAATGCAGATGGGATGTTATGACAGGCCCAGTTCTACAAACAGGAAGCGACAGTGCAGTTTGCAGTATTTTGATTTATGATTTGTTTGGATCTCAGCAACCCCCCCACCCCCCCATGCTGGATCCATTTAATCGGGTGTGGTTTGTTTTTATTTTTTCTTACTTCCCTTATCAGGTGATGTTTGCTGTGAAAAAAGATCCTTGAATAGCATTCATCTCTATAAAATCAAGAAAATCACATACATGGGTGCATTTAGGCAAACGTGTCATTCCCTGTCTCTATGTGCCATGTTTTTACAGTTTTACATGATTACTTGAATTCCTGCTATTACACATATGCATCCTTTGCATGTACAAGTTTGGGTTTGCTCTCTGGTTGGGTACCATTAGAGTGAAATTGATTTCCTTAGATTGTCCCACCGCACAGTGAGAGCAGGAAGCAGGAAGTGCTTGTTGCCATGGCACAGTGTGAATGTTATGCTCCGACAAACACTGCTTAGTGACACTTGGCAAGGAGAACTGTTACCGTCTGGACCGCCCTGCGAATGTACAGACGCGTGTGCATGTGTCCGCATCTGTGCGGGTTTTCCTGCCTCCTTAATGGGTCGCTTCCTCCGTCTATTTGTCTTCTCACAGATGGGTGGCTGACTTTGCACAGGGCGCTGCAGGGAGATAAAGCTGAGAGGCCATGGAGTGCTCATAAGGTAGTCCTCTCATTGACCAGCTTTCTGTTTACACAGTCTCTCTCAACTTTTACATGAATTAATATCCATCAAACTCCTAACAAAAATGAGATAATTATGGGAAAATTGGAAAGAATAAATATAATCTGTCAGATTTCTGGCTCATAAAACTATAGTCATTGATGTTTAATCAGTTGCATCCCAAGACTGTGAAGAGAGGTCAAAAGAGATTTGTGATTTACAGCATTAGTCAGCCAGAGCCTTGAGGGTTGGGGGGGGGGGCAGGGAAGATGGATTAAGTGTAGGTCTTGACCTCTACCTCCCTCTCTCTTAGGAACCCTCTGCTCTTTATCCCTGGAAGTCACCCCTGACAGAGGCCCTATTTGTACAATTTGCATTTGCTCTTTGTCAAAAAAAAAAAAAGGGGGGGATAAAGGAATGATAGGGTGAGGGACGGGTTAGAAACAGTGTTACATGACAGCACTTTGATAACTACACCCAAGTCCTAATGCAAAGTGCTAGGCATGCAGCTGACTGAGCCTTTGACTGCACAGAGGTCGGCTAGTGCCATGTACCCCAGTGTGTGTACATGTGAGGTCGACAGTCTAACTACCCACTGGGGAGCAGAAACTTTATAACCGACCTGTAATCATCTGTCACCCCACAATCCTCTAACTACTGCTGAGGTCATGTGAGTGTGTGTGGTTTTGTAGTCTGAAAAAAGAGGCAGAAATAAACGTGGGAAAAAAGAAATACTTTAACCCATTTATCATATTAGTTGCATGACAAATGCACTGAGAGAATTAGTATTAGTTTGTAATTTCTTGCTAGACATTGCAGTGCAAAGTAAGTGAGGGCCTCTAAAAGCTTTTTGTGTAACAAATGTTTTGGGCAGCGTTTTTCAGTGTTTTTACATTCCAGACATACAGTGATGAGGGTCATTTGTCTTTCTTATGTGGTCATTTTAGTGTGGGCCTGTGTGCGTGCATGTGTGTGCTGAAGTGTGCAGGCGAGCACATAGGATGGGAGATGAAGCAATTTTGGCCAACGGATTAGGTATGAATGGGTGTACTGCAAAGGAAAAACAAAGGGAAGATAGATAAAGTGAGAGGGTGGGGTGAGGTGGAGAAAATTAAAGGAAAATAAATGGGAGGGCAAGAAAAAGAAGAGGAACAGAATGGGGTGGAAAACACTGGAAAAAATAAGAAGGGGCAGGAGGGAGGGCTGAGGGCCGGAGGGAGTGGCAGTGAGGGTCGTTTGAGTTGGAGTGAGAGGAGTAGGGGCTTTAGAAAGGAAAAGGGAGAGAGGGACACTGAAATGTTGAAAAACCTCACAATTGATGGTGTTTGATTTCCACAGTAATTACCATTCCTCTGGCTCTGCGGATTCCCAATCTGGGCCTATCTTATATCCACGGCACATTCCGCAAATGATTAGCTGGCCCACTGCTTCTCCCTGCTGCCCACGGACCAAGTCTGCGTGAGTTGGGGTTTGATGCAACGGAAACAGAGAAAATTTCCACAAATATCTTGAGAACCCGGCAGTTGTTATGCAAAAAAGTGCAAAGTCAGAGGTGCAGGACTGTTCATAACAGCAGTGGCCATGCGGGTACGTAAGATCCTTGCCTTCATGTTGAGGAAAAAATGAAACTGAGGAAAAAGGAATACAGAAAGAGAACATTGGCGCTCCTGCACCAAGCTTGTTCACATACAGTTCCAGCAGCAGCTTTACTTAGCTGTGTGAAAACAACTGGCTCCTGTCATTTAGAAAAATGTCCACTTCACTTTTCCCTCTTGAGAATTCTTCACTAGAGCTGGTGTGCGTAAGCCGGACAACATGTAGTCCATCAGAGCTGACAGCTGCTGGACGCTTACATTGTTTGTTTGTGTATACAAACTCTGGCAGCATGCATCTCATATCCATCAGTGGGGTTTGTGTGTGTCTGCATACTAAAGGGTTAGTGTAGTGTGTGAGAGATTTAATGCTGCCACATGTAGAAGAGCAGAGCGTAGAACAGCAGACCCCAGGACTCAGGCCTTCGCCACTATCCCATCAAACCCTTCATCAATCATGGTCCAGTTACACAACAGGGAGCGTCACTGTATGTCCCTAAAGCCTGCAGAGCTATAAAGTGGCCCTCATATACTGCAATATTGCACAGAGCAACATGAGAACAGGCCCATTTTGTAAGCTACTGTCCACCGAGCAGAGCGAAACTATAAAACAGACGTGCACATACAAATGCAGACCTGCGTTTCACATGGCTATATCAACTTGGTGCAAGATGAGCTTTGCAGATAGCAGTGTCCTACACCCAGGGGTCATTGTGCACCACTGCAGTCTAGACAGAACACCCTGAGTTACTCTGCTCTGTTCTCACCGAGCGTCTCTCTGGGACTGCAGACTGAACTCTTATCTAATATAATCATGACAGTGTTTACAGGAGTTACAAGAGCACTGCTGCCATGACATGCAGCTACTTAAATGAGTTTAGTATCGTCGTAGTATTTTTCTTCTCGTCTGAGCTGTTATTTAGCAATTTGGGCAGCCTGGATAAGACTTAAATGTTTGTAACTGCTTTTCATTGTCTAATGTCTTAAAGTCATAATTGTGCTTTCTCTTTACAATACTTATTTATTTTGTTATTTCAGGTTTTGTGCTTAAATGACTTTTTTGCCTTTAATAGGCTGAAATGATTGATGATAGTATCCAGTGTTTTCTCTATGTTCATAGCCGCCATGCCTTCAAATTCCTTTATTTTTTTATTTTATTAAAATTTTTTTTATTGGCATAAATGCACCACCGGCACATCTCTCCACCTTCACATCACAGCCTGTGTGATGATGAGCGCAACAGTGGGGGGAGGGAGGAAATGGGGTGGTTGGGGGGATCCTATTGGAGTTAATTACTCGCAAGAGCGCAACGTTGAAAGTGACGTCAGAGTCAGAGAAGTGTAGTCGTGAGGAAAAAGGCAGCGAATTACTGGAGAGACGGCAGACTAGTGACGCTAACTTGGTAAACTAATTGATAGCATTAAGCAAATATCCACACGTCATTATGAATCAACTGCTGACTGCATTTTCAGATGAACTTGTGAACTTGAAGAAAGACAACTGGAAAAGATGACCGGCGTCATGTATCATTCGCCTTCTACTGACTTTTTTTTTTTTTTTTTTTTTTTAACTTTTTACATTCAGCCTTTATCTGACATTGGATATGGCTGAGATGTATAGGTTGTAGTGGTTGTAGGGGAAAAAGCCATTTTCAACTGGCCAGCCAATACCTAGGTTGTGAAAGTTAAATCTGCAGTCAAGTGCTGTTTGTTTACTCCACCACACCCCCCCCGGAGAGGCGGCCTCCGCTGCTGAAAAAAATCCCAGAGGAAACACTGGCATCATAAAACTGGTATTAAACATAATTCTGTGTTTATGGGCGGGGACTTAAAGGTACAGAGTTTTTGACCACCAGTTGCTCTTTCCAAGCAATGGCTCCTTGTTTGGTTTTTATTTTGCACACAAAGCTACAGTGATTTTCATCCTGACGTTGGCGCTAGGATAGTCTGTTGATTTACCGACTGGCCGTTACTGTAACATGGCAATGATAGTGATAAAGAACAAGATTTTAAGCAAACTTGGGTGTAAAAGATGCATGATTTTAGATTTTAGAAATGTAAGCGGCCTGTGGATAAATCAACGAGAAAACCTCATCCATGCTTTATTTGAGTTTGATGAAAACGTATATTAAGACCATACATGGAGTTGGTGATGGGCCATGTTACTCAGTATTTCCCTTTTGACAAAGCTGAAGAAATCATTGTGGTAGGAAATTTCTTTTTTAGTTTGTTCTTGTTGAAGCCATGCAAATTTCTGCATTAATAACAATGAAACAGATTTTGTGAATAAAAAATTATGCATAATTTATAGCAAAGTGTTTCCTGATGCAGCTCAGTTTTTTTGTAGTTCCTATTTTCTTAGCCAGTCAAAGCACACTTAACTCACATTATATTGTTTAGTTGCATGTTTATGTAAGATTGCCTGCACAGCTGGGTGGAAACGTGATTATGAATTACATCCACTCTGACTATTTAAACATCTCTGCAGTGGCTTTTTGCTGTTGATTATTTCTGGGTGAAAAAATGACCAAATATGCGAGGATCGCACAACAGGACTCTCTACACGTTTAAACAGGCCTGGTTAAACCCATAGCTGTGTATTCCTGTAAAAATAGGAAATGACGATAGAAAGAGATGGAGCTGCTGCTGTTGGAGAACTTTCGGGCAGATTATCAACATTTCTTCTCCTTGAGACATTGAATATTTGGAGAAGTGACAGTTGTGTATTTGGGTAACGATGAGAAAATTTGTTTAAGCCAAAATTGAGGAGGGAAAATGAAAGTGAGAAAACAAACAGTGAATTAGGTTGCACACTTGAGTTGTGCAATAATCACAAATATGAAATATGTTTTTGCTCTCCCTGTTGTTCAAGGACAAACTCATGCGTTCCCTCTGCCTTGAAATCTTTCTTTCATCCCTCCTTGCCTCAACACCACAATGTAAGGTATTTTACACCTCTTCTCTGGAGAGAGATAAATATTTAGTGTTTCCCTGTTCCATGCTTATATCCCCTTATATCACATGCTTTCTTTTTTGCCAAATGGTCACAGGCATAGCTGTGCTCGCAGTTTTGGAAACCTTTTTTTCATCAATAAATCCGGGAGAAGCTTGGAGCCATTCCACGCTTTGGGACTGCACAGGATTTTGGAATTATCTGCTGATGGGTTGCAAAGGATCTAGTGAAACGCTCCTCATCAACAGGCTTTGATCAAGCATGCTCAGAGAGGACAGGAACCGCACTGACCAAATATATATCTTGACTGGCTCAAATGAAGAAGTACCGGCAAAGAGTGTTAAAGCGGGCACAGAAAAGGAGAACAAGTGAAACTGAATCTGTCATACTTCAGGGGACTTTGAACTTTTATATAGCCTCTCCCGTCCATATTCATAATATTTCACTGCAGGGATCTAGAAATATGGAAACAAATGGAAAAAAAAGAATCTTGCAAGACAAACATTAAAACAATCTGCACTGTTGCTGCTGTAAACAGCAATTATATCTTACAAACTGAAATTTGTGTTGCCACTCAACAACAGTAGCAACAGTTGCTTTTGTGCACAGTGATGGATTATTACCATCATTTTAGGTCTGCCATATTTTGGTTTGATTTC
The DNA here is from genome assembly GCF_900963305.1 of Echeneis naucrates. Lineage (NCBI taxonomy): Eukaryota > Metazoa > Chordata > Actinopteri > Carangiformes > Echeneidae > Echeneis > Echeneis naucrates. The sequence goes on from NC_042521.1 coordinate 12,372,502, forward strand.
CTAATGAAGTTTAAAAAAATAAATTAACAGTTCTTTATTGTCCAAGTATGTTTTTACAGAGACAGGAGATGTGAGCTCTACATTTATCCCATCTGTGAGCTGTGAACGCACAACTGGAGCAAAAGGCAACCATGGTGCAAAGCCAAGGGAGCTGTTGGGCAGATTTGCACTTTGCTCAAGGGCACTTTAGCCATGCATGTCGACAGAGGGGACAACACTTTTCCTCTGATCTAATAGGTTCTTGAGGACCTTGTGTCTCCTGCCCTGTCAGCTTTAATTGTAGAAATAGCTTCTTATTTCTGGATTGCAGTAATTTCTGCTGGGGTGTCACTGTTAACCAAAATCACACAAATACAACTCAAATTAGGCAGTTGATTGGTTCATTATACATGCCAAGGTTTTGAACTACTATCCATATCACAGGACTGTGAGGGACATATAAGCAAAGAACAGGACACTTACAATTGGATAGAAGAAAAGCTTTTTTTTATGTATAAACAAGTGAGAATGTCTGTATAAGCGAGTGCGTGGGAAAAATGAAAATGACAGTGAACGGCCTGGGTACTAAAAACTGAAAGTGTGGACACCTAGATGCACAGCAGGTACATAAGAAGTCTTTGCCTGTGTGTGATATATAATGAGGATTGTTCAGATTTGAGTTTAAAATCAGACCTATTTTGGAAGAGAATGATTTTCTGTCACAACTGCACCTACTTCCGCAAAGCATGGGCAAGTGTTAGAGTCCTGGCATGTTGTTCACTTGTAGTGTTAAGGCTTTGTTTAGACCAAAACATTTCAATTTAGACTCAGCTGCATGCAGTCCGTTTGACAGTGATGGAAGTCACATCATCAAGTTGTTGTGGAGTTATGGTTTTTGGTTGTTGATGATTAGCAACTATGTAGCTGAACCTAACTACACTGAGATGCTGTTTATTCTTTCTTAGAAATATGTTAATGTATCACCTTGGCTTATATACTTTCTACACTCTTAGCACACAGGAGTAGTTTCAGTAAGAAAACTGTTGAACAGTGACCTCTCTCTTCTGGTCATAAACTACTTGATAGCAGCCAACTCAAGGCTGATATTCGATTTTTCTTTTCTTTCATCAAAATAAACCGTTTGTCTGTCTCTCTGTGTGCTTGCCCTTTCATGTACCATCCCACATTCACCTCATACTCCTGTCTTTTACAAAAACTATCAATCATGGCCTTTTAGATTTCTTTCTTCTATGCTGAACTATTGCAAAAATGTGCCTGTGTTTTCCCTTTTTAGGAATTGGAAAGAATTCTACCATCATTCTCTCCCTTGTCTTTTTTTCCACTCACTTTTCATTTACAAAAGGATCGGTGGTGACGAGGTGCATGTCTGTGCTTATGTGCAGAGATAGTTGTCAAAATAAACCCTGGGGAGATGCGCTGGACCAGATGAAGTGGAAAGGTACGCCACTGAGTGCTTATGAATCGCTCTGTTGTGACAGCAATGGGCAGTGAGGCGGTTGGAATAGTTGGCATTGTTGAGAGACCTCATGGGATTCTGGGATGATGGAATAATTCCCACAGCCACCATTCATCCATCTGTTTTCTTTTTCTCTGGCAAATTATGTCATCACGCGGAGTGGTCCTGTCATCTCTCCATGAATGGGCAGGTTTAGTGAGGGTGTTTTTCTCTTATCAGGACAGTGGCAGATAATGGAGCTCGACTGTATATAAAGAGAGAGTGGAAGAACAAAAATGTTAGTGAGAGAGGACATAAAGATGAAAAGGAAAATCACACGTTATCTGATTGTTTGTGTTGCTCAGACAGAGAAAGGAAAAGCTGCACGAGGAGTGATGTGTGTTTGTTTTAACTGCCAGGTCAAATACAGGGCAAGGGTCATTTGTATCTTAGTAGCCTCAAGTTGAAGCTGGAATGGGAGCGGTTTTGAACTGGGTGCAATAGCACCCCGAGTGATCTTTTACCACTGGATCCTTTGCCAAAATGTTTGACCTAAAGTCATAAATCAATCTGAATCTCGTGGGTAGTCCAGAGGACATGGAGACACAGAGAAGGGGGTCAGTCAGAGTGCACATGTGAAAATAAAAGACAAAATGTTTCCACAACTTAGATTCTGCAACAAGTCTAGTCCTACATTTTCCAAAGGAAGTTGTGATGCCTACTCCTGTGCTGGTTGCTGTGCATACAGTAGTTGTCCCTCTTGGTTGAAAGAAGATGCTATAAATGGCAACAAATTCCAGTCTCACCCCCTGCCCCCCTAGCCAATCTTTGCAATTCCTCCCCATTTTCATCATTCTTTACCCACACTGGTGTACCTCATGAAAATTGGCCCTTGGACACAGACAGTGAAGGTAAAAAGCCAAAGAGCGGTCACCCAGAGTTGGGAACGATGAGGTTTTTTTTTATTCGACAGAAGCAGGGGGCGTCTGGATATTACAACATAATGGCATGTTAAAACACAGGTTATATGAGACCCCTGAGGCACAGACTCAGACTTATGAGCCACAGACCCCAAATAAAAACTATAAAAATATGTACATTGTTTTAAAATGATCTAATGCCGAGCATGCACTTTTCTGCCTCAGAGCAGGCAGGTATTATAGAAAGGTTCACAGCTTATATTAGCTAGAAGGGCCTGTAAAACGTGGCCTAAGGTGGATTTTTCCTCTGGAGTGGATACACCTGGCTGGGCATTTTCATGTGTGCATACCATCATATGTGTTTGTGTGTGCATAATACAGTGGACTTGCTTTAGATTGGCATGGCTAAGTCAGGATGTGGTGTCAGTTTAGTCTCAATTTTGACAATTTGACATTCAAACAAATCACCTCTGAGAGCGCACTACAAGCCATGCTTCATTAAAAGAGTATTAAAGCTACATCAAGTCTGGACTGGAAATGTTAAATAGAGCATCATAAATACATAATTCTCACCCCAGTTCTGTGCTGCGTCTCGTGACACTTATTAGAGTCAGCTCAGTTTTCATGGAGAGAATCCAGTTTAGTAAACTTGAACTTGATTCTGGTTCAAATCCCTCTTCATCACCATCCTACTGTGCCAACCCTGAGTTCTCATTTAGTTTAATTGGATTTTTCAGACAGTGCTGTTGTCTGTCTGAACACACAGTTTGAACTTGCTATTGCATTACTTCAATTTAAACCATTTGGTGAAATAAAAACCAACTGTATCAGTACAGTATGTCCTATTCATGGTGTGTGCAGCAGATAAACGTTCATTTAGGATAAGGATGCTGCCTCAGTACATTCTGTTAACACAGCCAACGGTGCAGTCCTCAAATGGATCGATTTGAAATGAGATAGTCAAAGTATTGTATTAATATGAAAATTGGACCAGCTGTTAAGCACTAAAGCCAAAACATTGCTTTAGCTCAGGTAAAAAGATCTTTCAACTTTTAGCTCTTAAAGCCATTAGCCAGACCATATCTCCTGTAGATAGTCATCTTTCTTATCTTTTTCTGAATTTGAGTTGCTGATATGGATGTCAGCAAAAACGATTTGTTTAGAAATGTTTTTCTTGCTTTCCCAAGAGCTGCAGTTTGATGAGCTTCCAGCTCCTTCTCGTGTTCGAAGGCAATGATACACTGCAATGGAATGTTTTTATTCAGCATTGGCCATTTGTAGCAACTTGACAAGCATTTAAATAAGAATAGGACTGGGTGTTCTACTTTTGGACTGAGATTTTCAAATGCAATTTGCAAATATTTCTTTGTTCCCATCTTGTATTGAAAGACATGTACGGAAAGAGTTAAGATGATGTGTAATGAAAATGATATTTTCCTTTATTGGGATTTGGCTATGAAAGGAGCCACAAAGCTGCTGTTTGAAACTTTTTGTTGAGTTCAAGTCAGTTGCTGGCCCATCAGGACAAGATCGACTGTCTTTCTCGGAAGTCACACATATGACTTTTGTTTTCTTGTGAAAAAAGGAACTTAACCAAAACCCAGAATAACACCTTAAGCGATGTGTCTTTGGCACTGAGACTGTTTCCTGTTACAATTTTAAATTAATGATAAGCTTTTTTTTCTCAACTCACACTGTGTTTTTTATCCTGGAAAGGATATGCAGTAATGGAAGTAGAGGAGAAAAGGCCTCCACAACAAAGAGCCAACCATAAACTGTGGGATTTTAACTCATATTATGGTGTCCGGAATCCTCTTGGTGGCTTTTGATCAAACGCGTTAGATTATACTTTTAGCTCCTCTTTGCAAATTCCAGTTGTGTGACTCGAGCAGTGGTGTCTCCTTTAATATTTCCACACACACTCAGACACACACACACAAACACCATCAACTCCAGCAGATATTTGGACACATTTGGCTTTGTATTTCATCAGCATAGTGTTTCTTTTATTGATTTTACTGTGAATCAGAACTGATGCATAAATCACAAAGGAAAATCCTACCACTTTAGTGTGAAATGCTGCACCACCGCCTTCAATATGTGCACCTCTGGTGGTCCCATCCATATAAAGTCAAACCTACTAACCATGTTTTGGCACATCTTCAACGAGAACCTTTGACATCTCCTTTGTGATTTCACCTCAGGGGAATCCTGTGAAACACCTTGAGCATTCCTGAGGAGCTATGAATATGGAAAAGACACGAAGAAGGTATGTAGGTAACAGCTGCCGGCTGTTTCTCCTGCTGAAATACTCCAGTTCAATGTGTTTCACCCACATTGTCTTTCTTCATGTAACAGTAAACCAATCCCAGGCTTAATATACTATGATGGGATCCAAGCTGCTGAAGAACAATCTGTTCTGATGCAGCCTTTACTTGAGAGGGAAAGTCAACACATTCACTGCACATATCTGTACTTCTAGCTGATTCAGTAATTTTCTATGGCCTTTATATTTCAGTTTGTTTTATGTGTGCTGTTTTATGTGTGCGTTTGATATGTCTGAGCTGAACATCTCAGCCTTCTTGTGTGGTCTTGCCTCAGTGCTACATGTGGCCAGGGTTAAAAGTGGATTATTTCAATTCTCAAAAATTTTGAAAATATCTTCATCCCCCTTGACCCCCCTCTGCTTGTCACTTATGCGAAAAAGCAATGAAATCTAATGGCATTCTTTGCATTCTTAGTGCGCAGAGCTGCTGTTTCTGTATTTCACGGATCTGAATGGTGTGTCCCTGGCAGTCTGGAATTCCTGGCTGGTAGATCAGAGGCGTTGATTTATCAGGATGTACTCTTTGTAAGGTGTGTGCACAGTCAGAGAAATTTGGATACGTACACCTACTGGTTGTATACAATTTAGAAAAGATCTTTTGTAAACTGAAACGAAACCTCTGTCACTGATCCAATCAACTCACAAAGTCAGGATATATTTTGGCCTGTACCTGGTTAGCGTTTGATAACATTTGCGATTCTCTCCGCTGGTCTTTGTAATGAGACTCAACACACCATCTGCATGAGAGGGCAACACCAAACATGCCACAGTTATGTCTGGCAGCATTAAAATAATCAGTTCTAAATGCTCTAGACAGGCTATTACTCTCAACTATAGATAGATTCATAAATATACTGCATATGCAGGATAATTAAATGAGGAATTAGCTGATTTTATCTGGATTACTTTTGCCAGATGCAGTTAATTTGTATTAAGTGGATCCAGAAGCATGCTGATTTTTTTTTTTTTTCCCCCACACACAAAACATTATTTTCTTTCAAGTAGGTATCTTATGAAATTATCTAGGTGCACTTGGGGAATAGAGAGCAGTGTCATAAATAAAGATAGATGCATGAATTGGAGATTATAAGCCGCAGCCTAAAACTATGTTGGTGAACTATTGGTGCAACCACAACAATTGCTCTCAGTATGATCCTGGCAATATGCTGATGAGGGCAAGTGAATTTTTTTAGGAGCAGCACGGGAATGTCAAACCCTTCATTTAGACCACGCCAGTTTGGTTATGTGTCCCTGCAAGCCAAACACAGTCAAGACAGTGACAATGCTGTGGGGCCAAATTGATCACTAAGTTTCCATACGGTGAAGCTCATGCTGATTATTTAAGGAAAAATGAAGCTCTTTACCTTAGAGTTTGACGTGGAAGAAGAGGGTAGCAACTGTGCACTTTGCTGAGCTGCTATAAAAAAAAAAACAACAACAAACAAACAGAAAGAGTGAAGTGTGAAGTGGCCTGATCAGAGTCATAATTTGGCATTCTACAAAATGTATTCATGTTTGTCCTTCATGTCAGCAGTCAACAGTTTCGCTGAACACTTTCCCAATTTGACAGTTTCACCATGGTAGGTTTTGTTTTTGCTCCTCCAGAGTGGAAGCCATGTAGGAGTGCTGAGTTATGGATTTGAAGTGGCTGAAACTGTGTAAAGGGGAAAAAAATCACTTGTTCACCAGTGGTACAGGTCCCAAGCCCAGCACTTTTACTCAATCACAACCAGCTGTCCATATGCCTGAAAATACATAGTAAGCCACAAAGCTTTATTAAAATAAAGAGTGAATCTGCTGTAAAACCTCCAGATGTATAGGTGCCTGCAGCTTTTGTTAGGGACTGGAGCCAGTCCTGACACACCTCTATTGTGTGTACTTGTGTGGTTTCTGAATTTTACTGACTATAAAGAAAAGTTCTGCTTTTACTATTAATGCATGAAATTTACTCAAGATTTTAATTCCTTAAAATTTCCTAGGCAAAGTTAAACTCTTCTTTTGAATTTACAGGCTTATGGTTGTTTTTGAATGTAACGTTTTTGTCCCATTCAATAAGGCCCAAATACTTAACAGTCCCACAGTGGTCAAACTTAGTTTGTGTTTTTACCAACCTCAAACAGCAGCATGAGAATACCAGACGAGTGACTAACCAAAGGAAAAGCCTGAATAAGAGAGTTAAAATGAATGCAGCTGCTTCCACACACACAATTAAGAAATTAACATCCAGCCATGCTGTTTGGTGTGTGTAAAACTGCTGAGCTGGCTCTCATTCTGGCAGAAGGAAAAGTTCTAGCCTTCGTAAGCGAGCTTCACTGTTGGGTCTCGAGTTGTCGGACCTCTGGAGTCACAAAGACCTCTCAGCTGGCTGATATTTGGTCATTAAAACACCAAATGAGAGAATATCCTGTTTAAGAATTATTATCGTCCTTCCACAGACAGGTTGAATCCATGTGAAGGAGAATTGAAGCTGTGTTGGTAGCACATGATGTTCCGTCATTTTATTGTGATGCTTCATGGTGCTTTTTCCTTTCACATGCGAGCTGCTTTACCTGGATGCATAATAATGAGAAGTGGGAGGCTGCATGCTTTAAATTCCCCAAGGCTGAGCAAATCTAACAGAGGCAGCGGCCATTAGCATCAAATATCTCCCAAAAGCTGTTCTAGTTTATGCTGTCCAGGGTCCCTGAGACCATCCCGCAGTGCACCATGAAGGTGGCAATGTATGTCATTGTGAAGCAGACTTTATTTAACACAAGGTGATTAATATAGAGACTGTAAAGGTTCAAACACATCGCGTTCTAACAGTAATAGAGGGATTACTGACTGAGTTATCTCCACAAAGAACAGTCCATCTGCCTTAACTACATATCTTAACTTCGTTGGAATTTTTTTCCTGTCTTTTGTCAGTTCCATTTGAAGACTTAATAGCTAGAATTATAGTTAAAATTTCTGCACATGTTTTTGGATACAGCCACAGAAAAACCACACTAACTTCAACATTGGAGAACCTCAGAAAGAGGGTTACACAGAAATCAGACGTTCAGTCATCCAGGCAAATTAATGCACACTGACACGCACACACATCTTTCCACAAGTTAAACTGACAAACTAACTCAGTAATGACCCTTAAAAAGCATATTCATTATCCCTAAAACAAACAGGCATTCCTGTTAAAAAAACAAAAAATGAAAAACATTAAAAGAGATTCTCTGAAGTCAAATATACATATATTTTACAGCCTGCTATTGGATCCACATGCTTTTGGTAATTTGGGAGAGAACACACTTCTACTTCTGTATCCCTTTGACTTTTTGATTGTTACAATTACATGTGCATGGCTCTTGTTAGGACTCCTGACTGTTTATGGTTTCCGGCTGAGTACACAGGTTCAGATATTTTTTCTCCTCATTTAAGAGGGAACATTGAAGACCGCCTCTAAGGCCTCGCCACAGATGGTCCAATGAGATGATCTGAATGCTGAGGACCCCACACTGGAATATTTGTACCCTTTGCTTTTCTTCTTCCTCTTGGTCCTTCTCTGCATTTTGTCACTTCTCCCGCCAGCCAGCAAAGCTCAGCTCCCTAAAAGTCATAAAACGAGTGTTTTAACAAAAAACACTGGCATGCCTTTACACTCCTTCAAAGACGACTTTTCTGGCATTGGAGACACTACACAGACTCTGAGAGTGTCTGAAAGTATCCAACGAGACATGAGCAATCGACAAACACAGCAGGGTTGGAGATTTGCATGGCAATTTCAGGCATCAGCACAAACTTCAGACACATGGCGCACAGACACAAAGAATTGAGTGACAACCTATTATAGGGAGAAAAATAAAAAACAAAAATATCAGTCCGCCATGAATCTATACCTGACATGACAGCGAGTGTTCCCAGGGCTATGAGTGTTTCGCTCTAGTGCTGTGGTTCCCAGGAGGTTATGTGCACCAATCTTTAATGAGAGAAACTTTCACGCTAGACATTGTGGGCTCTGGCTCCAGCCTGCAGCCCATGCTGTTCTCACCACAAAGGAACAAGCCAAGTTATTCACTGATTCCTCTTTGACATCCCTGGCCAAAGTGTCTCCAATCCCATCCTCCTACTGCCACCACTCTGCTTTCCCCTCTAACACTCACCCTTTTCTTTTTCTCAGATTTTTTTTCTTTAAAACGCTCCTCTTATTCTTCTAAAATGTCATTGCAGTTGTTACTATGACTCAGAAAAAAGTACTCTTGTATTCAAGAGGGCAAGAGTCTCTTGAATCGCAAATGTAAGTGCAAAAGTCCTACATGGAAAATTGTCAGCCAAACTGACGTTCATATTCAAACTCTTAAGGGAGTGCTGCTGCTGTGCTTGACATTTTCAGCCAGCGTCAGTGTTGACACAGCATGTGATAGCTCTGGCTAAAGGGCGGGAGGAAATAGCATCTGCGAAAAGGGTGGCCAGTTCTAAAGGAGGAGGTCCATCTGTGCAAACAACACCTGGTTAAGCAAGTAATTAATTACCCCAGGTCAATGGCCAAACTTTTGGCCCAACACAGGAGCAGAAGCCCATGGAAGAGAGAAGTGACTTCAAATAACAGAAAAAAGGGAGCGCAGTGGTGAGGATTGTGAGGTAGCTGATGTTAGGAACATATTCCACGGTCTTTCCGAAGACTTCCTCTTGCTTCACAGCAATAAAAAACCAACCACAAAAACAGAGAAGTAACCAGAGTAAGTTGTAAACTTCATTAAGGAAACCCTGTCTTATGCTAAGACATTACACAGCCAACAAAGTTTTTTTTCACATGGCCCCAGCTTACGATCAGTTGCTTTTTTTTTTTTTTTTTTTAATTTCTGTTCTGCTTTCAAGAATGTCTGCAATGCTTCCCAGGAATCCTGCCTTGTTGACTTTGGTTTGGGATAAAAGGTATAGCATTCTCTGTTCTCTTTGCTGATCCTAAAGGTGATTAGGCCGGGCCTCAACATGAGCCCACACATAGCCCGGCACATCGGCCCAGACAGATTGCTCGCTGCTCCTGTGTGCCCCTGTTATTGAGGAGACCCAGGTGAAGCAATAGATGAGAAGGGAGAAATTAGGAGAAGAATTCTGGTAGGTTGGTAGTTTTAGAGTCGACACATTTGTGATAAGGAAGAAAGAAAGCTGGTATGCTCTTCGTAATGGAAATGATTCCCAGTCTGACCAGATTTTTAGCTATGCATACATTTATGTTGCCACAGTTTGGATGCTTTGTTTGTTTTTTTTATTTTACAAACGCTTGTACTGTAAGCTTCTGAGCCTTCTGCACAGCTTTAGAATCTGAGCAAGTTTGGTTTGTGGCTGGTTGCAACTGTTTTGGTCAAGGTCCTGCAAAAGAAAATAAATCAAATTTTTCCTACATGTCTCTCTGCACCTTTTAGGCTTACTATATTATATTGTATCTCATTACGTTACTTGTAGAGTTATGTAACCTTTCTTACCTGAATCCCTTTTGGCCCCTGAGGGACTTTAGGCTTCAATGAATTGCCAGGCTATTTTTTGTCGCCCAAATTTTCTGTTCCCTGGAGGAGTCCATCTCACTGCAAACCGTCACTCAATTATCACAAACGAGTCTCGTCCTGCTAAATTCAACCTTTCTCTGATAAGCATGGCATGACATCTTTTTAAGCATTTTGGAATGAAGAAAACTAAACCTCTTGGACTACAGATGAAATGTCTTCACATATCTACAACCAGGTCAAATTGCTTTAACTTCTACCTTTGGACAGCCACAACCTGGCTAACTGAGAGTCTGCACAGTCTCAGTCCCATCATTCATTACATTGCGTGCAGAGCAGTTTCACTGGCACCTAGCTCATCTCACATCTTCAGCATCTTCGTATGATCACTGAATACTTCCTTTGATCCTATAAATTAATCATTTAAGTTATAACGTGTTGGTAGATGCATTTTCAAACATCAGACCAAGAGAACTGGAGAAGTAGACAAAGCTAAACTAATCACAGCATGGTCACACTTATCAATCTTCTCATCTCACTCTTGGCAAGAATAGAGTAAGTGTGTTTCACAAAATGTCAAACTCTTCACCAAAAATTAAGGCAATGAAGTCATAAAGAATGCATTTGACTTCAGGGTGATCCAACTTAAACTTTGGGTTTTTTACCCCTCTCTACTCAACACTTAATTTTGGACACATATTTTATTTCCTTGCTGTTTCGATATTCTCTTCCCGTCTGCACTGTAATTACCCCCTCCCTTCTTCTAACCCCTTTACCCAAAACTACCACCAGGAAGCTGTAACTAACCAGTATTCTGAAATAAGGACTATTTCCACATGCACCATACTCTGATGCATGGGTGAGAGAAAAACACGGGCCAACAATAATATTGTGTTTAATCGAGATGCCATTACACGCAAAATGAGCAGAGAAATTCAAGGGCACCATTGTTTGCCTCAGCCAGTTTTTCAGGGGTTCAGTGATGAAGTGTTTCCTTTAGAAATCCAAACTAGCAGAGATGTAGAGGTGCCACCTACAGTATTGGAGCAAAATGAAGAAAAGGACTATAGAATCAGAGCAACGGGAGGGGTGAGGATGAAGGAGAGGGGAGGGTGAGACAGAAAACCTTCGGTAAGTAGAGCAATCATCAACTACCCCCCAATGGCTCTTTTATAAATGTGTTGACAGCTTCATGGTATGTGTTCAATGTGAAAGCACAGATGACCATGAACCCAGACTTATGGTGCGCTTGAAATTTGAGTTGATGGAGCTAATTCAATAATATTTGTCCGCTATTGCGCAGAAACTGTCTAAACCGATGCACACTGTCTGGCGATCAGATAATAAGATCAGGCTTAATAATTTAATACATTTCAGGTTGGATTTTGGCATACTGGAGCAGATTGAGCAGATTACAGCCCAGTTTGTAGTCTGACCAGATCATGTTTTTAATGTTGGTTATCTGACAATATCAGCTAACAAAATCAGCAGGGACAGTTCTCTGCACAGCTGTCAGCCAAAACTGAGGCCAGGGTTGCTTTTTCTATATGTTAGGTTTTCAGTTGCCGAAGGTGAGGAGGACTCAGTGCTTCTACTTGGCTCTAGTTAGTCTTCATGGATGAGGCACTGGGACAGAGGCAATCCTCTGCCGTCCCGTTTATCATTACCGCAGTCCAAGAGAACAGAGCAGGGCCAAGTGAAGCAGCAGAAAGGGAGGAGGAAGTAGAGGCAGGGAAATCGGTAGGTTCCCCAGTTTTAGCCTGAAAGACTGAGAGAGGCTTGTTGTTGCCTCTTAGGCAGGGCACACTGTTCCAGGAGGAGAAAGCATCAGGGAGCAAGGCCAGACAGAAATTTTAAAGCCACACAAATTTTTTTTAAGAGGAAAACTTGGGTAATATTGTTGCAGAATGTTTTGTATGAAGCCACATTTCTGCATCTCTATCTGCATGTTTCCTTATTGAAGGGACTTCAGTGTGTTCCTACACATCAAAATTCAAGTTCTTTGCATAATTCTCTTCATATAGTTTTTACTTTTCTGTCGTATAGAATTACAAAATGTCTGACTTTGTTAAATCTCAGTGCTATATCCAAAAAGATACTAATCTGAGCACACAACATAACGTATCCACGTCCATACACTGTCAATGAGGTCCACCTAAAACTAATATACTCCGACCAACCAATAAATCCTACCAATGTGTAGGTTATACTGGTGAGATTTCGTCAAAACTGTTTTATAAATAAAACAGTATAAATTAAACAAAAACTGACAAGTATGAAGGAGGTTTTATTTCAGGGCTATTGTATTAGTCCACTTAGTCCACACAGACAGATCTCACTGATTAAGATGTTGCCCAAACAATTTGTGGCCATCAAACTGAAGCAAGCACTGCAACTCATTTGTGTTTTGTTTGAATTTGTGACATTTGCCCTGAGTGAAAAGGCTGAATCATCTAATATAAAGTGAAACTGCGGATTTGGTTGATACTTACATTTGGTTTTATCACTGAAAGGAACCATGCAGGCTTATCATCCATTTTTAATATCAAAATAGTACACAATAAAAATGTGGTTATGAGATAACCTTCTGAGAATCTATTCCATCACATTTTATGCACTTATCTCTTTCTGGAAAAATAAAACAATAAATATAATAAAAAATAAAACACCCTTTTCTTTGTTATTTAAGGAAGAGGATCAGATAAGACAGATTATTTGCCAACCAGAATCTGATCCTTGATTTCCACAAGCGATTAACACCGTTATATTACACAGGAAAAGACAGGATAAGATCAACTAATGTTCTTGGTCTCCCCATGCCCTCCTTAAAAACTCCTCAGAGAGGGCAAGAGGAAGAGGGAGCTCAGGGAGGGTGAGAGTGCCACGGGATGTGATTAGGCTGGTCCTCCCGTTTATGATCGCTGTATTACAGGCGCTTGGTGCCAGACATTCCCTGGATGGAAGGAATGTCTTACTAACCAGTTCCATGTGAATGGTTTAGGAGAGGACCACAGCCCACTGGTTGGGTTGAGCACTCAGCCTTCAAAACACACACCAAGGGAGAAATATGTAGAGGATGCAGGGCAAGAGGCTGGAGAGGAGGGACGGGAGAATAGAGGGAAAAAAATATGTTGAGCAAGAAGTCAGAAATGAGTGGAGGGCTCGAACATGTTATACATGTCTGTTATAACATGAATATACAAAATTCAGATTTTTTTACCTCAACCTAGCATCCACTGCAGCCGCTATGGGCACAAACTAACCTGGAGTGCTGAATTGAACAATATTGGCTGTTAGTGGGTGTTTAAATAAAGTTAGTGATGTGGCTTTATGTTTCAGACTAATATGTTTTCCAGGACAGTATGACTTCAGCTTTATGAGCCAAATAGAAGGGAGGCTTCTCGCTTAAGGTAGCCCTAAGCAAGAAACCAAAGCATATTTAAAGGCTTTATATAGATGAGATCATTGAATTTATTGTTTTAAAGGAGTATTGGATAACACATCATTTACTCTCTCATTTATACCCTGTAAATCAGAACCAAAGGTCTTGCATTGCTGGGAGAGATTTTTCTTAGAATTTTCTTATAGTTTCCTAGCACATAGACATCGAGACACTAAAACACTCAGGCAGTGAACAACATCATAAAATCCCTGCTTGCAGTGTTAGTTTAAATTATAGACTTTGTGGATGCCAACAAGTGCATTTGTGACAATTTCATGCAATTGAATTGTAATTGCAATACCAACAAATCATTATTATGGTTTTAAAAATGTTACTGCTCTGCAGGTCACTTTCTGCTTCTCTTCCCACGAGAAAATGGCCTGGAGAGAGCACAAGCAAATTATTTGCATTTTACAACCCAAGCATATCACAGTGTTGGATGCGAAGTGTTAACGTTTGTTTGTCATGGAATTTGTACTGGACTGGATTCATCTCGTTTGTGACTTTGGCCACGTGTAAAATAAAGATAACAATGGTTTTGTGGAAACCAGCAACTAACAGCAGGAAAAAAGCTTCACTGAGTGCAACCATTATAAAAGAACATAAAATGTGCCAGTAAATAAAAAAAAAAAGCAAAAAACAAGTGCACAGTTTTTGGTGTTGTTAATATGTAAAATGCATGTTACATCTACTGTAGTCAGACAACTGACAGAGGTCACGACCTCTTCCTGTTCAAGTTACTGGCTGTCGCTCCAACAATAATGTTTATTCATCCGTCTCAGGAAAGAAAATACATGCCTGCCGCTCACAGTTAGTCAAAGCAGGAAGTCTGTGAGAAAAAATGTTGATGTCCTGCTCATGTACAAACCTCCATCTCATGCACGTAAACACTTTAGTGCAAAAAGAAGAACACACAAGTTCACCGGGAAAGCCTGTAGCCCGTCTCTGGCAACCAGCTGTTATTGGTAACTGAGGAAAGTGTTAATTAGTTAAGTGGTGGTGGGTTGATTGGCATGCTCATGAAAAAGACTGCAGAGGATAAAGATCTTTTCCAGGTCGACACTGCGGTTTGCAACCCCATCACCTTCAGATACTGAAAGTTTTTAATATCCAGTGTCAGTGCTGTTTCTTCCTGCATGAAAATATGGTTGCAATTATCAAAAAGACTGTGCTGTTGGAAAATACGCAATAGTCAAAGCTATCCATCAAAGTTTTTATGAAATCATGCCAAATTTTAATATTATTCATGCTGTTTGCTGTAGACAAGGGGTTCACAGGGAACGTTGCATGCATGTAATGCAGCATTAACCTTCACCGGTCTCCTGTAGGTTAGCCTTGCTGTCTTGCTGTTTACTGTTGCTGGCTCAGAGCAGTATCAACTTAGCAGCCTACTTCCAAAAAGCATTAGCAGTTGTTTACTTACCAATCAGTTACCAGCATTTCAGTTCAGCATCAAACTCAATTCATTTGCTTGCCAAGCGCCATCTCCAGTGACAGAAAACAACAACAAAACTCTTGTCTCGACATTGTCTTTTCCTCTACTGAAGTGAGCTTACCAGCCAGACTCCACTCACCTTCCCATTGTGACTCACTGCAGCCTCTAAGCTAATGTGAATATGCAGTGCTGTCATAGCCTTTTGTCTTGTAAACACAACGATGGCTGAAACTCTTGTCACACAATAATGGCCACAGGACAATCTTGGCAAAAACACATTCACAAGCCAAGAAAGCTTAAAAATAGACCTTCTAAAAGTGTTAAACGTAGTTATTGTGATTGAGTTACGCAATCAATCATTTGTGAAAAATCAGCGAAACAAGTAAAACTGCTCTGTTCTTTCTGACTTTCAATCAGTTTAATGTTTCAGGGAGTAGGGAAGAGCCACTGTAAGTCATTTAATCAAGATGTGACAGGTCGCACACTTTCTGCTGTGAGGAAGAGTCCTCACGCCATCTGCAGCATGAAATCAGATCACGGCTTCAGTCATGTATGACTGACTGTAAACAGATTCGCTGAATGTTCTTTTGTCGTATTGTATTTTTGACATAGTACCTCTTCATCCAGTGTTTGCTGTGTGAAACCACATTCGTTGTAACCACGGTAACCAAAGTAATTCCTAGGCCTACTGGGCTTCATTATGCCATAGCCACATTTCCGTTGACTCCCTTTCCCTGTCCTCCATAGTTTCTCATACGTTCAGCCGTTTTTGCGGCACATCTGTATCTGACTCCTTTTCCATTCATGCATTTCGCGCTCTTTATCTAGTAGCACCCTGATCCAAAAAGCTGCTTGTGGTATTGGTTGCTCACTTGCCACCTCCATGGGTGGTCTTTCCTGCAGTTTTCATGCTGTAATGTTTGTACAGTTCATAGGTCCAGTTTAACTAAAGCTGGAGAGCCTACTGCCTGTTTTCTTTTGCAAAGCTAAATTTCTGTGGGCCTTTGTGGAGAAAGTGGGAAAAAATGAGAAAAACAGAGAAGAGAAACGCAAATGCTTTGTATTCAAAACCAAATCATTTCTTATTGTAGAGTAAGTGTAAGTGTGTGTTGTTTGCAAAGGCCTGGCACACATGTTGACAGCCTCATTATTCATACTCCATTTTGACGGGTGTCTCTCTCACACACACACACACACACACACACACACACACAAATTTCCATCCTCGTGTGGTCCTGTCTCTTCAGTTTCACAGGAATAAGTCATCTTAATGAATTTTCAATGAGAAAAAACTGCATTTTCCCAAAAGGGTGCATTATGGCTCAAACAGTCACTCAGTCACCATTGCTTTATGGCTAATTACCCCGACTCTGAACAAGGTCACATTGTTCCCTATTCATCCTCCCAGAATGATCAAAGGTGAAAAATGATCCTTTCCGACAGTTAATATTTCTAAACGTCTCACTGAGAACCAATTTTGTGTTATTCAAACTGGTTTCCTAGATAAATTTATCAGGCATATTACCCATTCAGCGTTTGAAATTCATGATGTGATATTCACAGACCGAACCCCGAGACAGTGACTGCAGTGTCATTTCTCAGTTTGCTTGCCTTTGGAGGACGGTGGGTGGTGGGACACGTGGAAACAGCTGTTTAGGGAGGAGGTTCCTGTGAGCATCAAGGTCAGGATACATTCACAAAACTAGACAGGAAACCAGGTGGGACAGGACGCCGGTATACCGAATATGAATATCTATGTTTGTGTCTAAGTGTGTGTGTGTGTGTGTGCGTGCATTTAGGTGGATACGTGTGTCGCTTTACAGACAGCAACACTGAGAGTTTCACGGTTAAAGCTCAATGGGAATATTTAGCTATAAAGGGGCTGTAACACAAAACAGACAATACTAGAAAGTTCTCCAGGGTCAGCAAGTGATCGAGTGAGTAAATGAGTTTGTTGTAATAGGACTAAATTTAGAACAGCGAGAGGACCGCAGTGACCTCCTGAGGCATTTGCAGTGGGAACACAGAAGCTACTTAGTGTGAGGCTAAAGGTTGGGAAAAGAATTGCTCCCCCTCAAAAGGTCATGACCCAAGTTGTTGTACATCCCTGTGAGAGCAGAACCTGTAAAAACTGTAATACTGAATTGACAGATTGACATATTGAATCTGAACGCAGTAGTTATTGTGCTTCTCAAATCTGAATCCAATTTTTACAGTTTAGGTGCAGGTAAATGGAATTTAAATTGATTGATCTAATTGAGAGCCGTACTTTTTACTGACGGGAACGTTGATGCACCTAAAACACAGTACTGTATAGTGGAACCACTGGACTTTGATGTAGTGTCAATAATTTTTGTCATTCTTTTTATGGTGATCAGTTAATCAGCGCCGTGGTTCATTCAAGCAAATGATGGTTGCAGCTTCTCAAATTTCAAATGTCAACTCTCAAACAGGCTGTTTTTCTGTGTTTTTATTTGATTCAAATTCAGAGCTCAGAAATAATGAGGAAGAGCATCATTTCTTGGATAAAACAAGACATTGGAAGAGACTGTTCAAATTTTTTTTGACATTTCATGGATTAAAATGATTCTTTGATTGACCAAAACAAGATAATCCTGTTATTTCACTCTGGAAGGCTGAAGTCTCTTGAAGTTGAATTACAAAAATACACTGTACACTTCAATTTTAGCTGAGTGCCACTTAGCAGTGTGTCTTTCCAACAAAGAAATGCGGTAAGAACATTGTAACATCTGTTTCTGTTTGGCTGATTATCTCAACATCTGCTTAGCTACCTTGTCATTTTGATGCCAGTGTGTTTTCTGATTTACAAGACTTACTTATCTAGTGATTCGTGTATATTGCACTCTTAATTGTCCGGAAAATAGTTTGTATTGTCTTCTTGGGATGTAAAACATTGTTGTATCACAATATCTCATTACCTTGAAGTAAGATGGATTGCCCCATTAAGGTGCCTTTTAAACTTTATTCATCAGACTGATACTCCGTTAGTGGGAGTCATTTAACTCGTCTTCCACTAGCAGAAATGGCACTGATGCTTTTAGCTAAATCATTTTTGGCAAGTCTCTGTTGAATGCCAAGAGCAACTTTATGGGTTTGCTGGCAATTAAATGAAATTTGTCACTAACATAACAAAATATATTATTATCACAATGATTTATTAAAGTAATGGCAAGAAAACGCCCTGACAACATGTTTGACATCTTGCTATGATTAAAATCATGTGTGCTAATTAATGGTTTTACAAAATGCAGCACTGCAACCTATTATATCAAGCTCATGGGATAATTGGGTCGTGATTATGAGAAACAGTTTGTTATGAGAATGAATGAGACCATTAAAGTCTGATCTCAAGATAAAGAACCTAAACACATTTGGAGCCAACTTTGTCACTCATTTCACCTCAAATAATAAACTTCTTGTACTTCAGTAATTCCTGATGGTTAATACAGTCATGAAGAATTTTATCCATCCTTGGACCACAGTGGCAGCCCCTCATATCTAACGAGGGTGGAGTTTTTGACACACTGTGGAGATCTCTACGCTCTAGAGGTTGACTTTATTTATTCTGACCGGATTGTTTGGGTTTGGAGATTCTGTTGCTCCTGCTGTGAGGGAAATTGTTCTCGTGCCTGCTGGTCCTGAAACGGAAAATGGTTTTAAAAACTATAACAAAACAAACCGTAACGTCTTTTCTCTACGTGTTTGTGGAAGATCAGCATTTTCATTGCCCCTTTATTGCCGAGAAGGGTCTGTCAGCGAGAGGGAGGAAGAAAATAGAAACTTGAATTGTTAAATAGCTGGGAGAGTGATGAGCTTATTAGCTGACTACGCTGACTCGGGGTGTGTTTGTTATTTGAGAATGTGCCATTAGGAGACTGGCAGGATGTTGGTTTGATTAGTGTGCTAGGAACTTGTAGTTGGAAAGTGTGTTTGTGTTGGTATAAATCTTTGACAGTTAATGATGGTGTTTTTTAGGACCCAATAAAACCTCACAATCGCCTCATGTAATCCAACATTGGCTCCAATTCAAAACACGGATGCTTCTCGTGGATTTCCATTAGTGGGCGTGCTGCTAATGCACGTATCTCCTAACCTTGACCTGTGGTGCAGTCATTTCACACGCTGCGATGAAAGTTCCTCTTTTACAGGCACAGCAGCACCGTTGCAGTCTGGAAACAATTACCCGACAATAATCTTCACATTCTTTTATCCCACTACCAGCTCAGCTGATTGGGATATTCACTGCTACATTGACCTCAAACAAGCTCACACATTTTCTTGTTTCTAACGTACAGTACAGTAGGTGCTCTCACTCCCTCCTTGGTAACTGACCAACTCCCTGCTCTCGTGCTCACACACCTGACATCTGATTCCAGACTGATGATTAATGGCCCTGCAAGTCTTTCAGCAGGGACCACCCAGGATCAAAATAGCCTGCCATACATACAGAAGCAGTACGTTACTACCATTCAGTCACCACTCTTCAATTTGCATGTGCCCCTGGCACCTTGCATGTGTATGTGCATATGCTCACTATAGGTGACTGTGTGTCCCAGAGTAAGGCAGGTATAACTTTGCTAATATCTTTCAAACTGCAAAACGTCTTAATTTTCTCCTTTTATTGCTCTGTCTTTCTGCCAGTTTCCCCATATCATTTTCAACAAACGGAAGAATTGCCCCAACTGTCCTCTAATCCCTCCAGAGTGCTTTTTCCCAGGGTGGAAACACTGCCATCCTTTTTCTCACCACTGTCCCCCCTCCGCCCCCTTTTATGTGTGTTGCATACCCAACAGGCAACTGAGCTCAGTAATATTATGCGTCAGGTGAGCCGGGGAAGTCCGGCCAAAAACTCTACCTGTACCGTTCCTCCACCTTTCCTTCCAACCATCCATCCACATTCCCTGCTTCTCTTCCCGTGCCCTTCCATCACACCACCGACAGTCTCCTCCCATGTGCCAGCCAACCCCAATGGCAGAGCCCCAAGCCCGTCTCAGAGGAATTTCCCTGTTAAAATTAAAATATCAGTTTCAGAAGCCTCAAGTTTTATCTACAGTGACGCAAACCCCCTCATAGCGTTTCAATCCCTTGTTCCTGCTGCCTTCTTAAAAGTTACTACTTTTCCTCTCCTAATTGTCCTGTCTCTTTTTTTTTTTAACTGCTTCCTATACGTCACCAATGCTCCTCAATCGTTTTTTCTATTTAAATTCACTTTGCTTTTGTGCTTTCCTTCCTCCCTTGCCATCTTTTTCTTTAACCTTGACTGTCCTATGTAGGCACAGCCTGGTGAATGCCAAGCATTCCTTTGTAAGGTTAGAACAGACAAAGGTGGACCACATCACCTGAGAGAGAAAACAGCCTTTTTGAATCGTTGCCCAAGGCAAAGAGAGGCTGATAGCGAAGGAAAGAGGGATTATGAAAGCAGAGGAGAAAGGAGAGAGGAACGCCTGTCCACTGCTGTCCTCATGTGAACCTTCACCTCTGACCTGTGATACATGATATTGGCGCGTTATGTGAATCAATGGAGTTAAGCTGAAAGAGAGCACTTCAGATGTAGGTGTAAACTCCCAATTTAGCATTAAAAAGCAAAGTGTTTTGGGGCTTCTGAGGGGTTTTTGTGCACCATATTAAATGAGATGAAACACTGCCAACACTGATAGCATTGCAGCCTTACAATACTTTACTCATAGAGTGGTCACCGACTTGTATAAACAAGGTGATATTACAACCCAAAAGTTAATTCCAGTCAAACTCACAAACACAAACAGCTCCACCCTGCAACACACTCCAGCCATTCACAAAACCTACTCAAGGAGCATACACGCTCAATGCTCCCACAAATACATTCATCCCTCCACCACCTCTGACGAGAACAGACCCCTACACGTTGACGCATAATGGGTCTATGTTTGGTGACATTAGGTGTGGTGTAGGGTGGAGTGTATCGGTGACGCCAACCTGCCTTTCATAGCTTATTTTTGGCCTCTTGATGAACATCAAGGGCAAAGCTGGTGTGATGCAATGCAACGGTTTTCCAGTCAGTAAATGGCTGCTGTTTGTTTTTGCTCTTACTAATGGAATGGAGTGAAGGGGAAAAGTGGACTGAAAAAAGAGAAACTTATGACAACCAGGTGTTTTTTCCTTCTTCTCCAGAATGTTTCACCTTGTAAAAGAAAGCGAGTGGGAGGGAACTTGTGTACTGTGCTGAGGTGAATGGTTTGGGGATTTTTCAAGGGGTGTGTGCTAACCACCAAAAGGGTTATGAGTGAGAACGAATGTGTGTTGTGTGAGAGTTTTAGACGGTGAACTGGGATTTTTTTTTTTTTTTTTTTGAGGAGCTGGAGGCAGAATTCTTCAGTGGAAGTGTACCATAGCCACAGTTGGAAGAGGCAGAGTGCTTCTTGTATTTGTGTGTTTCTATGAACCTCCATCAAGTTTCATTGAGCTACTGAAATCTGTAGCGTTTGGGGTAAAGAGTGCAATCAACAACACACACACACACAAACACATGCATACATTGTTGCACAGAATCACACAGCTGGCAAGTGAATGAATGGCGGGCCTGACTGCCACACAGGGCTCCTATTGATGACATCATTACAGGGCATCTGGTCACTCCACCCTTTCCATGTTCAGAGAGCCATTCAGTCGGCCTCTGTAGCACCAAGGGTCTTTCACAGACATGACGCCTACCGCTTATTTTTAAGAGATTATTCAAGTACACTGGCTCCAGTCCTGAACCAAATATTCCTCTCCATGACTCTGATGGCACAATCAACAATCGGTCAAGTTTATGATCCTGCATCAGTACTGTAAAGACATCTGCGGCTAGAAAAAGAGTAATCAAATCCATTCTTTATTCTTCTAATGCATGGTTAATCACTTTCATATCTAGATATTGATTAAATTTGCCAAAAGTGAACAAAAGAAACGCATAAAATGCCATCTGCATTGTAAATTATGCCATAATAGCGACCATCAAACGGCGGGTCCCATAAAAAAATAGTTGACATTAACCAAATATGTCCTTGTTGGGATGTAGGTTTTACCTCTCATGCAAGGACAAGCTGTGTTGAGGCTGACTTTGGTTCTAATGTTTGGTAAATTACACTGTCTGCGGACATTTATTAGTCTTCATGAGCTAAACATGAATGAAAGGAGTGTAGCATGACTGCCAGCACTTGATAACAAGCTGGAATTTATGCAGTGATTGAAGTAATGAATCAGTGGATGTTACTGAAAAGACAGACCTTTTAATAAATTACTCCCAGCTGGCACAATGTGATGATGAGCAAAGCCACAAAAACTTGCACAAATGTTGGACACTGTGTCTCTTTTCCTCTCGCTGTAGCGTTTCAAGATCCACTTGGAATCACTCTATCTGTCTGATCTCTGAATTAGCCAATGGCTAAGTCCCAGGGGGTCTTTCAGGAAAAGGCTAGGCCGGCTCTCTTATAGCTTGTCCAATCAAAAGTCCAAAACAGCTCGCTCTTCAAGGTCTACTACCATTGCAAAAGGCCAGCTAACACTACCAATGAAATAGTGAATGCTATGGCTCTGTTGGATTCTGCTCTGTTGGAAGTTACCTTAATGATAAGAAATAACTGTAGTTCATCCAGCTTGTTAGCCAGCATCTAAAACATGATTTCCAATTACCCATGCTGATGAGTATTTATGCATTTCCTGGCAAACGCCTAGCACACTTTTATGGAAGGCATATTTGATTCTTGTAGCACTGAATAGCAGGACTGTGGCAGTGTAATGTGAGCCGATGTCATTTACTGCAGTGCTTGGGTGATTAACCCCAAAAGAGTGCTATCATTTAATGATTATACATAAACTGCAGCAGGTTTTAGTCTACGCCTCAATGCCCCTTTATGCCCCTTTTAAATGTTGTTAATTGGCCAGTGGAAGTAAAAGGCAGGTGAGGACAGGGATATTTTTTATAGGACAGGATTAAAAATTCATGTATTTCATGTCAGCATGTACAGGTTGAATTTTATTTGATGATTTGATTTGTGAACTTGCCTGGAAAGCAGAAGGATAAGTCCCAAGTCATTTCTTGGAAGGTGAGTTTGGGAATGAGAGGCGAGTGGAGGGAGGCAGAACAAGAATGAGCGACGCCTCCCAATCCCCTTCTTCTCGCCTCTTTTTGCTCCCTTCCCTCCTCTTCATCCACCCCACCCCTCCCTGTGCGACTGCTACCCCACCCCTTCCTGCTCACTCCCCTCAATGCAGCCAGCCACAGACACTTGCTTTTTGTATGAAGGGGGTTAACCCAATGAACAATCCTCTCTGTCTTTCCCAAAATAAGCCATTGGGAGAGGGATCGGTGAGTAAGCCAGGGAGATTGGAGAAGCGAGGTGCACAGCCCCTGGTTATAAGTCCTGGGAGTGGTAGTGTAGCCCGCTTGGACCCACATATACACTGCCTTGCTGCCTGCCTGACTGCCTGACTGACTTGACTGACTGACTGAGTCTCACTCCACTGTTGCTCACTCTCTCTTCCTTTCTGTCCTGCTCCCTCGCTCCTTCCCTCCTACTTTCCACCCTGAAGAGTGAGAGCACACAGATTGGGAAGGTGCTCCTCAGACCTGCATCTGGACAGCGTGAGGACGGCACAGAGAGGATTTTTCCCTCTTCTCTCATCTCCCTCACTTTCACCATCTCTGCCAGATAGCACATGGATGATTTTTTTATTTATTTATTTTTTTTGTTTTTTATTTTTTTGCTTTTTGCAGAAAAATAAAAGTTAAATAGACAATTTGATCCACCTGCAGTTGAAAATATCAAGTTTTAACTTTATTTTTGCTTGTTTTTTGTTTTTTTGTTTTTGTTGTTGTTGTTTTTTTTTTTTTTTTTTTTTTTTTTTATATGTTCATCCCCCTGCACTGGACCTGTTCAGCGTGCCAGCTCTTTGCCCAGGAGGACACATCTCCACTTTTTTTGCCTGCATGATCACTGAATATCTGATGCCGTTGCATCCCATGGGAGACATGCGTGGCTGAAGCAAGAAGGGAGGTTGAAGAGAGACGCACCTGACGCTCACACCCACCACTTCCCATACCCGGCTCATCCACCTGCCCTTTACGCTCTGAGGAAAGAAAGGTAAGCTCTACTTGCCCTCATGTTCCCTCTGGCTGTGTTCCTCATGTCCTCAACTCTCGTCTTTTCACTTTTATCACATGTGGCTGTAGTGAGCGTGGCCAAAGGAAACAGAAGGAGAAAGCAGGAAAGGAGGAAAAATATAAAAATAAAAAACAGACGGCGCAATATCTCAGTCATGGGACCTGCATAATTCTCCTCAGTCCTAAGCTAGTGCACAGAGTAACAAGTTGCAGATTTAAAGAAACTGGTACAGTTTGTTCACCAAGTTCCAGCCAAGACTATACTGACACTCATTGTAATATTTAAGTTGTAGCTATGCAGCCTCTGTTGATCTACTGATGCTGTCAGTGCATCCATACCGCAGACATCTGGGACTTTATCTGATGACGTTGAAGTGGCTGTGGTCTGTAATTGGAGTGTGTATCGGAGTGGCGCAGTGTAGTAGTTAAAAAATTGCAATGTGTTTGGCTCTATAACAGACATACTGATTATCCCCATAAGAGGAGTGTCCTCCATGTGGATAGATCTTGTGTCTGTATCTGTGAATGTAATTGCTCCCCATGAGTGATTGCAGTCACATGTTGTGTTGGCATGGACTGCTACTTGCTGCGTAGTTTCCGATAGATTTGATGAACACATACTATATTGTGAGAATGTACAAAAGTGGAGGACAATTGCAGATTACCACGAGCCACTCTTTTTCTCCTCTCTCCACTCCTCTCATCCCCCTGTTGCTTCACTCTGTCCATCCACTGTGACGTCTCTGGCATACAACACTGCATTCCATTGTAACGACATCCCTCCATCGCAGACAGAAAGAGGAGAGATAGCTGCAACTGTGAGTCCTCAGGTACCCCGTATGACAAAGAACTCGAGAGCAAGACCAATAGGAAAAGATGAGCAGAAATAGAAAGGAGAAGGGAACAACAGGAACACATTGGTGAATCCAAGAAAAATGACCCAGCTGCAATGCTTTGCTTGGATGATAAACTTTTCAATCACACGTGTTTCAGTGCACAAATAATAGGGTTTCGTAGAGATTTCTGAGAGAGGTAGAGAGAAACAGCAAGGGAGAGACAAGTATAGCTTGATAGTAAGGGGGGGGGGGGACTCTGGAAAAGATAGTGGGCTACGATTCTGAAATCCAAAAACATTTGGCAGCCACCCTCTATTTCACTAGCTTACGGCAAGAAAAGTCAACTGGATATGTACCTGTGTGTGTGTGTGTGTGTGTGTGTGTTGGTGCACATGGAGCCACACATGCTGGCTCCTAGGTGACTGAACCTATTTGAGTATAAAAGTGCATTATGCAATCTTCAGGGGGAATGGATACACACTAAAGCATGAACTTTCCCCCCCTGGCAGTGATGTACGACAGGAGTTCTGTGGTCTCCAGAGCTGCTGGTTTGCAGCAGCGTCTGCTTTTCTGGTCAGAAGTAGTGTTTGCTCACAAGGTTCAGGCCGACTCATATAGAGTCAGAGTTAGAGAGTGGTTTCCAGTCAGCTTCCCTCCCTCTCCTAGTTTCAGGTACCTGAAGGTGAAAAGATTTATGCTCCTCGCTGCTTCAGCCAGCATCACCCTCCTTTTTTATGGCACGTATTTCTGTCTTTGGCACAAGGGTGGGTTGTGGCAACATTTTACTGTGACCGCAGCAACCCCCACCACCGCTGACTCTGTGTTCTCCAGTGGGTGGCAAATGGTCAACAGTTGGTTGCCTGGTGGTTACAAACAGCTCAAGTGTGTATGTGTGGATGTGGTGCACTGTTTACCACAACTATCAGTCTCCGACCAGCTCCCCATTCCATTCTTGTGATCCTCACTGCGAAAGCATGACCAACTGTACACAAACACCAGTCACGGTGGATGAACAGTGGCACAAACATGCCAACTTTATTGCCATGTACAATGCAAACATTCACATGGATTTAACACTGATGTAGACAAACGCACATCTTAAGCAGATGAACACGCTCACACTGTTCACTGCCAAACCACCTGCCAGTGCAGAGCTTTTCACGCCCCAATACGGAGATTTTATAGACCAGAACGTGTTGAAGCTGAGACTTTTAAGACTCCAAACCTGACATCAGCCCTTCCATTTCAGAAAATCTCACAGGATATTTCCTTTTCTGATGTCAGGGTCAAAGGACAAGGTCTTCTCTTTAGATCTGTTAGCTTTTTAGTGGAGACTTTCATCTTCATTGGAGAGCCAAAAAAGAGGTACAACTGAAAGGGAAGAGCGCATTGGTGGCTTCAGTTTAAGCTATGATGAATGACTCCCTTCTCAGTCGGGAGCCTTAATGTGGTTCGAACTCTCACTTTGACTTCATCAGAGTGACAGAGGCAGAGTGGGTCCATACTCCACCCCCATCACTGTGCCTTTGGCTTGTAGGAGAATTTACCCGTTCTATCCACAAGGCGGCAGAATACTAGACAGGTTACACAGATAGAAACTGTAGTTGTATTTGTGAATGCTGTCTCTTTGTAGCAGCTACAAAATCTGACAAATATAACACTTCAAGAAAGTCCATCTTAACACTCGTAATATTCACTCATCTCTCATTTTTCTGTTACCAGCACAATACATTTCTCAGCTTCTCTTGTCTGTAGTTGTCTTTAAAGATGGTCAGTCATTTTTTCTTTCGTGTACCACACCATACTCTCCAAAAAGCTTTTAGTTTACAGTTGAATTTTCTTTTTTAAAACGTTTTAGCAGGAAATGAAGGAGAATGGCACTCATTCTCAAGGAAGGGTGAACGCCTACAAACCACTTACTCCGCTATTTCCCACACACACACTCACACTTTTCTTTTGTTTTATAAATATACAACGTCAAGAGGGAAGAGAGCGAAAAAAGAGCACTCCTTTAAGGATCTCTCCAACCAAGAATGTGCTTTTTCGTGCGCTCTTTTTGGCTGGAAGGCTATATCTCTAATTACACATCTACACATGCATACACACACACTGGTATTTTGTATAGGCACAAACTCTTCAGCAAGTATTAGAAGGCCTGCTAACTGATGCTGCTGATATGATAGAATGAGGAATTGACCGTGAAGGGCGGTGGAAACAGAATACAGGCCCTGGTCTTAATCATTGTCTGGACCATAACATTCAAGATTAATAGGCCGGATTTGTTTTTCAGCTAAAAGCGGGGAGAAGAAAAAGAGAGAGACAGGAAAAAACTCAAACATTTTTGCGTGCACTTGCATGAGGTTTTGCATGTTTTTATCCTTTACTTCCTCTTGCCTCTTGTGTTTATTGTTTTAACTGTATCTGGCTGTTTCCACATTACCAGTAGCTGTCTTGGCCTGGACATGGAGCTGATATCTGAAGTCAGTCAGCTATATGGCAGATTTTGAAAATGCATGGCCCCCCAGAGTAGATGGAGAAGTATGTTATTAATCAGTCTCTTGTATTGAAGGACGTTCTTTTGGCTCCCTGCAGGTTATGATCTGTGAAGAAGCGGACAAGCAGAGGTGGAGGGAAGCAAAAAACAGTTGACAGAGAATTTTCTGTGATTCACATTGTGTTTTATTTGTATTAAAATTTGGCAACTTAATTTATTTAGTCCTCTTTCTCCCTCTCCCTGTCATTCCCTGATTAATTTGTCTGTCTCCCTTTATCTGTGTTTATCTGTCTCCCATTTGCACTTTCAATCTCATAACTGTGTCTGGACCAAAGGGAGTTTTTCCACTGGGCTGGCAGCAACTGGGGGACAGAGAAAGAGAGACAGGGAGTCCAAGCATTGGGGAGACTTGGCAGACACCCCTTGTTATTTTTCCTCCACCTCCCATTGATGCTGTCAGCAGTGTCTCAGTCTTGAAAGAGCCTGCAGGCTCAGAGGGTCTTGACAACATGCCCTCTTCAGCTATCAGAGGGGACTTATCACAGGCACGCGTACGAGACGGAAGCAGAAGGAAGTGAGGACTTAGATCATTGCATTGCCACTTTTTCCCCTCTTAACATTCCCCATCCTTAAAGACTTCATTCCAGTTGTTCCTGCTTCTTCCCTTCTCTCTGTCCTTTTCCATCATTTTTAATGGTTTAGTCTACAAATCCTCTTGAATCAGACCCCGCTCTTCGCTGGGCTCAAACTAAAACGCCTGCGGTAAAGCAACCTTTTTCTCCAATGCCAGACATTGCTTTTAGTCAGCGAGGCCTGAACAAGGCAGAATAACTAAGCCACGGACAATACACGTATTAAGCAATGCTTCCTGGAGTCAAATCTATATTTTTCCAATGGTGTGTTGGAGTTTTTCGGGATGGCAGCTTGTGTTTTCAGAAGGGATCTAACAGGAACAAACAGGAATGAAAGCCTGCATGCTCATCTAGCAACAGTGCTTCTGCTAGTTAATGGGATGTGACATCTTGCACTCTGCCTCTGACGCTCAGCTTTCCCTCGCTTTATGTCTGTGGACGCAAGGAAGCAAGTGTTACCCCGTATCTCTTGAAGATGTTTGCAACCTCCACACTTCATAGTGTCAATATTAGAAGAAGAAGAGGGGGATCCACAATACTGAGCAATGCCAGATGACGATTGCTTGGTGCTTAAATATTCAGGTAGCTGGTGCTAATGAGCACGCATGTGGGTTGATGTATTTGCTTTTGGGTTTTGACTCTGCTACTTCTCTTTCGTTGCCCCTCAGTTCACCGTCTGGCATAAATTTTGTTTGGGGCTTCCAAAAGCAGGTAGTTGGGCCAACTCTTAACAAGGGTCAACTCCTGAGTATAAAACTTGCATTATCCCTCTTTTCATCTTGTTGCAGACGTACTTCCCAAGCCAAGTGTTTATTTTTATTATTTCACTTCAGATGCAGGATGGATATATCTCTCTCTGATGGGTCAATATTGAGTAAGGAGTTGGAAACAACTCCTCTGAGACCATTCAAAAAGCTCCAGACTTTGTTATTGTTCAGTCTGAGCTTGATTTAGATGTGTGTGTAGGTGTTTGTGAGAAGAGAAAAGAGGCCGGGGCTATTGTGGTGTTATAGTCCCCTCGGAGCAGCGTAATAAAAAGCATTTCATTTTGCGCAGCCAGATTTTCTGGAGAAGGAAATGGATGCTTACTAAGTGACATGTGTGTTGTATACGCCCAGACAGGATTTTTTTCCCCTAATCCTCAGCAGGAGACAGCAGCTTCGTTTATACCCTGCATCAACAAATTTTGTTGTATGAAATACCTCGAAGTTACACTTTTTCAACTATTGAAGGAGTAGTTTAGCATTTTGACAAATATTCTTATTCACAGTACAGAAGATCCAGCCTAGATTTATCTGCTAATAAGCGAAGACAACCAGCTGCTCCTGATCGTTCCCCATTTAGCTGACAGACATGAGAGAGAGTGCAGAAGTGCATTTAGCAAAATTTTGATTTATCTGAGGTGTTGTTCTAAAATTCTTACATTTGTCAACATCTGGCATTTTTGTAACTGTATAATAATAATGGTCAGTATCGAATAATTTAAAACAAGTATCATTTTTGACAGTGATGGTTTTAAACATTTACAGAACATTTAAAGCAACAGTTAAATACTTTTTTGGCAACTTTGGGGGCAGTAGAACAAGGTGTAATAGGTTTGCAAATGTACACAACTAGTAAATGTGGAACCTTCATTCTTCAGTGTTTCAGGCCACCTGAGGAATAGATGTCCAAACGGCTATGTTTTGGTCTCCTCAACATCTGAGAGAATGTGTGAGAGATGTGAAATGGCAACACTGAAGACTGCCAGTGCATTGCTGATGTCCTTACACACATTAATCACCCAGATGTCTTTCACCAGCAGGTGACTGCAGGTGCCCACCATATGGCCACAGACATCTGTCGGCTTTCTTCCCTCCAGCCTTTAGCAAACTGTCAAGGGTTGCCAGGTTCTGCAAAGATAAACACCTGAAGTTTAGTTTGGCGCTGTTGTTCCTCAAGAAGATGGATTTAAAAATACTTATCCCCTGCAGTGGACCACCGAGAGCTTTTGGATGTTTCTTTTCCAAATGTAGTTATGTCACACACTATTATGCATCTAAAAAGCAAAAGTTTTGCGTCCAGGGGGTCGTACAGTCTTTGTATACACTGATATATATTTCCCTCAGCTTAGATCTCATGTGAAGACAGCGAATCAAAACAATTCATGAGATAAAACACACAAATTTTGCCCAAGTGACTGCAGTTTCACATGAATGTTCAATGAAGGGTGCTGGTTCACTCAGACTACGTTTAAATGGCTTCGGCTAAGAGACTTAATCCATTCTGTACAGACTTTGAGCTCATTGGGCAACATGTGTTTCATAATGCATTGCTGAGAGGCATTAGGCGGCATATAACACAACTATTTAGTCAAGGCTTTTTTTCTAATCATTTCCTGTAATTAGCAGCAAAGTAGTGAAATGATGAAATGAAGAAACGACTTTGTGTTCATTCCAGCTTGTTTTAGCTGAGCACTGTGTGAGCCTACCAGAGTGTATTGTGCCGGTGTGTGCACGTGTGTGTGTGTGTGTGTGTGTCTATATATGGGGTAACTGCAGTTGTCTTGTTTCTATTATCTTTGCAACATATGTAATGCTTCCAGAGTTCTGACAGGAGAGTGTAGTAGATCTTCTGGCAGCATTCCTGTGTGCTTATGGAAGCTGCTGAAGAAGAATTATTTTGTTTCATTCTCACAAGACAGGAAGGTTTATTGTTCTGCTTCCAGAAACAATTTAAGAGGGATACAATGAGAATATAGTTTCATGGCAAACTTTTGATATACTGTACAGTGAGGACTAAGATAAACAAACACAAGTCTAATTACCACTTGATCTTGTTTGTCTGTCACCGGGCTCTTAAAGGCAAGGCAAGTTTATTTATAGAGCACAATTCGTACCCAGGATAATTCAAAATGCTTTACAGATACAAAAAAATTACAAGAAGGCAGATAGAATCATTACATAAATCATAGAAAAGTAATAATAATTCAATAATAATTAATTTCAATAATAATAAAAAAAGAATAGAACAGAACAAAATACTTTCAGTTGTCAGAAAATAGGTCACATAAACTATGCAGGCATGTATGTAAAGCTTTTCCTTGTAAAACCTATAATTTAAGTTTGTGGTGCCTCCTTTACATATATATAGCTATGATGTTAAGTGTATTTATGTACACCACCAGTCAGAAGTCTGGACACACTTTGCTATGAATGGGAAAGCGTGTCCAAACTTTTGACTGGTAGTGTTTATTAAATACATATTCCATTCATTAATCTCACTTTTTCCATATATAAAAATGAGATGGATTCGGAAACTCTTGTTGGCTGTAAGAATGCTGCTGTGGTTGCATAAAGCAACACAGAAGTGAACTTTTGTTAAAACCATGGAAGGTCAAACATTCACATGAGCTCAGTTAAAATCAGGATGATAGATAGCACAGATAGCAGAGTAAAGGAACCCTCTAACTGACATTAACCATGCTGGTCTGCAGTTGTTGGGACAGTGAATGGTGCAGAAGTACAAGCACTTGAAGATGTTCATTGGCCAACCAACATAATATTTAATTAGAGCAGGATTTGAATGAATTACCCCTCTCTTTCATGTGGTTTGCAGATGGCTACAAAATCTCTCTTCCCTGCTCTTTCCCCTGTGGGCCGCCAGCAAAAAGTCCTGTTGCGTTGCCTCATTGCTAATTTGAACCAGAGAAGTGGTCATTTCCTAACAGTGGGCCATGATCTGCTCTGCAAGCCGAACCAACAACCAGCCCAATGGAGCCGGGGTTGAAGTGCTCCCAAAGCTGGGCAGAAACCATCCAAACCATGTCTTCCTGATATGTGTTGCAAGTGTGATAGGGCTATTAGAAACATTAGGCAGGGTTAGGAAAGGGTGATGGCGACGGTTTCCTTCGGACAAGAAGGAAAGGTTTAAGTGAGCCACGTCAAAACAGCAATATTGGAAAGTTGAAGGGCCAGTGACTGTGGGAAAGAGGCAAGCAGACGTAAAAGCACACGAAAAAGATTTGAGGGTAAAAGAATTAGAAAAGAGAAAATAATTTTGGTCTGAGAAGCAGCAAGGAGTTTTGTAACAACCATGTGGCGTCTTTGATCTGGCCGAGGATTTGAACCGGTGTCAACAGAAACATGCAGCAGCCGTCTGTTTGCTCCCAGACACAGATCATTCCACCATGAATTACTCCGCTTCAGTTCGCCACAACCTCTTTACTACTCTAATGTTTGTTTACCCTGTCAGGAGCACCCAGCCCATTCCTCAAGTTGAGCAACAAGCTTGGTAATACCTCAGTACTCCTGCAATCAGCTAAACTTTCTGTGCCATTAATCTGTTAGGGTAAGCAGAAATCTGGATAGTTTTGAAGATTTAAAAGAAACATTTGAGTCAAACAGTGCTGCCTTTATTTTCTGTACCTCATTTAGCAACAGTCATTCCTCATTTAGCCCCGTAATATGACCATGAATCCATTTATCCTACTCCAGTCACTGTCTTCCATCATGGGTACGAGGCATATTCTGTAACCCTTGTAGTCTGGAAGGAAGAGGGAAGGATAACAAGGAGGAAGACGAGGACACAGACATGTCCGCCAAATCGTTATAGTGAGAGGATGTGTCCTGAATGCTCCCTGCCATATGACAGCCTGCTGATTCAAACCTCATGTTTGGAGCAGAGAGACAGTGAAGAGATAGTTGAGTGAGAAGCTCACTCATAGTGAAAGACTTTTGTTGGAAAGAATTTTTTGTTTTATTTTTTATTTTATTATTATTTTTTTTAAGCTGCACTCATCAATATTTTAACACGAACAATGGGGTGCAGCGAATGTGAAAGAAGTCGCTCACAGCGAGAGAGTTTTCACCCCACTCTACATGAGCTCCACGGACCCTCTTAGCATCTTTCAGATCATTGTTTAGGATTTACAGAAATTTTGGCTTTATACGGTGCTCTCTGAAGCCTGAAAAAAGGGCCAATTTTATATTGGCTGCAGCTTACTTAGTACGCAAGAGACCAAGAGATGTCATCAAGTTAGACCAATATAAGGGGATAAAAGTCTAGATGTCAGGCCTCCACTGAATTCATTTTTCTTTTAATTTGCCTCTTGTAAGTCCCCACATGCTACTTAAGTTGCAAAACACAGGCAGATCTCTCCTAATATTTTAACCTTGAGAATTTTACAATGCGATGCATGTAGAGGGAAAATTGTTCTCTCAAAGTTCAATCCATTTGATTTGGGTTGGAAAAAAAAACTAAACAAAACAAAACAAAAAAAAGCGATCTTGTGTTGGTATTTTACTGTAAAAGCAGAAAGACATGCCAACCTGCAGGAATTCCATTTCAAGTCTCAAGTTTCAAACTTTTCTTTGGTCCTAGGATGTTCATCGTTGGTAAACAGTTAAAATATCAAATACATGAGGAGAACCATGATATTGAATGCATAGTCCCTCTCTTGGAGTAAATCAGCCAGGACATGTCGTCCTCACAGATGCTGAGGAAGGCCCGTGGCAGTGTAGTCAGAAAACGCACTGCAATTCTCTTTCACATGACAACAATGCCAAATCCAGACCTCTTCAACACTTCTCCGACACCCCTCCGAGTCAGCACATTACACAGTCTGTCCCCTGGTGAGCTGCATACAATGAGTCTGATCCGAAAACCAGGTTCGCTAACATATCTGTCTTATAGCACATTTCTCTTGATTTTTTATTTTTTTTTTGCCAGCCATAAGGCAGGAAGTGATGAGTAGTGACGAGTAGTTCACTTATCTTGAAGCCAATGGGGCACAATATTGATGTGGGGTAATAGCTCCGGATGAACCGTCATGCAGGTGGCACATACATGCGATGCAGTGGTTGCCAAAAAAATACTTGATCAGTGATGCATATCAAACAAATGGGAGAACATGGTGGTGTGCTCTCTGTGGAATCTACATCGATAAATTTGCTAAATCTAGTCCACGTGACACTCCTCCTGCCTTCTGACCTTCCCATCCTGCTCCTCTCAATATGATTATTCAGAAAGAAGAGGAAAAAGAAAAGCATTGGTTGTAATGCGGCCAGGGCCCGAAATTGTCCAAATATTTCTCAGGCATGCCAGACACAACAGCATATTCACAGTTGATGTGTGTCTATGGATTCAATTCTGTCTGATTGTGCCTTCTGTTGTGTCCCTTAGCTATTTTGGCATTTTGCTGAAACGCTGCCTACATGTCCTGTCTGTCTTGTGTCAAGAAAAGTCATGACATTGCTGCATAAGCATAAACCCATGTTCTGTTGCAGAGACTCCAACTTTGTGTCTCCTCAGTCCATTACATATCCTGAGCTCTGAGGGGGAAGGAGTCGTGTCATGCCTCATCTGTCACCTCAGCTGCACTTTGTCTGATGTCTTCTCATCATCACTTCCCTCGCTACTCTCTTCTGTTGGTCCACCGTTGACTCCACAGAGGGCGTGTGGAATGTGTCTGTAACCATTTTCAGCGCATTTTTCTGCAACACGAGGGAAGCTCAGACAGTAACACAAAGTATCTGGTGGGTGGGAGCATATGCACGGATTCAGACAACACGGTCAGGCAGACAAAGTAATGGATGGTGACGTTTGTTAGCTGAGAAAATCATCTGATCTACTTGTATAGAAATTAAGACTGGCCAAGACAGAACAAAAACATCTTTGTTCTGTTGACATATGATGCTTTGGGAAACACAGTTTCAATCCAGATGGTAGGGGTTGTCTCCACTATCAGTCTAGACTCTAGACATTTATTTACACATCTGTGCTTGCGCGATAAGCAAATTGTAGCCATTATCTTATGAGTGTGAGAGGGCCATTGCGTTTTTCCCCACAGTATGGATAAAGAAGCAGAGGCACAAGAGGGGGAAAAACACACACAAGCAAAAAATGAGTGTGACCACTGTGGGAGATGTGGTGAACATCAAGAAGTGGGGGCGGAGGAAAGAAATTTGGCATCGCTGATGGAAACGGGGTCTGGAGTCGGCACACACTTGCGCATAAACACATGCATGCGCACACTCAGAGGACGGACACCAGCACCCATCTTTCAAACAGCATTTTAAGGGCCATTTAAGTCATTCCAACAAAAACCTCAGCCGTTATAATATGTTGTCCAGGGGAGACAGAGAGAGAGAGAAAGTTATAGCATGGGCAGGCTAGAGCTAAGGGGTAGTAGAAAGAAAAAGGAAAAGTAAGTCAGACAATGTTTGTTTTCAAGTCTGCACTTTGAATCTTTTTCATGTCTCTGCTTTTCCCAGTTAGAGGGGGACAACTTTTCCAACCTAGGAATATTATTTAGTAAAAGCAAAAAGATGCAAAGAGCTTATATTCCTGTCTTTCTGATCAGTAATTATTTCAGTTCTTCTGGTAAAGTATGGAAGTTATATTTCCCACCACTCTTCTGTTGCTGGCAGTGGCCAAGTGTTGACCCCATGCTGGCAGCATGTTCTGAAACCAGGGTGTTTGATTCCGCGTCGCATTCTGCCGCCTTTCACTGGCAGCTAATATCGACCCTGATGTGTCAGTCATTTTACTCGCTCCCCAATAAGACCCCAGACCACTTACAGGCACCAACCTCCTCCAAAAACGTGGCACACCGGACCAGCATGTGGGGGGGGGGAGTACTTTATCTGTCTGCTTCACAACCTTAAATCTCCATCCAAGGCCAACAACCTCATACGCAGCATAGCATTCCTTCGATTGTTATTTCGGCATTATGTCTATTTGCACTGTTCTCAGTTGAAGGGCTGCGAGAAGCCGTCTAAACACAACTCTCTCATACCAAGCAATCCTGGCCAGTGTTAGCTTAGCCAGCTGGGTACAAATATGGAACAGGGTGATGGAGATGTCAGATAACCGCTTCTCCTTGACTTCACAGACTGTGGTCTTAGTGACTGGTCCAATCAGTCTCTGAAGGATGCAAATCCTCATACATCCTCATCCAATTAGATTATTTTAAAAAATACTTTGTCACATACCGGTAGAAATGCCATCTCATCTAGTTCATTTTGGCGTCACATGAATTTCCATTTTTGAGGGTTTTTTTTTTTTTTTTTTCCACCACTCTAATACATGATGACTGGGATCATTTTATTGGTGGTGCTTGTAGCAATAAAGTTACATTAGAAACAGTAACAGAGCCAGACCTGGTCACAAATCTGCTGATTTTAGCCCTGTCAAAATCTTGAGACATGCAACTTGAATCCAGTAATGTTGAATCATAACTTTTAGCCAAGAGTTGAATAATATTTTTGCCAAGGCCAAAGATTTTTACAATATGCAGCCTCTAACAATAAACATTTTGATCCATCAAACGGAATCATGTTGCATGATTGGACATTTATTGTGCAGAAAAACAAACAATGACTTGCAAGAACCTGAAATGCAAAGTTTAAGACTTTGACTTGACCTGGAACTGGACTTGAATTCAAAGCTAAGACTTTAGGCACATTTGTGACTTTGAAATTGATTTTGTCCCAGAAACTTGTTAATCCAGAGAGCTCAACATCACAATTTTTCTTGGAAGAAAGTAGATCCAGTGAAAAATGTTCATCACAACATCTGTTGGCTGTCCTGAGTATTGAGGACCATCTTAGTGAACAAAAACAGAAACCACTCTTGGAACTTGTGCACCAATATGACTGACTTACAATTAAGGAGGTACCTTAACCATTTGACATTGAGGATTCTTGTTGTCCACCTGGACTTTTTGCTTGTTTTAACCGTGGACGGGCCAGAACTTGTCCTGTGAGTAAGTGCTTTTGCCCATTTTTCCTGAACACTTTAGCCTTCAATATCCGGCAGTTTACAGTATGTCGAAAGAATGTATTAATGGTTAACAACGAAGGAACAAATTCGCCGACTTCCAGCAACAGCGTGATTGGAATTACTGTAATGACCCTATATTGGCTGTGAAGAGCAACTTCTCAGCTTTCAGAAACCGCTGGCATCCGATAGAGCAAACATTTGTGAATTTACGGTAATTCAAAGTGCGGTGGCCGCTGGTGACGCTCGATTTAGTTCATTTTTCTTCGGTTTGCCTTAAACTTACATGTCTGTGATGCATATGTCCACACACACATACACACCTACAGGCACATATGCGCTCCTTCGAGCACACTGACGTTAAATCCTCAGCACAGTTTTACATACCAATCAAAAGCCATTACCCCTGATTTACAGAACACACATTAGCTTGTTCTCTTTTAAACCACAGATCTCAGCCTCGACATGCTCTGCATTACACCTCCAACACTTGAAAAGCTTTCTTAAACGTCTGGTTGAGTTGATGTCTCTTGTCCCCATCTAGTTTTGCTTTGCATAGGAAAAAAAAAAAACATAGACACACACACACACAAAGAGTGTTGGGGTTTTCACTCCTACATCTCCAGACCTGAGTAAACATGCTCACTTCCAAAACATACAGAGACGTGCTAAAGAGCCGCGTCAGATGGGGTCCTGGGATATGCTTTCTCAGCAGTGGATGAATGATTTGAAAGGAAAGAGGTTTTGTGGGCTATTTACATGCGCTGGACTTTGAGTAATTTCAAGGTCATTTGCAGGTTGCAGGCAGCCATTCCTCTGGCGTAGACCATTATGTCTCTTTTTGATGGCCTTCATTCACACATTCACTATTCAGTTTGATCCCACATTTCTTGAGGGAAATTTAGGAAAAGATGTTTGCACCTACATGGACAGGAAAAGGGGAGACCCACAGAAGGAACCAGGGGAGACGAAAGCCAAAAAAACCATCCATACAATTGGTTTTCTTTGTCTACCACATGCCTTTGGAGCACTTTCAGATTTGGTTGATAATTCGTTTGCCTGCCTCCCTCTTTGGTGTTGCCTACTGGCGACGATATTGCTCCACTGGAAAACAATGGCAGTAGTTCTCCATCTGGTTACAGTTTGCATCCCATGCCAGTTTGAATGTGAGTGATGCAGGGACCTCCAAGGTGCTTAAAACAACAACAGTTCACTGTAGAAAAGACAAGCTGCATATTTTAATCTATTCCAACATTAAACACAC
Source organism: Echeneis naucrates (assembly GCF_900963305.1). Taxonomy (NCBI): domain Eukaryota; kingdom Metazoa; phylum Chordata; class Actinopteri; order Carangiformes; family Echeneidae; genus Echeneis; species Echeneis naucrates. The sequence goes on from NC_042521.1 coordinate 12,410,668, forward strand.
AATCACAAGCACAGAATTATGTTCACACACAGAGTCAAGTGTATAACTATTAAATATATAAGGCAAAAAGCAGATTACATTCAGGGGAATGGCAGAATGGGACTGAAAAAACTTAAATCTATGGCATGTACTGTAGTGGGCCCATGGTAAGTGCTGTGGTGGAATGTCCTGGGGTGTTTTAATAGAGTTTGTCTCTCTACACCTGTGGAACTAATAGCATGCCACTGAAGTCAGATGTCCTCTGAAAATATTTGGTGGAATGAGAGAGGGGGTGAGGGGGGTGTGGATCAGTGGCGGTTCATACCTAAAGACAGGCGTGTAGTTTGGCTTAGGCCTAGGATTTCCATTAAATGGCAGGTTTGAGGAACAAGATAATTGTTCTAACATAGTCTGCACTGAACGCAACCCCACATCTCCCCCTCTGTCGCTGTTTCTCACTGGAGCACTCTGATCCATGCGCTGCAGAGACTCTCAGAAACAAAACAAACAAACAAAAACCCACAGTGTTCATGTGCAGTGTTCGCGTTTGTTTTGTTTTTTTTCAAAATCGATGATTGCTTCATAGACTCACTCTCACTTATATATGTGTTTCCAGACTCTCCACTCCATTTTCACTAGTCATAGTCAACATTTACACATTTTAAATGAAATGTTTGTGGGTATACCAAACAAAAGTTTTACTACCAAATTCATTACTTAAAAAAATAAAACTAAGAACTTATTTCTCCCCTTGATTTGTTTTTCACCCCAGAACAATGATATGCCTTGAAAAGTTTTATGAGGTCAGTGAGGATAAGAAGCCTGTGTGTGGTATGGAAATGGGCCTGGTAGCATTAGAGTATTGGTTGAGGCTTTGGACCGATGCAACTCCCCAACTCCCCCTGTTGCTCCTCCTGTCTTTCTTTGAAGTCAGTTATGGTCCTAGTTACTTAAAATGATGATGTTCCCAAGTTCCTTTTTAAAAGTGGGGAGTGAGTTGTGGTAAGCAGCAAAATATGCATGATATGATTTATTTTTCTAAATATCTGCCAGTGGGGTGAGATATGTCTCAGGAGCAGTTGTTCCCATTTTGAACCAGAGTCTTAGATCTTTTTATTGAAGCCAGTGATGTTAGATAGTCCTTTAAAGCTGCTCTACTAACATGGCTCTGGAGAGTTTCTTGTTTGTCTGTCCACGACTTTAGCCCAGACTGAAATATCTTAAAAATTTTGGATTGTCGTGACATTCCCAGGTATAAGATGGTGAATCCTGACGACCTTTGTTCCTTGACACTTCTGTCTGCTCCTTCCATGAGGTTGACATTTGTGTTATGTTTGAACATCTCTCTGTTTCACTCAGAATGAAATGTAGAAATGCTTGAAATCCATTTAGCTACCTTATGAGGCTAAGATTTTCTAGACTCTGTGCTTTTTTTAATGAATCTTAGTGTGCTAGTGAGATGGTGAAAATAGTAAGCATTATACCTACTAAAGCTCAGGGTTTTAGCTTAGTCACTGCGAAAATGTAGGCTGTCACAACTAAACAGAAAAGTATTAAAAATCTTTTGTTGGCAAATTCTCTTGAAATATTATTATTTTGACATGGTCCTTTAAAGTGACTGACATGAGAACTGACCCCTGACTTTTAATTAGGGAAATTCCCTTCATCTTAATGGGAAATAAGGAAGTAATGATGGTCTGGTGGCTTTTGACTGACAGGTGCTGGTTGACAGATGACAGTTGATAAATATAATAAATAAAAAACAGAGTTGAAAGGAGATTCAAAGGAAAGCGTAGCCATTGCTTGCTTTTACAGTGCTATAGGTTCACATTCTTCCCAGAATGACTTTTAAATTCTTCCAGGGATGCTGGAGTGTGAGCTTTTTATGGATAATGGAGGATTTTGTGAGAATCGATGATATGAGAAACCACCACTGTAAGATTAAGTTGAGTATGCCAGCCTCAATGATGTGAACCAAAAGCCTTTCTTCATTTGCCAGCCATCTTCAGTCACCAGAGCAGTGGGCAGACAGAGGGCAAATAACTCCATGGATCAAGCCCTTTCTAAAACCTGTAGCAAAGAGCCGGGCCGCCCCATACCACACAGCTCTTCCCCTCACCCAGACTTTAATCTCCATCCCACTTTGATATCAAAGAAAGAATCACCGATGTGGGAGGAATGGGTTGGGGCGGGGGGGTTGTATAAAGAGTGGGGAGAAATGGGGGAATAATTGAGGAATATGGTTTCCAAAGCTGTGTTATTTTTTTTTTTTTTTTTTTTTATGAAGCTTAAGGACGTATTCAGCAGCAAATCCAACAGCGTGGTGCTTTTTATGTTCTCAGACCACAGTGAATGAAGGAGCTGAGGTTTCCCGCAGCGGCCTGCTCTGTCTCATCCAAAGAACTAAAGCAACTTTCCCTTTCCCTGTCTACTTCACTTTCCTCCGCACTCTCTCCAATGTCTCTCCAGCTCTTGCCATGAAGCTACTGTGTCAGTTGTTAGAATTCAGTCTGGACTTTACTTGGTTCAATGTGTTCAAGTTCCTTAATTGGTGTAAAGATGATATGTCGTGACTGGCTGTTTAACCTGTCTGCCTTGTAGACCTACTACTGCCTTTAATTTCAGAATCAAATAGAAAGATTAACTTGTAAAAGTGTCAGCTCAATCACTGAGGAACTGGCTGACTCATTCTTTACAGCTCTCAAGTAAACGAATATAAAGCCTGCTGTGTGCAAAATTTGACAAATCATGAACGAGGGTGTATTCCAGAGGAAATGACACATTTTCTCATCTTATGATTGAACTCGCACACTTGCATGTAGGTTGTAGGCGCCTGCTTGGGCAGGGCTAGATCACATGGTCCACTTAATCTGACTCACTTTTACATACTGTTCAGTCCTTGCTTCACTTTGCACTTATTTGCCAGCTGACAACTTGTAAACAAGCTTGGTGAAAGAGGCCACTCAACACCTACTTCTCCCTCAAATCCAAATGTCAATTTATTTGGAGTAATAACACTGCAGGAGTCCCACCCTGCAGGAGAGGGATTTAGTTCGTTGGGAGGACTGAATATGACTTCATGTAGGTGTATCCTTCACTCTGTCTTCCTTATTAATGGTCTTCATTTGACTCTATGTGTCATAGTGAACAGAAAAGTTATTGTGCTGAAGTCAGCATACAGTAGCTTTTTAAAACTGAACATATAGCCACTAAAATTAACGAGATTTTGGCCACATGGGGGAAGCAGAAAGCAGTGACACATGGCTGACATTTTAACACTTTGCAAATATGGCTAGTTTGTCAGAAAGCATTTAAAATGTTTACATATCCAGCAAACACAGAGCAAAAGTTGCGTTAATTTAAAATCGTAATGATGTCTCCACCAACACCTGAAGGAAACACGTGGCTCTATACCTGCTTAAATGCTCCACTATGTTCACTCACTAGTCTTTAACTTAATATGTCTCCTTTTTAATGCTGGGCAAGTAGCAGATAGAGCTGTTTTTATCTTAGAATTTTGCTGCTTGTTCCACTCAGAAATGCTCGTACAAGTAAAATGTGCATTTGAAAACTGACAGACCACCACAATTAGCTGAAAACAGTGATAAAACTGTATGGAGAACAAGTAAATGAGTCATGATTAGTTAGATAATAAATATAGTCATTTGAAATGGGAAACCTTGTGAAGTTCAAATAGTACAGCTGCATCAGCCAGATGTTGAAAGTTAAACTGCTTTTTGATGAGCATGTGCACCTTCAGCTTCCTGCAGAGACAACAGGACCAGTCTCTGTGTCTGTTTGAATTTATTTGCTCTGAATAAGCCACCAACTTTCACCATCTCTCCATCCTCCCCTTGCTGCTCCTCTAGTATCCAAGGATGTGTCTCATTCTCATGTCTGTGGTGTAAGTTTTATTCCTCTTTAAATCTAATATTCCTCCCGCCAATCCTCCCATTCCCTCAAGTTGCCAAGCGGAGACAAAGAAGCTGCTTCAGCCCTCCTTTGGTCTGGTGATTATCTAAGCAAGGGCCCATCAATCTAAATTAGCTCCAGACTCTCAAGAATGTCGCCTTCTTCTAGCTGCCAGGTTTGAGATAAACAAATATCTGATCTTGAAAATCTGCCCTGATTGAACCATTAGAATCATTAGATCCATGCAGACTGATGCAGCCTTATCGTAATCTTCCAAACTGTGCTCCATCATGCTAGATGCACTGATATCATCTGAGTGAGGCATTCGGCTCAAATCCCACCATTCAAACACAGGAAAAAAAATTACCCACTGTTTCCTCATTTCCACATAATTTCAACCATTTGATACATGATGCATAATGAGAAGGCTATTATTGCATCTCCCATTGCAAAGGTACAGTGTTATTGGCTCTTGGCGCCCCTGAAGGAACTCCATGAGGCAGGTGAACAAGGAAATGGAGTTCATTCAGCCCTACACAATTATCTGACTGTTTGTTGTCTTTAAAATCTCTTTATTTTCTGTCCTTCCTAATGAACCATACTCAAACTTGACATTCTGGAGAGCAGACCAGACACTTTTACAGTCCATTAACCATTCATTTACTTTGCTTTTATTTGGTTTTTAAAGCCGTAACATATGTGCAGTTCATTCCTTTTCTTTAATTAAATCATCATCGTCAAATCTAAGATCCCTCACAGCATGTAGCAATTTCTTTAAAAGTTGTATACAGATTATATAAATTTCTCTCCCCCCCTAAATTTTCCCGGACTGACAGTGCTCACCAGCGCCGACTTTGATCTTCATCATTACATCTTGTCTCACTGCAATTGGAACATTCCACTGTAAGTCTCGATCAGCTAATGACAACTGGCCTTTAGAGATAAGAGAGGAAAAATGAGGAGATCTGGTTTTAATATGAAACGAAGCCCTGATGAAATCAATCCTACAAACGGGAAATGTACATGGAGCCATCCCGATTACAATCAGTGTAGCGACAGTGAAAGGGTGTTGACAGCACTGGAGCGAAGGTCAGAGTTAGAAACAGTGTCATAGGAGATAAAGTAAGATACCGAGATAAAGGGGGACAAAAACAGGAGGGCTTTCTTTCCATCTGCAATCGTAAGTTTTTAAGGAGGAAATATTGAGTTAACCTCTGTGTCTGCGAGGCACGCTCCTCCTGTGCTGCTCCAAGCTTGGGCTGATTTATGTCTCCTCTCTTTCTGTGTCTCACCTCCCGTACTCCATGTTCCAATATCTACACTTTTCTCTGACCTTCCTTCATCTGGATTCATCTTAAAGGGACAGGATGATGCACAACACATGATAGAGCTCCCTGCCCTTCTCAAAGAAAGCTCATTATGGGAGTTGTGTCACTGACTATTGAAAGCAAGACCCTTGTCTGCGGTCTTTTTGTTGTCTCGACTTGGCTGCAGATCCACTTTTTGTTTCCTCCACTTCAGTGTACAAAATGTGATTATTGAAACAAAGTGTAATGCAAACCAGCACACCTCAGTCTCCCATCCTTCTTAGTTATTTAGCAAACACATGTTGAGCTGCACTGGATCACAGGCAAATTAGCAAACAGCATGAAACAGAAACAGAATATTTCAGCTAATGAGTATAAATAATCTGAGTGTGATTTCTGATATTTTTTCAAATTTGTTGGCTGTTGTGATCTGTGGCAGGCCAAGCACATTTTAATATTGTCTTTTGGAAAGTTTACTGTCATGGCATTGCCAAATTTGCCTGTTGGCCTGTTTGTATTGACTGAAGTGGAGAATATTATCAGCTTCCATGGCGAAATGCCTTCAGTACCTCTATGAGGTAGCTATTGACATCTTTAGTATCCAGGCAATTTTTATTTACCATTGGATTATAGGCACCTTATCGAGGGCTTTAGAAGTGTGTATTGATTGTTAAAAGATTAAACCTGGTAAATACAATTTGTTTATCACAGGGAAGGACCAAGACCAAAAATGAATTTAGCCTTAAATGATGTTTAGATCCAGTTATCCCTGCTTCTTTTTGTAAAGTTGGAGCATCAGTAAATTAAATCTGAAGAATATAGCCTTGATCTTTGTAATATTTCATAAATATTTGGGAACTTTAACATGTTCTTATGTGAAAAATGATGTGACGACTCCATCACGAGTCAGTTTCATTACTTTCTAATAGCAGGTTGATATAGTGTAACTTGAATGACTCGCCATTTGTGCACCCGGGGGTTGAGTGACTCTGGAAATATGCTGCGATGTGTGACCATGTGATTATGTAAATTCCATCATTGGAATTTATGCTGTAGTGCAGAGATGCACACAATTTGCAAAAGGGCGCCCACACATACACGCTTGAAACTGTAAACTACGTCAGGTATCCAGTAATATGAAGGAGTGTAAAACAGGACCAGGCATCATCCCAACCTTTTTCCTCCTCCTCTCCCGAGTATCTGACCCTCTTCAGACCTCCTAATATTGTGTGGTCTGACCTGTGCTCCTTCGGCCTTGATATGGCCTGGCGTGGGCCAGCACTACACTACTCCTACAGGAGGTATCACTTGGTTTTCTCACAGCTTTTCCGTGACCCCGTCGTCAGCAGCTAAACAGCATCTTTTAATGTGCTACAACAGCAGACTGAATACTGCACAGATGTAGCCAGAGTTGCCCTCTTCAACAACAATTCCAAGTCTTCATCAGTGGCTTTACATTGTTACATTTACATTGTTACTGTACATTGCTTTACGTTGTTTAAATATATCATTTGCCAAACACATAACACATTAGTCTCATTTACAAATGTCCACGGTTCTTTCCACTTTTGCTTTTGAAATCTTAAATCTTTTCAGCATCCTCATTGAAGTATAGACAGAACTTGTACAAACACAAACACAGAGCCATGTTTATTCAGCGAGGTGTGAGTCTTGAACTGGCTGGGTCTTTTTACACATCCAGTGCTCTTAGCCAACAGCTAATAATGACTTGCGTTGAACCTAATGGGTGGGGTGGGCTTCAGTGAGGACCACAGTCAGAGGGGGCTATGGTCTGGCAGCTATGCATGCATGTGTGTGTGGGCGTGCACGCAGCACTTTGGGGGCTCTTTTCTGTTGACTGTTGAGGGAGCCTGAGGCACCCAGCGGGGGTCAGTGGTGTTTTAAGTGAGTGATCCATCAAGTCAAGGCCAATGAACAGTTAATGGTGCTCAATGGTGATTAAAACCTTCCAGCTAATTTCACTTTAGAACATAGTGTAAATTGGAAAAGGAGAACAAGTGATTCTTGATCAGAATGTGTCAGTGGCTCTGCACATTCACAAGCACTGCTACTGCACTAATCCCTGCACCTGCACACCATTATGAAGACAGCAACATGGTGGCAAAGGTATCCAAGAACTCACAGCACGCAACTTTTTGTCAACCCATCCCACCTCTGTTTTCTTTGATGGCCTTGTGTTAAACTGTCTGAGCCCTGGAGCGACATGGATACATGCCAGCTCATTTCCTGGTTACTGCTTTGTGTTCTTTTTTTTCCAGCTCATGATGCATTTAGTCCTTTTTATTGTTGGTTTTTCAAGAGAAGTTCACACTTCTCTTGAAAAACAGGGAGCCAGGAGTTTTGTAAAGTAGTTTCCCTGTAGTATGTGCGTGTGTGTGTGTGTGTGTGTGTGTGTGTGTGTGTGTGTGTGTGTGTGTGTGTGTGTATACCTACATAAATATGTATATATTTTTCCCAATTCTTCCTGGTGTTACATTTAGACTGAGCATGTTTTGACACACCGCATGGTTTTTCAGTTACAGTCTCCGATGGTCTGGTATAACCATTCACTCATTGTGGATAATATTAACTATCTCTAAATAGTTTTTGTGTTACTGACATGACTAGTAGGTCGGCCGACTTAACCGCAGCCCCCTGTATTTGTGCCACAATTACAATTTTGCATGTCACAGACAAACATTTCAATAATTATTACCACGAAACTGAAAGAATGTAAACACACCATACCTCACCAGATGAAAAATTTGTACTCTTGTTCCACTTTTTTTCAGTCAGGTAGTCAGATCACCATGTTTTTGAAAGAGCTGATCCAAGAAAAAGCATGGAAACACACTGTGTCATTAACTTGCAGTTGCCACTTAGATGCGGGCACAGTGGCATCTCTTTAGCTGTTAATTTCTAAAGGGAAACTCTGCGGTGGCATCCTTGGCGCTAAATGGTAACACTGCTCTTGCACAGCACTTCCCAAAGTTTCAAACTATGTCTTGTTAACATTTTCTCTGAACACATATTTCCAAATGTAGGTTGTCTTTTTTTGGCAAACATTAAATAGCTTGCTTGCGTTCATACAATATTAGATAGGAAAGTATGATTTCATGATTTAGAAGAAAGCATTTATAGTTCAAGTGGTAAGGTGTGGAAAATTGAAATCTTGGTATTGGCGTGTGTATTGATTATTAAACCGTTGGGCAGCAAGCCTCACTCACTTACATGCTTCCCACAAATTCATCAGTGTGGCTCCAGCAGAAACCATGCTTTACAAATTGCTGGTTTGATATTTCATATGGAGGTATGGCTGTTAACCACAATTGGGGGGGGGCGTTCTTCCTTCCTGGTCTATTGTCTGCTTTTTTGGTTATCTGTCCTGCTGCCTGTGCCAGAGAAGTCCATTCAGATGGAGCCCAGTCAGTCTATAGCCCAGTAGCCTCCAGCACAGAGGCATTTCAGCTCCTTCAGGGGGATTTGACCAAGATTTCCTGCTCCTTATTAAATTATAATCTCCTTTCTACCTCTCCTTCTTTTTCCTTCTCTCCATTTCAGACTGAAAAATAGGCTTCCCTCTCTCTCTGTGTTTTGCTGCCAACCAGTGTGTGTGTGTGTGTGTGTGTGTGTGTGTGTGTTTGCGTGTGCATGATGCATGCATGTAAGTACGAAGCTGATTTTGCTGCGAGCGGAAGGAGTGTGCGGGTTGATTTGCGGGACAAGCATCTGAAATGGGTCAACAGGGAGATCAAGAGCTAAAGCATTTACTTTCTGCTCCTTTTCATTTCTCTCGTTCATGTCGCTGTTTTTTTTTTTTTCTTTCTTTTTCTGCGTGTCGTATCAACTGTCTCCTTCATGATGCCTTTCTACCTTCCCTCTTCTGTTATTTCGATTTCATTTAAGGCCTTGAGGCGCTTTCCTTTTTTTTTTCCCCTTTCCCTATCCATTGACACGAGTTTCTATCTTCATCCATTGCCACCAGTGGTAGCCTTTCACAATGTGATCTGTAATAGCTTAGTGTTTTCATGGACTGTCAAACTGTGGAATCCTTTGATAGAAAAAGACTATGAAAGGATTTTTCTGGGCTTTTCCCTCCTGGAAGTTTGCCCTAGCTTTGTGCAGTTTGGGACTTTTTCCAGTCCTGGCATAAAAGAATGGAACAATTGATGGTGTGCAATTGTTCCTGGGTTAGCCTCCTTATTTCAGTGCCCCAGAACATTTCTCACCTTCAGTCTTCTGAATCTTAAATAGACTTGTGCACTCCATCTCCACATGGGCTTTGACTCCTCACCACAGTCAGCTTTGCCTTGGGATGAACTGCCTTCTTAAATATTTTGACACAAACCCAGGAAATAACGAAGCTGCGTTTCATAAAAGCTCACTGTTGAACTTAACTCAGGAAAAAAAAAAAAAATACGTGGTGGCTTGTTTTGAGCTCGTTCTTTGTTTCAACTCCTGTCAGTTGTCTGTGTGTTCCCGGGCCTGTGTGTGTACTACGCATTTCTGAGGCCCCATTCTGGCAAACACAAAGCCGCCCACCCTGTGAAGGGAACAAGGTAACAGCTACTTGGAGACATGGCACAGAACCTTGAAGACATAACACAGACCAAAGCCTGCCCAGTAGAGCCTCATTAAGTCCTGCATCCACTTCCTGATCCCGCACCACCCCATGACAACATTTAGTCAGTAATACTAACACTAAGTGCTAGTGCTACCCTGCAATACAAAAAAGTAACAATAACAATAATGCTGCTACCTCATATCCTTGTCTTCTCCATGGATCCTCAACTGGAGATGATGGAGAGAGATTTTAGTTTTATCTTGAGTCTTTCAAAGTGATGAATGTATGTAGCTGACAATTTAAGCTGGAAATCATTTGAAGATGCCGTCACAGCTTGAGCATTAGCATTAGTTTGCACTAACATCACCTGGTGAAATCTGAACGCAACAATCACTACATCACCCCCCAATCCATGTTTGTTTGATAGAAATGAGAAGCAGCTTTATTTTACTTTCTGGAAACCCATTGTTGCTAAAATTGATATGACTATTAAGTGATGAATTTATGCCTGCTGCCTTTGTTAACGGAATATGTACTGTGCTAAAATGGAAAGTATCATGTTTACTTTAGTTGCTGTCCCGTCGCCAGTCCTTTACTGTTTCGTTAAATTAAAAATAACAGAGGGTTGCGGATACGTCGGTACCAGTGGACTTACTTAGAGGGGAAAGAACGCCCTTCCTCAGTCAGGTCTTGGCAGCAAACAATAAAAGTATTCACATCAGCAATGAGCAGTGCAGAAAGCAAGAGGCTTATGGGGAAGAGGACGAAAACGCAGGGACTGCCAATCGAGACAGAGTGATTATTCTGATTTACAGGAGATTATATGACCGCAGGTCCTCAAAGGTTTCCCTTTTGAGGTGAGGTCATCTCCGCAATCCTCTCTAACACACACTCTCCTGTACGGTTTTATATTCCAATACACAAATCTCTTTATTTGGGCTGAGTTCAAATTGCTTACATCGTGAGAGGATGATATGAAGTTTTAGTATTTAAGTGTGGATGTGTTCTCTCAGTGGCTTGTCTTCCTGGATTGAAAAGCAGAACATTTATTGCTCTGGAAAGGTGGAAGCAGATCAGCCTTTATGAGATAATTATTTTTTTTTTTTTTACTCCTTCCCCTCGATTACCCAGTCCGGCTCATATTGGGTTTAGGTGCACTGACAGGTCAGATGGAAAGGCCCAGCTGTGTCTGTCTGCCCTCAGACCGTTACTTTCTCCTGTTCTCAGCCGCTCCCCTCTTACTGGTTTCTTGGCAATTCAGGAGTTGGTCTGGATCTTTCTGCGGACTTTCAATCAGTCTCCATTTGGCTTTATCTTAAACTTCAGTGTTTCACAGAAAGATTAGGTGGTAGAGCACGATACAGTGAAGGAGCAGGGGGTCCATCTGGCAAATATATTGTAATCAATATCCTTTCCTGGCCTTAAACTGCTCCTGCTCTAGGCTGAAGAACAACTGAGGGTCATCTTTAACCACACATGCAACTGTCCATGTGTGAGGTCCTTTTGGTTAATAATCCTATGACTAATTAGCCTCACTTTGGCAGCTTCCACCTTTGGCCCTGAGAGCTCACACATGCATTTTCCATCCATCCAATCACCATGCTTCAGTGTTGCAATTAGCACGTCTGCTTCTCCACTTAGTTAAGTACCCAGGGGTATTAAACATTTTCCTCTCAATGAACTAATCAAGAAATAAAACCGCTTTACCTCACCTCCTCTCTCCTTTCCTCTCCTTGTGTTTTCAGCAAAACCCTTGAAGCTGGCCTTCCCCTTTTATTTTCTACATTTCGCACCATTAACTTGTTTCCCGCTTCTACTTGTTTCCTTTTTCACCTCTTCATCAGCAGAGACTCACCTCTGTAACATGTCTCAGTCCTTTTCATAAATACTCTGGCCCTCAGGGATGTTTGGAAAACACATCACCACTCTGCACGTACTATTTTCTGAATTGATGAGCCTCTTTTCCTCTGTTTTTCTCTCAACTGAAGAAAAATTTTATGAAATTTATGAAATTTTATGAAATTCTTTAAGACCTTGGTGTATATTTGATTTTTCTTCTTCAGTATATTAGGGTTAGGGCATTGAATGTGTGAAGTTGAAGAACGCCCTTTAAGTCAATAATTTTGGACCACAGAAATCACAAAAATATCCAGCAGGGAGGGATCAGAGCTATGACTACTACTCACGCAGGTGGCTGAACAGAAAGGTAAAATGGCACGTGTGCTACTCAGGCAGGAGGAGGGATTGCCTCATTTAGAGAAAGTTGATTTTCTAAATAAAACCCCAAATGTTCCATTTCCTCCCCCCTGACACTTAATAAGGGCTATATGCGATGACTCCTTTTTCCAGTATGTTGTGTAACTGCTGCACTCACTTTCTACCTTCTCTCTTTCACTCGCTCTCTTCTGTATGTATAGACCAAGGCGTGGTGCTCTGTTGTCAGTAACCATAGTGCTTAGGCCTGTTTGTGAGTGTTTAAGCAGTTGGTCATCAACAGGTGGCTGTCTTTTTACTACAAATCTGTAAAATACGTTAATACACAGATGTCTAGACTACAGATTTAATAATAAACGGCAAATGTATAAATTTAATTTAGGTGTATAAATTTGATTCACATTGAAATATGCCTTTCTTCCCCTCCAGTGATGGAAATTCATTCCTGCTGTAAAAGCTTGCTGAATTTACAAGAGGAAGGTTCTGGTAAAGGAACTTGGCTGTGGTTGACCAACAGCTGACCACTCCTGTGGGTTCATGGTCGCTCTCAGGAATGGTTATGGTTGTTGCTGTGGTTAAGGTTTGTCAGAATCTGATGAGTCAGCTTAAAGTATGTGGTCTGATTTTAACTGCAGTTGTCTGCGAGACGTGCGGCTGTAACCAAACCAACCAAAACGAACCTTGGTTATTGTTGAACCATTTGGTGTTTGGCACTAAGCTGTACATGATGTTCAGGTGATGATTCCTCCACTCAAGAGGCAGTTCAAGTATTCACCACAAAAACAGCCACCCCCTCTTCCCTCCATGACACTAAATCCTCACACTTGGTCTACCTATAATCTCCCTGTGGCACGTGGTTTGGGAAATGCCTGGTAGTCTGAATACACAGATGTACTGCATGAGGGAAGTGGAGGCAAAGCACCTTTAACCTCACCTCCCCAGTACTGTTGATTTCATTAGTGGCTAGACAGAGCAGTTAGGGAAATGTGCTTGGCTCGAGCTCAGCTGCGGTGTCTGTGTCTCTTCTGCCTGTCTGAGCAGGCCACTTGAGATGCTGCTGACTTTGGGTTTGGAGGCTGTTGAGTCTACTCTGGCGGCCTGAAGCCTTTGCAGATTACCATTTTGGCTCTGTTAAAATGGCATCCAACACATGTTCGAGAAAGGCGACCACTGCAAGTTTCGAATTTAGTTTTATTTAGACTCAGATTACCAGGTGGTGTGGAGACAGATCACATGTGGGAGAGTGAGATGTCTCGCTAAGTTCTTTAACTGTACTTTCTCACATGTGTCTTTGCGTTTGATGTGGACATGGATGGATTACTCGATACGCCTACCAGACAAAGGGGTCCTGGGTATCAGTCAACCAATGACTAAAATTTGTTTTTTCTTTCTTTCTTTTTTTTTTTTTAAAGCACAGCATTCTGCATAAATACATTAAACCAGGTTTGCTATAATATTTGCATGTTGTACATTTACAGTATGCATGTAGAGCTGTGTGGATTTTTGGTGGCAAGAAGTTTTCAACAGCCTCTTTTCATATCTATTGTGAAAAAAATACTCAGGTTCAGGTAACGTTTCATCAGTAGTTATTACACATAGTAAAGGGCCTACAAAGAGAAGCAAAATGACAACAAAGCAAATTCTAAATAAATAAATCAAAAATCGACTGTGTCATTTATGGTGTCTCTGTCTGTGGAACAGAGGGAAGAGGGACTAGTGTGAGCCCTATATTCTCAAAGTGGGTACATGGATGTGGGTATCAGATATAGCGTTCAGTGGTTTGACAGCTCTCAGGCAAAGTGCCAATTGTAAAAATGCAATGGCAGAGTCGGCGGCTCCCTTTTACACCCGGGGGTCAGACTTACTGCTATTTCCTGATTAATGCTACTTTCCTGTTCTGCTGTTTCTTCCCTTTGTGTATTTTTGGATCTGTTGCTGTAATGCATGTGATGATTTCTTTTTTTCTGTAAAATCTGTTTTATATAAAGAGTTGCTGGGCCTGCCAGACGAGGCTTTTTCATTATAACTTTGGATGCTGCTCACGTTTAATGACTGAGAAAGGCTTTGATTCACCATTAACTCCTCACCCTCTCCAAACCAGGGTTTTGTCATGATTTGTTTTTAATGGACTGATTTTTATGTGAGAATGAAAGGAAATTAATGAGTTTGAGTATTTTCACGTCACCCTGCGTAACCACTTACGGAGGTATATTGCATTCCCATGCATGCTGAGAATGTGTGTGCTGTACTGTGGGTGTCCTTGTGTGCAAGCATGTCAGGCTCTTGGTCCAGGCAGTGGCCCATGGTGGCCAGCCAGGGAGGATTGCGTGAGACACTTTAACAACGTCTGCAGGGCTTTTGAGAAAATGCATTTGATAAACAGTTTGTGGAGGTCTGTGAACCACCCATTTGTATCTGATCCCTGTTCATGCACAGTTTTTGTGCTTTAGTGCATGCTGCTCTTGTTCTTCTGAGAGTTTGACGCCTGGAGAATGGTGGGCATCCAGAGCTGCCTGTTAAATTACATCTGCACCAAAACCACAGACCCCTATACCAGACGAGCCTCCCTGCCAGCCAGCCAGCAAGTCGGCCAACAACCAAACACCAACACTGGTCTCTCTTTCTCCTGTTTATTTCTCTTAACATTGTCTTTGCTTTCTTCTCTTTTCATAGTTTCATAGTTTTTATAGTGTTTAGTGTGAAAATTGTAGAAATGTTATTTGATTCACTGTGGTACCGCAGACACACACACACTTAGGACTAATTACAAAAAAAAAAACAAAACAAGAAAAAGCTCAGAAACACTTTGGTAAGTAGCTGTAAAGCAAGAATTTGACTTTCTAGCTATGTGGTAGCTAAACAATCACAGACAACAATGTGGCAAATCTGTAAAACCGGCTTGATCTCTGCACAAATGGTGGCAATGAACACACCTTTTTCAAAGTACTCCTGATTTGAGGTCTGCTGTGAGCTCACAGATTACATGTCATACCAGCTTCAAGTTAACTGCAGTGATTTTCAAATTAGAAAATGTCACATCATTTCCAAATTAGAAATGTCAACTCATGTTAGCATAATTCCTCTTCTCCAAAGACAATGAAGCCAGCATGAAAGATTACAGATTCAAATGTTGATTTAATTTGATCAGATCAAATCTTGATATGGCTGGATGCCTGAGTATTATACAATCAGGTTATAAGAGCTGATGGTAAAAGAAAGTCTTTCTTGTGTCCAATTTGGTTTCCAAAGTTTCTTCTATCCCTGTTATTGGCATGGCATTGCCACATCTTCCTGTAAATGGTGTTCTGCCTCAGTTAAATCAGTAAATCACCCAGGTTAATAGACAGGAACTTGCAATATATGGTTTTTCCTAGCTATGCACCATTTCATTCCCATCCTTTCCCAATTTCCATGCCTAATATAAGTTTGACATTTCTAGCATTAATTCCTGACAGTCATCAGTCCATAGAGAGCTCGGGGGGAGAGCCGGAGTTTTAACTGGTGAAACGATGTGTGAAAATGGTATAAATTTGAAGTCAGTTGCAGACTCTTACAGTCTCTCACTTATGATATGCAAACACGCTAACTATCCTATGGCACTTTACTTCTCGTATCAGACCACGGTTGTGAAAATATTTGGCCGGGCCCAAAGCAATGTGGTCATGTCTTCCTGAAGTAAATTAAAGTCAACAGAAAGAGCAGCCCACTGCAGTTGCTGAAGACCATCTAGACCAAATATTCCCGCAGCCAAGTGCTCAACGCACACGCTACCTGTGCAGCAGATGACAGCAATGACATGCATGTGCAACATGCTTACATGTTATCGATACTTACATTGGCGTCTTGTGTATTTGCATAAAATAATTTTAGTAGTCATTCTGATTTTGCTTCACCAATTCTGGAGATGGTGTGTGTCGTGAACAAATTGGTGCTTAGCAGGACATAAAATTATGTATGCTTTTATAGATACCTGCCAAGTTTTTTCCCCTTTATATTTGTTCAGTCATATCAAACACTTCCCATGCTTTTCTGCAAGAAACATGTCTCCTCAGCCTTGTCTGTTTTCCTTGGCCCACTGTCTGTGGCCGGCTTGGAGGACAGAAAGGATGTTGAGCGAATGTAAGAGCATATCTTCACATCTGAAGAGATTTCATATAACTGCACACTTTCAAAATGCTTCAAGCAGTTTGATTAGTTTCAGCTGATAAAGAGCAAATACATGTTTTAACAGTTAAAATCGCTTTCATGAATCAATCCCCTGCCCCCTTCCTCTGTTTCCCTCAGTTCTTTGTGTGTGAAACCTGATGGCTGGGATGCTTGTGACCATGCTGTTGGTTCCTGTCTGTGTGCTACTGATGCTCGGGGGTCGTGCTCTTGCTGGAGGCTATCCCCCCATACCCCATATGAAGTACATGCAACCCATGATGAAAGGGCCTATTGGACCACCATTTCGAGAGGGCAAGGGACATTATGTTGGTAAGTAATCCTTGTGGCTTCAGTATACGTCTGTGTGTTTTTTTTATCTATATGTTTCACTTCCCAACTCTGCTGGCAGATTGGTCCCCTCACACACTTACACGTAATTTTTTTTTTTTTTTAACTAGTCCAGTGTGATTGAGCCCAAGTGCAATCCATGAATGGGACAGACTGGATTATGTTCTCTTCAGGCAGTTAAAGGGCCCTGTGGGTCCAGCATCATTTGGCCTCTGTGCCCACTGGGCCAGTTATTCCTCCTGCCATCTGGATGGTGTTACAGCAGAGTTCATCACATGTTGCTCAGCTGCAGGATGGAGAGAAAGAGAGTGAATCAGGCAAGGGAACTGGGAATGGAAAGGCGCAATAATCATCCTGCAAAAATGTGCAAGTGATGTGGATGCCATCATTGTCAAACTTGACTCCAGATAGAAATGTCAATCCTGGATCAAATGAAATGTGCCTTGTTTTGTCAGATTATCTACTTCAAAGCAAAATCTGAAGCAAATGAGGGGCACATTTTTGTTTCAGTATCATAAAATGATGTTTGACAATGAAATACCTCAAGAGTTGGATTCAGATCAAATTCAGGGTTGAAATCCATCATTTAAATTCCTCACAATAACATCAAAGATCTGCTTGAACATACTTTTTGGTCTTAAATGGAATAAGATGAGAACATTTACATGAATACTGTGCTTTTACTGTCACTTAGTGGCCACGTGTCCACATTGCACCACCACTGAAATACATTTTATTAGAGAAGCTCAGTGGAATACAACTGTATAAAAAAGATATTCAACATTGGGTTTCATCTTTTCATCTAAGATTACTTATATATATGTCTGTGTCTTTAAGTATTTTTATAATTGTCCACTTTAGAAAAGTTCAGAGTCAGTATCCTGCAGTGGTCTTCTATCAACTGTGAAATTTAAAAAAATGAATTAAGACATGAAGCATTTGTATCATAACACAAACAGATCATTATGACAAGATGGAAGCTAGGACACTGATATTTTATGTAAGATTTTTCCCCAGTCTGGTGTAATCACTTGAAGACACTTCTGGTTCTTATAGGTCAATAAGAAGAATGGGCTCATGTGAAAATATGATCAGTATGATAAATAATTGGCATTCGTTGAGAGAGAAGCATCAAATGATAAATTTGGACTGAAATGTTTCAGTTTTAAGTAATGCTGCTTTAATTCAAGTCAGTCCCAATTTCAAGTTGTGCTAATTTCTTTCTCTACCATCTTTGCTCTATTCATTCATCCATTCCCTAAGTTTTCTGCTGCAACTTGTATATCACTCTTTGTTGACCTGAAGTAAGTACTTTAGTTTTTGTTGATTCTTTCTGTCTCTTTGGTCCTGCAGTACCTGAGCATGTTTCAGTACGATTGAAACACAGTCTATTCATCCTGGAAAGCATTACAAGATATCACGAGGTTTTATTACCTCATGAGTGTGAAGCACCTCAACATATATGAGGGCTGTTTACAGTGAACGTAAATAACAGGGAACAAGAAAGACTATTTAAAAAGCTATGTTACTCATTCTGCATTTAAAAAAGCAAAAACAAAATGTCAGAATGGAGTTAGGCCAGAAGGTGTCACCGTAACTTATGTAGACAACCTACAAGTTAAGGCATGCTGTCTTAAGCTTTCATTAAGGGGTTAGACCTTAATGAGGGAATTCGTCTCACCCGGGATATCTGTGATTTTTTTATTTTATTTTATTTTTTTTATCAAACCTGTGCTTAATAGTTCAAAATTAAAGCAGGGACTCAGTTTCCAATCCAATCCTGGACAATCACAATGCACAGATTGAATGATATTTAAATACCATACAACTGCCATGTTTCCGACACACTGAAAGCACAGTAAACCATGAAGTTGTGTGTGTGTGTGTGTGTATGTGCCTTCTTGAACTTTTTCAATATGTTTACAGCAACAACATACAAGCAGCAAGCTACTCACATGCATGACTGCAACACCATAACCTGTTCATCTTAAGGCTGCATGCCTCATGAAATACCACTAGGGGGAGGAATGGCCTCTGGTTATAGTGTAATGGGATGGATTTTAATGTAAACTTCCACACCAGAGGTTTTGTTCCACCTCGGTTATTGTGCTTAAGACACTAGTGGCATTTCAGTATTCAATTTAAAAAAGTTCATCGCTTCCTGTGTTTGTTTTGTTTGTTGCCAAAGCTTGGATTGCCATGTATCACATACTTATTATTTGAATATGGTTATAAAAATGAAACATTTATTTTGTACAACTTTGCACTACATTGAAGTTAAACATCCAAGGACAGTGATACAGTGGTGAGATGGTGGAGCAATGGGTCACTCCTTGTCTCTCTGTTACACAAATCATCTGATGGACACTCAAACCCAGTAAGACTACAAATCAGTTAGATTTTCAAAGGGAACTGTGAATTCCTGCTCAATCATACTGTTACAATGGCCCAGGATCTCCTATGGTACTGTTTTACATATGGATTTAGAATGTACTCTCTCGAGTCAGTTTGTGCTGCAATTGTGTTTAGCCACACCATGCCAAACACGCATATACACAAAAGACTGAATAAATAACCTGAAAAATCAAATGTGACATTTTTTGGAAGCGATGGAGATGGATAAATTCAATATTGAATTCAGATTTTGAGGTATGCGGTTTTTCTTGGATGTATCTAGTACTTGATTTTGGTTGACAATTCAGCCCCTCAGCAGCAGCTTTTAGGGTTTTCCAATTACATTACTGAGCCAAAAAGGACCAAAGTCCTTTGATGTTTGATGTTATGATTCACACAAGGTTCACTAGGGTTTGGAATGCAATGTTATTTATGATATTAATATACCAACAACATGATGATTTTTTTCTCTTTTAGATATGCCACCCATGATGGAAGTAAAGGGGGAAGCAGGTCCCCAAGGAAAACCTGGACCAAGGGGCCCAGCTGGGCCACCAGGACTTCCAGGAAAACCTGGACTGGGAAAGCCAGGACTCAATGGCCAGCCAGGCCCTCAGGGGCCTCCTGGCTTTCCAGGAATTGGTAAGCCTGGACTACCGGGTCTGCCAGGAAAGATTGGGCCAAAGGGGATGCCAGGGTTTAATGGTGAGGTTGGCCCTCGTGGGGAACCAGGTCCCAGAGGTCCTCCAGGGCAGCCTGGCCTGCCTGGCCCAGCTGGCCTTTCACTGAATGGGAAACCTGGGCTTCCAGGCATCAGAGGCCCCCCTGGGGCTCGGGGAGACCCAGGATTAAAGGGTATTTCTGGCCCACCAGGTGAGCGTGGGCTTAAGGGTGAGAATGGAAATGGGAAGCCTGGGCTTCCAGGTATAAGGGGTCCTCCTGGACTGAAAGGCAGTCCAGGATCACCTGGTGCTCCGGGTATAGGAAAACCAGGACCAAAAGGACTACCTGGATTGCCTGGTCTCAAAGGTGATCAAGGACTTCCAGGGGATCATGGAGAACCAGGAGAGGCTGGGTCTCCAGGTCTGCAAGGTCTACCAGGTCCAGTTGGGGTAGGGAAGCCTGGGCTAGATGGATTGCCAGGAGCACCAGGTCCACTAGGACCAAAAGGTGAAGCAGGAGTCAGGGGTCCTCCTGGATTTCCTGGGACTCCTGGTTACGGAAAACCTGGTTTGAGTGGGCCAAAAGGAGAAAAGGGCCACAGTGGGTTGCCCGGACTACCAGGCGACAAAGGAGAGCAAGGAATGGTTGGTCCAATTGGGGAGCAAGGTCTTGATGGACAACCAGGGCCAATTGGACTTCAAGGCCCAATGGGACTCCCAGGAAAACATGGAATGCCAGGTCAGAAGGGAGAGCTGGGCCCCCAGGGCCCACCAGGACTACCTGGCCTCAGAGGTGACCATGGCCTCAGTGGACCCCCAGGAAAACCTGGCATGCCTGGGGAAAAAGGCATCCCTGGACTTAACGGTGCTATTGGAAAACCTGGACCCAAAGGTGAAGCAGGGCATATTGGCCTACCTGGGAATCCAGGGCTGCAAGGTTCTCCAGGTCCTAAAGGTGAGTCAGGGTTTATAGGAACTCCAGGCCCTAGGGGCCAGTCAGGGATCCCTGGTCTTCAGGGGCCCATGGGTCCCATGGGGCCACAGGGTGCCCCAGGCCCGAAGGGTGAACCTGGACTTCCTGGGCCTCCAGGACTGGGTAGGTTGGGAGACAAGGGAGCTATAGGCCCCCAAGGTCCTCCAGGAAAACCAGGTCCTGCTGGGCTTAATGGTAACCCTGGCCCTCCTGGTCCTCCAGGGCCCCCTGGTCCTCCAGGAAATGGCCAAACAGTTGTTGCAGGACCAACAGATTCACAGTTGGAAGGGGGTGAAATACCAGGGGACAGGAAGGGATCTGTGTATAGTCAAGTCCCTCTCTCAGCCTCTGTAGCGCCAGCCTTCACAGCTATCCTCTCCACACCTTTCCCCCCCTCCGGTATGCCAATCAAATTTGATAGGACCTTATACAATGGGCAAAATGCCTACAGCCCTGCCTCTGGCATGTTCACTGCTCCCTTGTCTGGTGTCTACTACTTTGCGTACCACATGCATGTAAAGGGAACTAGCCTGTGGGTGGCACTTTACAAGAACAATGTGCCAGCCACCTACACCTATGATGAATACAAGAAAGGCTACATGGACCAGGCCTCTGGTAGTGCTGTCCTCGAGCTGAAGGAGGGTGACCAGGTGTGGGTCCAGATGCCCTCGGATCAGGCAAACGGCCTGTATTCTACCGAGTACATCCACTCCTCCTTTTCAGGATTCTTGCTCTGTCCTACATAACCCTGTCCTTACCCTCAAAATGTTCCTTTACTGGCACCTCAGAGCAGCCCTAAACCTAAAATACCTGCAGCCATAATAGAAACACCACAAAACCCATAAAATTCTCAATATTATTGCCATCATCTTTAAATGCCTCACCCTCAATAACACGAGCGAAAAACAAACTTTGTGAAAGAAATATGGAAAGTTTTTCTTTTCTTTTTTTTTTTTTTTTTAAATAGCAGGGGATGGAATTTCATACTGTGTTCTTTGTTTCAGTGTCCTTCAACTGTGTGTTTTGGGTTGTATTTTATGTCGGTGTTTTTTTTTTTAGCTTATATTATTTTAATTATTGTCATAATTTTATTGTTATTATTTGGTCCTTGTCATCATTGTTGTTGTTGTTTATTGGATTCAGACTATCAAGTGCCTTACTTTGTAATGTGCTAGTAACAGACCTTCCCACGTGACTGCACATCCTACCCAATTGCTCTGACATAAGGACATTATCACCAGACCCTGGGGGGTGATTGGTTCCTCTGGCTGCAGTCACGTCCCCCTCTGGAGCTCTTATTTAAACCGTGAATACAGACATAAAGAGCAACAATACAATGTAAAAAAATCTAGACAAATAGCAAAAGAATGCATTTGTTGTATCACATTACTTTTAATTTTCTGTTTGTTTGACCTTTTTGGTACTCTGACTAATTGCTACTTTAAAATTATTATTGGGATTAAATTTTTTTTTTTTTGTGAGAGATATATATTTGACATTTGGCATCCATTGGATTCTTATTTCTCAGCATTTTTCTGAATTTAGAAGCTGACCAGTTAAGATGATGGGTCTTCATTGGATGTTTTTTTTTTTTTTTCAATTTACCCCAAAGCAATGCAACCCCAAAATAAATACAATCCAAGTAATTGCCTCACAATATTATTATTATTATCACATTTTAACTACCCATATGCAGAGGATCAACAACATCATGCAGGAATGGTGCTTCTTTTTAACATTAAAAATAATATTAATTGAGGGTGATCTGTATGCATCCGGTCAGTGTTTATATGTCATGGAGCAGATCTTGAAACAACTTCAGATTGACTGTAAGGATTCAACTACAGCTGGATCGGTGGTCCTTGTATTGATCTGATTGTTCCCATTTGCACTGCAGATCCCATCACCATGCTGAAGGCATCGTTTCCACTTTTCTCTTTTCTCTTACTATACAACTTATTAAATGATCTACTTGACATTTAGATTCCCAGCCAGGAATTTGTTTGCCATAACAAGAAAGTCCCAGAGCAAGACATATGAAGGTGCTGTTACATAATTCATGTTTGACTTGTTTGTTGGGCAAAAGAATTCATTCCCAAATGTTTGTGTCAAAATAAGCATAATTCTCATTCAGTTTAATGCATCATCAGTGCTTACAAAGACAGGATGTTTGAGAACTGGATAATATAAAAGTATACAGCTGGAGAAGAAACCGATTGCATTTACTATATGAATAAGTAAAGGGATTTGACTGAGGCCCACAGGTTGTGAAATACAGGCTGTGTAACTTTTAACAAATTCCTGCCAGATTTCTGGGAGAGGAGGTGGGCCAGAGGTGAGAGCTGTGTGTTTACTAATTTCTGTTGGATAACACATTGGAGACACACTGTGTGTGTGTGTGTGTGTGTGTGTGTGTGTGTGTGTGTGTGTGTGTGTGTGTGTGTGTGTGTGTGTGTGTTTTATACCCTGGCTTTCAGGTCACAGACACCTCAGCAGAGATTATAATAAACTTGAATGAAGTGACAAAAGTTAGGAAGAGGTAACAGGTCCTGTCAATGTTCCACTAGAAATTTCACTTTAAGCATTTCGGTTTAACCTCCAGGTTTTCAAGAAAGATCCACACACTCTAATGGTGCCTTTGCAGAGTTAGGGAACAGGTGATGAATGTAATGGATAGATTATGAGAGACAGGAAAACCCAAACTTAAATTGACATAATGAGATAAGCAGATAACATTTCTGCCAAGCACTGAATGGGCTATTTTACATATTGTTCTATTAAGTAGCCTAATGGTGTGCAATAAATCTAATAAATGGGAAGTGTACAAGATCTTTATTCAGTGGTTGCAGTTAAAGAAGTCAGAAGATAAAGAGGTTTGGACAAAACTGTTTTAACAATGAAAAGTTGGTGCTTGTATTACCATCTCTGTGCCTTTACATGCTGAGCTCAGACTGGATTCCAATCTAAACACCCCAACACTCTCATTACACTGAATTTCGACTACCTTACACCCTGATGGAGGAATGTCAATGTACAGGAGGATTGTGCCAAATTTTTGAGCTTTGCAATCAGAATGAATGTATACTGTTTGACTGATTTTCAATAGCTTCTTCAAACAATGCTGTGTCATTATACATGAACAGTGTCTTTTCAAGTTGCTCTATAGAGGCAGTGCTAGGATAAGGTCTAATCAGTATTTTACATATATGTAATGCAAACAATGCACTTGCTCTTGCCCTTTCTGCCTAACAACATGAACACGCCTACAACTGCTATGTATCATCATTAATACATGAGTCTACAAGACAGTCCAAGGCTCGTTATGTACTGTATGTTACTTTTATTTGTTGCCTTCTTTTTTTGAACATATAAAATGGTGATGTGATTTACATGTGGTTAACACTCACTATCCTTATATTTTCATAGACAATGTCACTTGCTTACAGAGTTTGCCCTGTGTGCAAATCATTTAACAAGTGTCAGTAAGATCCATGTACCGTCTTGATCAAAAATTGCTTTGAAGTGTTTTCTGTTTTACTTTATTAAAATGAACAAAAAAAAAAGAAAGAAAAAAAAACAGCCTTGCTTCGGTTTTTAAGGGATATTTGTTTGTTTTAGTTTCAATAAATACAAACGGCCATTCCCATTTGCACATGAAATTAATGAAGATGTATTTATACATTTATGATAATTTAATAGGGATGTCAAGACCGACCACCGAAGCCTAGAACGTATAAATGGTATTTAACGGCATTGATGAGTTAAGAGCATTTACAACTTGTAGTTAGTATTTTAGTGTTGTTTGTGAAGGATTATTTGTGGACTTTTATTTTCTATTTGTGTAATGTACAATGTATCAGCGTATAGGATTTTTGTCATACAAAACTATTGCGTGCACTCTATGCAATAGAATTAGGGTATGAAATGCACTCTTTTTGATTGAAAATGTTTGCTTATACAAAATCTACAGTACTTGATTGTATTGATACCACATCAATAAAAAAAAACAAAAAAAACTTTCTTGTATGTTGGTGTCATACTACTATTTCTGTTTCCTGGAACAACATGTGGATTTTGTAGAGATTTAAAAACATATAAGTTTCAATATGATAGGACTGACTGAGCTACAGAGCAGCAGTAAGAATTCGTTCATTTTCATAACTAGCAATATCTGCGTGGCACATTTGGTGTTGAGATCTGACGCAAATAAAATCATGAACACTAGGGGGAGATGTATAATAATAGGTAGACCAAGTCTTTGTCTGAAAGGTACGTCAGACCAGCTGGTAAGCTTAGAGCTGTTGTTTGGATCGCTTGGGTAGAAAAAGTGTCAATGAGTCCCCTAAAACGTCATGCCTGAACATTTCCTATGATGATGTCACATGAATTGGCTTAAAATGAAAGCATAGACTTACCAAGATTTATAAGGAACACAGTGTTAACAGTAGGTGAGGCCATCCTGGGCTCTCTAATCTGCCATTCTTCATGACATGGACTTCACAAAGTTTTTGAAAACATTACTTTGAGATTCTGCTCCATGTTGACCTGATTGCATCACATCATTTCTGCAACTTTGGAAGCTGCAGGTTCATGTCACCTCTGTGGGATTTATTTATTAATTACGTAAAGGCCCCCAAAAAACACCAAAAGAACATGTTCATAGCATTATGCAACAGCTACTATTCTGAATTTTTGACTTGAGGAAGTTTTAGTCAATGGACTCGTGCTTTCAACACTAAATACTGACTTTCTGATTTTTCCCAGTCTTTAATTGTCCACTTTTAGTGAGTTTGGGTGCAATGCAGCCTCGAATTTCTGTTCTTGGCTAACACGAGTGGAACCCATTGTGGTTATCTGCGGTTATGAAGTTAGGCATATGCATTTTGATTTAAGTGACTGTCAGCTCCAACCAGTTTAACTGCTTATTTCTGGCTTATCTCATGAACAAAGCATTATTTTTCTGAGGCATTTTTACTAAACTCTGGAGACAGCTGTATGTGAAGTCTCAGGAGACCAGCAGATTTAGAAATAGTTAAACCAGTCTGCCTGGCACTGGCAATCATACCACAGTCACATTCACTGAGATCACATTTTTTCATCTATCCTGGTATCTTAAAAATTGACTGAAGATGTATATATGCCGGATCTTATGCATTGCATTGCTCCTACAATGTGTTTATTGGATAAATCAGGCATTCCCAGTAAAATACTCTTGAGTGTATCCACAGTATTACTGTTTATATCATCTTGTGGCTGTGTTATGCTTTCTTAACAGAGGCCAACTCTAAGATGTTTTATTCTTATCAATACACTTTTAACGAAAAGAAGTATTGTGAACCCACCCTGGTGTCACACATTTATAACAGGCCTGCCTCATTTGGTTATTGGAGTTACTTTAAATTTGGTAGGATGAGCAATTTAAATCAAAAAGGTGTTTGCTATAAAACATCCTCTGAGCACAGAGATAATTTTGTACGCTTATTTCATGGATGTATTATAAGACCTTTTCTGGAACTGTCGTCACCATGGTGAGCTGTCATCACGCACCCGGATTCTTCTTACGTCGTACTGACGCCAGACCCTCCATGATGCATTCAAGTGATTCCCGGAAGCTCGAATATTTTCCCGAACCTTTTGAAATTACGATTTAACGCGCTTACGTGGAGTTCTGCGGAGAAAATGTGAACAGCGTGTGTCCAAAACCTCATACACAAGTGTGGGGAAAACAATGTAGTCGGAATCGCCTGGAGAATGTTTACCGTGTATACGTATTTACTCGATATGCCTTGCCCGTGATCATGCGAGCACGCATCGGGCTGTGTGCGAGTTGTCAAAACTGCAAATGACCAACTACACGTTTTGAAAACTCAATATTATTGTGAATCGCATTTAAAAAAAAAATGACCCGCATTAAACCCAACAGTTTCCAATCTGCCGTCGACTTGGGTCACCGTATAAGGCCCATTTCCGACGGCACGTGAAGGTGTCTTCAAACTGAGGAGGCTCCTCCTCAACAACAGTCCCGACCTCCGACGAGAACTCAAGCTGCCACATTGAAGAGGAACAAAAAGGCGACCTGACAGCGCTTTCTGCTCTCCCTCCACTTTCTTCGGGGTAGTCACGGGATTTCAATGTTCAGCTTGCTATTTGTAAGTAGCTAATAACCCGGCTAACTCTACATTGACGTGTTGGAACTTGTTTCTTGTATTGATTATACACAGTAGCAGCAGCACAGACCCACCGGAACCCGAATAAAAGTTGCCTTACACATCGCTGGATGTGTGATGATAAGCATAACGCTGTAGCTAAAGGAAATTACATTATTGTCTGTGGGAGTAGATGGAGCAGCGTGTAGCCACGTTAACGTGGCTCGCTTCGCCGAGCAAAGCTTGGACGGTAGACTGTTGTAAAAAAAAAAAATGATGTCAACGTTTATTAAAGTCGATCCTCGTTGTTAATTGGTATCAGCCACCCGCTTGCGAGCTGACTGTACTTTAGCCAGTGTTGACGCCCGGGCCGGTTGCTAAAATGTTGCTGGGAAATAAATGCAAAGTACGGAGCTGAGCTAGCCAGCCAGCAAGCTAATTCTGTTAGCCTAGCTTGCTATCAGGGCTAAGGCTATTTCCTAGAAGGAGAAGAGGCACAGGCAAAAAAAAAAAAAAAAAAATCGTTGCGAACACAAAGTTATGTGTCTCCATTAGCTTGTAGTGCAGCTTTGAGACACGGTACATCTGGTGTTGTATAAACCCGTATTTTTATCCAAGCTGAACGTCGACCGCAAATTCATCGAATAAGAGCTGACGTTCCCCTCAACTGTACAATGAGCCCCGGATCTGTCAGCAAACGCAGCATTTGTCTTGGACATTAGCAAGTACTTGGGTTAACCTTTTACCGGATACGCTGGCTAACGTTCACGACAGTGGCTTTATGTGGGAGGAGGAGGGGGGGGGGGTTAAAATCCATCCAGTGCTTGTTGACTTTTTTTCCCGAGGTTTTCGGCTTATTTTGGTGTGAGGCGGTGTGGTCTCGCCTGGCGTCAGTAGCTGAGAAAAGCTTGGCTAAAGGTAGATGGCGACTGAGTAATCTGCCTTCCGCCCTTTGTGACAAATCTTGACCCGCAGCACGGTTGACCCATTTATATGAGGCCCTATGCCAGGCTAACATTTTAACAACAACGCAAAGTGGTTGATAACCAGATATTTCCTGTCTACTGATTGTTTTGTTGTGTTGTATTGGGTTCCCGTTTTGTTTTATGTTTTTGTTTGTATTGACAAACTGCTGTCTTTATTGTTAACCAGCCGGTTTGATTTCGATATGCCTCCATGTGGAAATATAGCTAACAGCGAAGTTAAGTGGGTATATTATTTAACCTTGCCTGGTTTCCGAAAACACAAAGCACCCAACCATTTAGCCATGTGGGCTGAAGTGAAATGAGGAAATGCACTTGGGGAGGAAGTTGACTAGAGCAGCTGTGACACTAAAGGCCGCAGCACATTCCCATGCCTCTCAGTTTTCAATTTATGACCTTCCAATGGTTTCAGCCTCCACTCTAGGAGTAAATTCTAGTGACCAGCTAACACAAAAGAAGAGCGTTGAACACACCTGCTAACATGGACGTATGAGTCAATGATTAACTGGTGTAACAGGTTAGCTAATTACACATTCCTGCTTATGAGTCACTGCAAGGTGACCTAATTCGCTCACTCAGAGCATTGGGGATGAGATGTGCTAATACAATTAGTTGTCAAAACAAACTGATGATATAACAATAGATAATAAAAGTTGCCGTAGAGATATTTGTTCATATTCTAGTGGTGTTTTTATGCAAATCTCATAATTGTGCTACCTTGACTAATACAAACATCAGTGACATAGATTTGCTTTTGAATCCCCTGGCGCCGCATCTCGGAAGGCTGCGTCCACTCTTAATGCTCTATTTACATTTTATTGTGAATGTAGGTCACTTGTACAAGTGACCTGCTTATGTTATAGTTAATTGACACATGATGCACAGCCCAATCGAGGAAAAGAATAGCGATACTCTGTCCAGTTAGAGCACAGCCCGCAGCTTAAGCTAGGCCTTATTCAGTGGGAGGCTCTCATTCATGAGATACTGCACCTCAAGTCAAACTGCCATTACCTTCTGCTCAGTCACTTTGAGTAGGATTTATTTTTGTAAAATGCAAAACTGCTAGTACTACTTTATTAGCATGAACATGTTTAAAAAAAAAACAAAACAAAAATATTTGTATATAACAAATTATATTTTATGTATGTATTGTATGTTGTTAGGGCTACAAACCCCTGGGCTACAAAGCCGTCAAGACTCTTCCTAAAAATCTGTCTGATCGCATCTGCAACATCTAAATATGCCTTGAGTCAAAGTGTGAAAGCAGCTATAAATATAGCTGGATAGCGACATGACATTTTACACCAACAAAAGGGTGGTTCCTCTGTCTCCAGGCTTCAAGAAAAAAAAGGCAGTTTGACAAGTGAGGAAGTTCTCAGCCTTGGTTACTGTAACTGTGAAAGGTGAGCCCAGTGTCCAGTAACTCGATGCCAATTTACCAAGGAGGGTTACTGGGGGAGAAGAACACCTATGTTGTCGCCTGCTGGCATTCAGCCCATCTAACCACAGGATGGCTGTGAGTGTTGAAAGGTAGGGTTGGAGAGGTCTGCTCCACAGTGACTGGCTTAACAGATTCAGTCAAGTTAAAATCTAGTTATGCTCCCGGATACCTGGCTGTGGTGAGAGTAGAATACAAGTTTTGGTTTTACTATGTATTAGCTTGCTAAGATCCCTGGCTCCAAAGCAATTTTGTTGTTTTGAAATCAGCCCAAAGTAGAAAGCTAGGATTAGATGCCCACACTCTTTTTCTTATTTCCAGCCATCAAATGAAAACCCATATATAATTATGCATTAGTCACCATGGGCACCTTGTGTGTTTCTTGTGTTGTGCATGGGTTAATGAATTATGTCTTGGTCGACACGGTGTTCGTTTACTGTTGTTGCCACAGTGCTGGGATAAACCAGAGGCACAAGCTCTGTAGCACTGGCAGTGTCTGACAGATTGACGTCTTTTCTAGATGCTACTGCAAGGCTGGCTACTGAAACTATAGCAACAGGTACGAACAGGAGCTTGCTTTGTTATTAGTGTTTTCTGCTACCTTGTCTAGCAACAGCTGCCAGCAGTGCAGTTAGCTGCCAAAACATACTATAGAGTCTAGTGATGTTATTGTTATTAGAACTGTTGTTTGCAGGTGTATGTAGCTGCTCCAGAAAGTGTTCTAGTTTTCAAGCAACTATAGTCTAGAAAATACTGGGTTGTTTCACATAAATAAGCTTGCTGTGTTTTTCTTTTGCTCTGTGTTGTCCATGAAGCTTGATTATTTATTTATTCCCCCCCCCCTTCATTTCATTAAGCGGCTTATTAAACGCATGAAATGTGACTACCTCTCACAACATTGCCTCAAAGTAATGTGTTCTTTGTGGCCATAATCTGAAAAAGATGGATTTGCTTCCAGGGGCTAATCTGAGATCAGTGTTCTTCATGCTTCTGGTAAGGAGGTTGGATTTCATAGGTTAAAAAGTTCCTAGATCAGTGTATATTTGCAGCCATCCAGTCCAAACCCTGACCCTCTTCAATTCAGCCCCTCATACAGCACCTCCAACCTTTTTCTGTGAATGTTTAAAGAGAGCACTGTTGCTTTTCTCTGTCTTCACAAGGAACAGCAAAATTCCCTACAGGAGCACTTGTTGCTGCCACTGAGAGAATTGTTGATATGGCAACAGGCATCCCCTGATGCTGCTGTCAGAAGGCCATGTTAGTTTGTAAATGTCAGAAGAATAGATGTCGCAGTGGGACTCTGCACCTCTCGGCAAAAATGTGAGCAGACATTCTTCAGTCTCTTGTTGACTGTCAGTCTCTTACAGAGATTTTTTTTTTTTTTCCTTAGACTTACATTTTTTCCTTCATGTTGTGTTTGTGTCTTGATTATACTGGATGTTGCTGACATTTAAATAACTGAACCCACGAGCCGCACCCACCTTCATACAAGTACCTGATTTGATAGGGTCTATGAATCTTAATAAGCAAAATACTACTCATGTCTATATAGAAGTATTTTTACCTCAATGTCTGTAAATTGTTTACCGGAACGGAAATAACTGGAAGTATTTGGGATTTGAGAGGAACACATTGTATTTCTGCAATTGCCTCTGTATATGGGCAGATATTGGCTCAACCTGATTAATTCTTGTGAAATAGCATTGAGTTAATAGAGGTGCCAATCTCTGCCATGATCCATGTGTCTCTCTGGGTTATGAGATGGTGTCATGGAGCCGATTTGAGGATTTTGGCCTGAGATTGTCACTTATCCAAGGAGCTCATAGAAGGCCAAATATAGTCCCTCAACCCATATTCCAGCTAAAAACACAAAAGTTTACTGACACATGCACTGGAATCGAAAGTCTATTAACATTACAATCTTGATATTCATTAAAATAGACATGCATTTTCATAGGACATTAAAAGACATTGGTTAAAATGCTGATGGCCATTCAGGCTCCCGAAGGCTGGTGAAAAATATCTGCCTCTTGCCTTGACGTAAATTTGATATAAATTATAATATCATGACCACAGTCCCAGTTTCCACAGCCAGTTCATGTTCTGTAGAAAGATTATGAAAATATTCAAATAGCCTGAGTTCAAACAGGTTAAACTTTCAATTGCATAGGGTTCAACTAGGTAGCCTTTGCTCTTTTTTTAATGTTTAATTTGCAATGTAAACAAGTTGTTTCCTTCTAGTTGAACTGTATAGGTACAGCATGAAATAATAAACTTATTAGATAAACTTATTACTTATTAGATATATTCCCAAACTTCCCAAACAGATGCATTTATTTTTTTCTAATGGCAATTTCCTAGCCACCATTTGTCATCTGGAGTTTTAATATTTTAATTATTCAATTTTGATGTTTTGTTTAGCCTGTGTTGAGACATTTTGGGCAAACACCAGTTTGTGTGGAAGCAGGACCTTTATCTAACCCCTTTTGACTCCCATTGTCAGAAGAGACTCAGCTTTCATGGGTTCTTATGGTCAATCCATATTCAAATTACAGTCAAATGTCAGTGCTGTGTCTGACTTTGTTTCACTTTCAAATATGATTTAATTTTTTTCAGGTGCTGATGTTTAAAGTGCAAAGTGTGGTTTAAATAGTGTGGTTGAAAGTGCAATTAGGCCGTAGTGAGGAAAGAAAAAGCCTTTGTTTGGGTATTTTTTTCCCCCTTTTCATTTCCATTTCTAAGGTATTGAGCCCTGGTCTCTTTCACTCCTTTCCAGAGACAGATCAGTCCTTGTCCCACCCCCCACCCTTCCACTAAGCACTATCGAAGGCCTTTGATCGTCACACTGTTTATCTGTGCTCAGTCAGAGGCTCCGAAGCAGTGTGATAAGCGGGCTTTGCCATGTGCGATGCATGTGTAGTGGGTGTTCAGTTGTTTGTGGAAATAGGGGGAGTTGCATATTCTTGCACCTTCCTTCTCCAGCCTGGTTTACATGGACACAAGGGGCCA
The DNA here is from genome assembly GCF_900963305.1 of Echeneis naucrates. Lineage (NCBI taxonomy): Eukaryota > Metazoa > Chordata > Actinopteri > Carangiformes > Echeneidae > Echeneis > Echeneis naucrates. The sequence goes on from NC_042521.1 coordinate 12,442,743, forward strand.
GAACAACAAGTACTCAACAGGGAGATTAGCTCATGTCCTCTGGGAGCACAAAGAGGTAACCCGTTGTACTGAATAGGTAATAGAATGAGGATGTCCATTAATCAGTATGTCAACACCACAGAGATGGGCAATCTAAATAAATACATATTAGCATTCTCAACTTGCGATATTCTATTCCAACTACCTTGCTTTCCTTAAGCTGCTCAGAAATTAGTTGCAACTATCGTAAATTGTAAATTATGATTTGTCTACTGGCCCATTGAATATAGGCTTGGCAAAGCTAAAGTTGAAGCACTAAAATGGTGGACATACACTAACAACAACATTACACACTGCACTACCACAAAGGAGGCATTGCATTATGAGAAATTGATCTGGTCAAGAAGATCCAAAAATGAGATGACGACGCATCAGCATTCGCATCATCTGTTGTGTAGATGTGATTTTTTGCATGCTCACTTCTGACAAGCGACTGAGAGCAATGAAACATGCTAATGGCAATTTTAAGGCCTGGAAGGAAACATTGCAAAACCGTTTGTAGGCCATTGAATGTCAAAAGTGCTGAAGTATAATTAGAATATGTGAAACTGGTCAAAAGAAATATCATCCCTCTCATAAAATGATGTGACCTTTTGTGTTCTTTACGGAAACTTTAGGTTGCAGGATATATCAGTCTCGAATCTTAATTTTTGGAGATGGGGAGGATTATGATTCTTTTTATCTAGCTTTTACTTGTACTGGAATAAAAAAAAAATCAGCTATAACTAATTATGAAAGTTGTGGCTAAGGTCTGGTTAGTTTGTTTTCTGCAAGGCTGTGTCTATATTAGAGTATCTGAGAACATGGTTTCCAGAGGGAAAAACATCACTGTGCACTGTTTTAATATTTTGAGTGAAAGCTGATGGACTGTTGCTGGTGGAGAAGTCTGTCTTCAGGAAACAGTCTCACTGTTAAACTTACAGTAAACCATAAACCAAAATGATATTTTGAGCTTAAAAGCAATTTTTTTCTGCCAGGTTACTCTCATCTCTTCATTTATAGTCATCCACATGACAATTTTTATTTTTAACTACATGGCTTTAATTTGAATGTTTGCTCTTTTTAACTGAAATTAGCTTCTTACTTCCTCTACAAGTACAGTCAGAGCAGAAAACCCAAATTGAAATTGGACACTGATCATTTTGAACCACAACTATGTTCTTATTATAACACTCATCTCAGCTTTCCTGTAAGACATTTGTCATTACAGTGATCATCTGATCTTTTTATCTTCTAACTCTGTTCTAACTCCATAGACTTTCACGATTGTTCTAAACAGATTTGAAACACGTGAATGAGACTAGGTGGGGCACTGTAATAAACTTATAAACCCTTCAAAGAAATCTGCCTTGGCGGGAAGAAATCTAACTTGTCAGCTGTCCCTAGGATTTTTGTGCATCTGTTGGGTTATACAGTTGCATTTATAGAGGGTCTTTCTGTATCCCCAACTTATTTCTTGGATTCAGCACAGTCCACCCACAAATATGCTATAACAAGAGGAATGTTTTACAAGCAAGTGCAAAAGACCTTCCTTTTACACTTACTTGTAATTTTTATGTATAATCTATCTATTGCCATTTCAGTGTATATTTTATATTTCAGCATTGCAAGATCTTGATGGACTTATGTACAACTCTGTCCAGGTCAAAAACCTTTGGCTTCTAGAGTTTCAAATATATTTTCAAAGCACACTGGTAAATGTCTGTGGCTCTGTCAACATATTTGAACCTTGGACTGAAAGTGCTTGTATCTGTTCTACATTGGAGATGTCTTGTCCAGAGGTTTTCTTTTGAGTCTATCTCAAAGCAGTACTAACCACAATGGGTAGTCTATCTAACTCAGGGGTCTGCGGTTATAACTCTGAAAAAAAAACCTTTTTTTTTTTTTTTTTTTTTTTTTTTTATTAAGATTTTTAAACAGAGACAACCACAAGCGTGACTCAGCCTGTCTGTGTCAGTCTTACCTTGACACAGGTAAACACAGACATGACCAGTTGTGACTCATGTCCCAATTATAAGGCTCTGATTAGATGACCTGGACAGGTAGTGTATTATTTTTGATTGTATTCTTTGATGTAGGTTTGTATCCCATCCACATGTGTGCAATGGCACTTAAACTGCCTTTGAAAATGCAGAACATTTCCACATTACCTGGAAATAGTCCTGGAGTGAACAGAAACCACAATATTTTTTTGTTTTTTGTTTTTTTAAGCATAGAAATAGTTATTATTGCCACTCTACACAATCACCTAAAGCGCATATTAGCACTAGGCATACTAGCACTTTCTGACATCTAAAAACATTTAACTACCAAGCTCACCAGGATCTTTGATGAAATTATCATTTTTGCACTTGAAGTAGAGTGGAAGTAAAAGGAATGTGTTACAACATTGATCAAAGGTTTGGTCATGGTGCTGGTAGTAGCTCCATTTTTCACATGACTATAACCAAACTCCACCACAACTACCTGCATTCCCCTAACTGCTTGGAAGGTGATGTAAAGATACAGTTCTCAGTGAAGTTTTGAGTGAATATGTACCAGTTCTTGCCTGATTCATTACTATATTCTTCGAAACCCGTAGCCAGCTGCAATATCATAATGCAGTTAACAAAGCACAAGGCCACACAGAATCTCCCAACTTCAAGTATCGTTTTAAGCCTCTTGTTAATGTTTGCAAATCCCAGGAGAGTGTAGCTCATGGGAGGCGCAGCAGCAGTCCAAATCGCTGCTGGAGTTCAGTTTTGCATGTAAGACTTGTTCATCGCTCAATGCTGTCTTGTCCAGGCATGCCTTGGGATTTTGGTATCTTGCTCATTACACTAGATAAACTTGTGAGGATCAGATAAAGCAGTGGAAGCTTAACTAGTGTAGCTTATTGTGGGTTTGTTTTGTGTATATATTTGCTTTCCTGTTTGTCTGTTTGTGTTTTCAAGTATGACTGATGATGAGGGACGGCCGACTACACTACTTCCTTTATGTGTGTACTGTTTGCAGAATATGGTGCTGACCTGTCACGGTACCCCGATTAGACAAGCCCCTTCATTCTTGGACTACGTCCCAGGAATCTGAATCAGAAAGCTTTATTGTCATTGTAAAACATGTTACAACGAGATTAGGAGCACTACCCCATCTGGTGCGTAAAACAAGATTCATTCATTCATAGCGCGCGCACACACACAATAGATAAATAAAACAGTCCAGATGATTAAATGGCCACTATAGGACACTATAAAAAATAAAATTCCACAGTACATTAGAAAAAGTGTGGTGCAAGTAAGACTTTTAGGTGGAAGGTTATGGTCCTGGGGAAAAAAACTGATTTTAGGTCTGTTTTATATATGCCTTGATGCACCTGTAGCCCCTGCCTGAAGGATACAGGTCAAACAATTGGAAACCAGGAGCATCCAACAATCCTCTGTGCTGCTTTGCTGACTCTCTGAAGCATCTTCCTGTCTGCCTTGATGCAGTTCCCATACCATGCTGTAATACAGTGCATCAGTAGGCTCTCAATGGCTGAGTGGTAGAAGTGGTCCTCATCAGTTTGGTGTCTAAATTGTTCTTGCTGGGCATTCACAGGCAATGTAGTTGCTGCTGGGCCTTCTTGTTGACAGATGCGGACCCTCTCTATAAGCTCAGTATTGATTTGAATAGGGGCAGGTTCTGTTTTGTGCTTCCTGAAGTCTAGAATAATATCTTTTGTTTTGTGATGTTCAGTGCCAGATTAGTCACTGAACATCAGGCTGTAAACCTCCAGACTTCCTCTCTGTAGGCTGACACGTCCCCCTCTGAGATAAAACCAAGCACTTGTAGTGTCGTACACAAACTTGACAATGATGTTGCCATTGTGGGCTGGACTGCAGTCATAGGTGTCGAGACAGAACAGGAGGGGACTGAGCAAACAGCCTCACAGGGAGCCAGTGCTCAGTGTGCGGGTGGAGGAGTGGTAGGGGCCAAGTATCACATATTGAGGCCGGGACTTATTTGGCTTTGTTAATTCTATTTTCTACTGAGGGCTTTAAATGTGACATGAAGAGCTTTTCTGACCTCTAAGAAGCAAGTGCTTCCACTTAAACAAAAATTATTTAATCAGTGTTGCCAAGGGTTTGCTTTTGTATGCAACCTGTGAACTGATTCCACAACAACAGCATTCATGGCAACAGAGAATGCCAACTACATCAAACTTGTAAAAATTAAAAACTTTAAACACTTAATTTAAATGTCCGCTACATTGTCCGGCTGACATGCAAAGAGATGAAAACCACTGTGTGGTGGGTGTGTGACAATTCATAGTGCAGCTGCACTTTGCCACCAGGCCAATTTCTTGTTTTTCAATCCAACAGTGCATGTTTATGCATATGTGTTGTGTGGTCTTTCTGCATGGATTCATACTGTGAAAGTAAACTCATTGCATTGTGGTCTTGGTTTTTGGATTCATGCTGCACTGACACTGTAGAATGGGTGACTGCAGTGTGATACTTTAAATCAGTTGTCATAATTAGCTTTCGCTGTAGGCGATGGTTGTCTTTCATTTCTTCATATTTGTGTGTGGACACCCTCTGAGCCTATTTGTGTGGCCAACACCAACTTTCATACTTAACTAAATGCACCTTGGTGTATGTAAACGGTGTCCTTAAGAAACTCCCAGTTGAAAAGCAATCCTGGAAGTTTGTGTGTATGTATGTGTGCGTCTGTCAGTCAACAGGGCTTTTCTTATTACGTTGGCCTCTCATCCATTTTTTCTGTCACTAATCTCTTTCAACCAGCCACTATTTTTTTTTCCTTTGTATCCAAGCACTTGTTTGAAATGAATAAAAGGTACCTTCATCTCTTGTTGCTTTGAGTGCAGACCTGGGTCAAGAACAGCACCAATTCAAGATGAAATCCATCCTATCAACAGTGTTGACGTCACTAAACCAGATGGGCCTGTGTTTTACCTCAGACATAGACAACACCAAGCTCTTGCAATAATTCTTGGTGTCTTTTTTGCCTTTAAAATTTAGCTTATCCATTATGTCCTATTCAAGGTTTTTTTTTTTTTTTTTTCCCCCTCTTGCCAGGTTTCTTTACGTTCCCGTTCCTTTGACCCTGACCATCTCCACATTTCAAAGCCTATCAGTTATCTCTTATTTGGCATTCACAAGGGCTACAGGAATGAAGACTTGTTTCTGTGACACTTGGTCTTGTTTCTGTTCCCAACAATTTATGTTTTCTGTAAGCTTAAATGCAGCTGTCAGTGTTGTCCCTGTCAGCTGTCCCTGGAGAGTTAAAAATTTGGTTTAAAAAAAAAAAAAAAAGGTATGTATTTTGTATATTTTGTTTTTGAGTTTGTAAATGGGCGAAATGAGACCCTGAAAAGAGAAGTTTGCAACAGGTGGTATCTGATAGTATATCTGACGAGTGTATCAGAACCCCCCCCCCCCCCCTCCCGTTTAGTACATGCTGCTCTCAGTCCATGGAGAACAGTGGCTTCCTCCCTCTGCCCTCTCTCACTGTCCATCCTGTCATGGATGAAAGGCAGCCCCCCCGCTCCTGAATTCAGCTCCCACACAGCAAATTAGCCCTCCAGCTGCTTCAAGGCAGTATAGTCTGGTCATGCCCAGTCTGGCCTCAGACAAAACATCAGCAAGACACGAGTGCAACCTCAGACCACCAGACATGGTTAGATGTAACACTAAGGTCTTTCACAAGAGGGAAGTAGATGGACTAATACGTTCCATATTTTGCATAAAGCTCTGATGTTTTGTCACTGAGCCCTTCCAGTCAGTATATGTCCAGACATTTGACCTAATGTGTTTTCCTTTTTAATTTTAGAACAACTGACTCAACTTTATGGCAAATGTCTTGTACAAGCCAGCTTATTACTATTTACACTAAATAATGTCAATATGTACTGTTTATACTACAGGTGATAGGCGAGTGTTGGAGATTGGACATCTGACAGCTATGAGGTCCAGACCAGCTGCCCACAGCCTCAACTTTACAATTATGAAGTCCCATGACATTGAAATCCTTAACACAGTGAAAGGCTTTCAATTAGCACTCCCACTGTAGCAGCTCAGTTTCTCTCCATCACATTAGCTGGAACTGCTTTTTCCAACTTCCACTGACAGTGGAGTCTTTTGCTTAAACCTGACGTCTTTATACACAGGGTCACTGAGTGATCCTAAAATGATGAGTTAGCAGTTGTAGGATACCCATGTCCCACTTCCCATTCTTTTGCTACTTTATCACCAGGTTACGTTTATGTACCCTTTCTGAGTTGATATGCCACAGGCGTTATCAGGTAGTACCGGTACTTTCTGCTCTCTCACACTTCTTATGTCTTTTGCTTTCTTTCTCCCCTTTTGTTCTTTCTCCTTAGTCACTCTTAAGAGATTTCAGGGAGAGGCTAGCTGATTTAGGAAGTTCTCCCTATCAGATCAGCCAGTCCCCCTCCCCACTTACTCTTTATCCCACCCTCCAGTTGGAACTATACTCCAACATTAGAACATGTGATGAGGAGAAAGGCAGCAAGGGAGCTTACTCTGGGCAACTGAATTGGCGTCTCCCTTTACATGACCTTTCTCCCAGTTTGGTGTGTATGTATATATGTGTGTGTGTGCATGTACGCATGTACAAAAGGCCAGATGCAATCCAATTATATTTTAACAGGAGTACAGCTATGTCTTCTTCGATATCCACAGCTGGGTGAAAACAACGTAAGATAACTTTAATGGCACCCGCCATTTCCCTGCCAACTACAGTATGATAGGATTGTGTACCTTGATTCTACTTGCATTTGACTTGAAATTGGTGATGGTGTAATTGAAATAAAAGTCAAATTATAAAAAAAAAAAAAAAAATTTGATTATTTAAGGTTTTATTATTTAAAAATTCCTAACTTCAGTTTGAGGTGCTGATGCATCTTGTTTTTGCACCTGTGCTGCTGTGAGTGTGGAATTGAAATGTTTGCTCTTCAAGGTTAGATAATGGCAAAATGGATGTTTTGAAGGGAAAATCGACAAAGCTTTTGTGGTTTGATTGTAAAGTGGTGGAACATCATCCATTTATGTTTAAGTCTTCCATGTTCAAGACTTTTGTATACACTGCCTCATACATTCGTTTCCTGTGTGGTTAAATTGGGTTTTTGCTTCTACAAACTGATTTGGTGCACATCTATGTGTGTTCAGTCCTTCCTGTACTTGTGTGTAACTTCAGAACAAGTTTGTACATTTTAGTCATTTACATGTTTTCCCAGCAGTGCTGTGAAGAAAGGCTGTCAGATTGTGTGGCAGGCCACAGTTAGTCACTTCTCTATTGATGTGTTACTTGCACAAGACCATGAGGCCTTTCATCTCTCAGCTGTCTGTCAACTTCTAAATCTACCTGCTCTCAGTTGATGAATAAGTCAATGCATTGTCCCTCTGTCTCTGTCAAATTTCAGCAGTATGTTAAACAAAACAGGAGAGGAGGACCAAAATAGAGTTTCTTTGCTACAGTTCACATGCCTGTAGTGTTTTGGAGCTTTTTTCCTCTTTGTAACCCTACTATTGGTTGCCTTTAAAACAGACTGTATGAAGTCACTTTGGGCCTATGGGTAACTCTGCATAATCCAGTTGCTTTTCATCTTTTAGCATAAGCTGTCATTGTGGTGACCTTGGCATGTTTGTTCTTTAGCGTTACCTCCATGTTTCAGTCTGTCTCAGCAGTCTGGTCTTCTTTCAACTGCCCAGTCCACAGGAGAGAAGCTCATGTTGACTTCTCTCTCGACCCTTGTCCACTCTTTTTATCTTTGGAGGAAGCTGATTGAAACAAACCTTGGAAGTTTGTTACCCTCTGTCCTAGCTTCAGTTGTGTGCATGCTGAAATGCCGCACTGCTCAGAGGTGATAATTAAAGGCGCCATGAAAGATCTCAGTCAACACATAACAGAGAAAAAGTCATGGCTGTTTGAGAGCCATTGCAGTTATGGCCAAGTCAAAAGATGGAGGGGAGAAAAGAAATGTAGAGGAGAGTGGGCTGATGCATCTTTGGCGGTTTACTGACAGTGGAGTTGTGAGTGGGATCATGAGGAAAAAGGAAAGAGTATGTGTAGATTTGAAAGTTTACTTTGCAAAATGAAAGAAGTATATACTGTCATACAGACAAGTTAAATATCCTGAGTAAATTGAGTGAAATGGGAATGGAGCTACAGAGAGTCTTGTGTCCATCTCAAGGAGGTGAAAAGGGGGAGCGTGAGACTGAAATACTCGGGCTGTTTGAAGCTTTGCCCACCCTGTAATCCTCACCTTGTGACTACTGCCTGTGACACAGTGCTAAAGTCCAAGTGCTTTCTCTCCATTTCCCTCCCACTATGTCCTGTATGTAGTCAGTGTAGTGACAGCCAGCTCTCGTCATCCACTTTCCCGCTACTCTCCTTCCCTTCTTTCTTGCCTACCTCCTGCCTGTTTTGCTCTGAGACGGTTCCAGCCAGTTTGTGGTGGCTGAGTTTAGACTGTCAAGGACTTGGTAGAGTTGGACTGCTTCCTGGCTGGCTACAGACCAGACATTACCTGCTCTGTAAAACACACTTTGTGCTTATGTGTGTTCTCCACATTGTGCATATTATTAGTTTCCATTTTAGTAACAGGTGGCAAAAGAACAGAGTGATGCAATCCGAGCTAGTCAGTTCATAGTAGTGTGGCTGCGAAGTGAAAGCTGCTATGATGATCTCAAATTTAAAATTTGGACATACCATTTTATTTATCCAAAAAGCTGGATTTCAGTTGAGGGGTCTAGTTAAAACTTTTACATTTAAAATGTAACAGTTTGCTCCCATCATAACCACAGCTTTGAGCATACTGCAGATCATGTGACCTGCTAGGTTTCAAACTGAAAGTGACAAGTAGCTTTCACCCACTGCTAATGTATGAAGGCTTCCTCATCTGTTGGTCTTTCAACCATTCAAGCTAGGATTTCTTATTTTTTGTTGTGTTAGCACACAAAATTTTAAGGCTAATGAATTACAATTAAGCAGTTGCTATTTAAAGTGATTAAATTACTGTCTTAAACTGTCCCTTTTGAGACACTGGTTATTTTATTAAAATAGCACTACAGATTTGCAAATCTTGAAAGTCCCTGTTTGATTTTAAAAAAGTAGTTCAGGCCTAGCTGTGTGTGTGAGACATTTCAAATACAAATGCACTTACTTGGCCTGCTTTTTCTCCTCTTTTTTTTTTTTTTTTTAAACAGGGTTTCTGTGTTGACTTGAGCCATACCTATATGGCGTGTGTGAGTGGAGAATTTTGCCAGGCACAGCACCTCACCTCTGTGGAGAAGTGAATCGGCCGCCCCCTGAGGGACTACGCTACCCAGAAACCCCCCTGACTGACAGCACACTGGGAACTGCAGACTCTTCCAAAGGCCCACTGGGATATTGCGTAGTCCTTGGCCTGACTGCCCTGCCCTAGCTCAACCATTACGAAAAAAATTTGCTTTCTACTTTCTCCTTGAACAGCCAATCACAAACAGCTCTCCTGAATGGGGTAAACTGATTGGATAACTCCTGGATAGTCTCACCATCTTTTTTCTTTTTTTTTCTTTTTTTTTTTCTTTTACATTTTTGGTTTTGTATTACTTTTTTTTTTCACATCTCGGAGTACTGTGGACTAGTTTCTCCTTTTTGTTACCCTTCTCTATGTTCATCACCCCATAGTTGAACACTTGTCCCTTTGACTCATCCTTCTCCAAGTGTTGTCATTTTTATTTATTCTACCCTTTCCTATATACATAAATCTCCTAGCAGTCTTTGCTGACTTCTGAGCCAAAAGTCGCTTTTGTTTTATGAGTATTGTATTGTAATTGTTTTTTAAGCCGTCTTGCCAACATGAACCGCCCTGCTGCAGTCGAGATTGCCTACGAGTGCATGAGGTTCCTCATCACCCACAACCCCACCAATGCCACACTTAACAAGTTCACCGAGGTATGCTCCCATCCATATGTTTGTATGTTTTCGCCTTGTTTTGTTTTCAGGATGAAAGAAAAGCTTTTCCTCTTTATGTCCTCCAGGAGCTGAAAAAGTTTGAGGTGAATACACTGGTGAGAGTTTGTGATGCCACCTATGATAAGGCTCCAGTAGAGAAGGAGGGGATACAAGTCCTGGTAAGAGTTGTGGCCGCCTTTTTTATTTTGCTTTTATCCTTGTACCTCACATATTTTCCTCTTGCCTCCTCAAGGACTGGCCCTTCGATGATGGTGCCCCTCCTCCTACCCAGATTGTGGATGATTGGCTCAAGCTGCTCAACACCAAGTTTCGAGAGGAGCCTGGCTGCTGCATCGCTGTGCACTGTGTGGCAGGGCTTGGCCGGTCAGTTGCTTGCTGTATTAATTTGTCTACAGATGTTAAACAATTGGAAGAAAGAGCTGACTTTGTGTGTCATTTTATTATTTATGTATTTTCCTGTTGCTAAAACCTCCTGCAAGTAACAGTCCAGAGTCATAAGAGAATAGAGTTGGAGACACAAAATGTAGCATTTGATCACATTAATGCAGTGGCAGATGTATGCCTACAGGCATGTGAGAAACACAATTTCCAAGGCAGCAACACAGGTTCTTAACTTCTCATCAATGTGTTGCAGCCTATTTGAGCTAATTCCTCATACTCTCTTTTGCGGTGCTTCCTCTAACCACCCCTTTAAGACTTGCTCCTTTAACACTGGTCACACAGCGGAGCCTGTGCTGAATCTGCATTTCCTATTTTAGATTTAATCTTAAAAGGACACAAGTGATTAATTCCCTATCTTCAATTGTTGATCTCTTTTCCTCCTCCTGTTATTGCTCTGTAGAAAATCAATGGGTCAAGTTACTGTGTCAGTCATCAGTGCCTCTAGCATGTTCCTGTTGCCTCTACAGGCTTGAAAAGGAAAAGCAATTTCATTTGCATGGGATCTGTCCATTGGTCATGAGGTTGCATGAGTGATATTCACTGGCCAATGTTAAAGCAAATATACAAATGAGCTATGTGAAATAAACAACATTAGTGTGAAAAGCAGAAGCACATGACATGAGCAAGCTACTGTGAAAATGTCTTTTCTTACCACAGACCCAAAATAAACCAATCAGTTCTCAATGGCTTCTAACATTTAGCATTGTTGTGGCATTGGGAGGTTGTATAATCACTAGTATTGGTTAGACTGGCATTCTCTAAATTCATCTTCTCTTCTTCCCTATCCTGTTTACTGCAGTCATCTCAGTTTTCCTTTGGCTTACAGTCTGATCTGCCTTACACCAGTCAATATACTCTTCAACTCTGTGTTTGTTGCTGCTGTTTGTACTTGTAAAAATCTCTCACCTTTCCCTTCACACTGTTTTACCCTATTTTCCTTCTCCATATTTTCTCCCTTTTTTCCCCTCATGTCCTTCATTAATTTTGTGTGAGAAATGCCACTCAAAGAAATGCTCCCTGAAGCACTGACCCACGAAGTGTCCGCAAAGGTTTTATATTTATTTTTTTTCACTCTCACTCTATCTCTTGTGGTGATAAAGGAGAAGCTTGTCTTACTGTAACTTATCAGAGTTATGTGTGTGAGGATCAGGGTTTGAGCACAAGGTCCCAGCAGGGCAACGGTGAACTTGTGCACCCCTGTTGATTTCCCAGGCCTGTTTCCCAGGTTTAAGCACCCCCTCACCCTCCACCCCTCTAAAATATTACTATGGAGCTATGTGAACCATGGCATTTAATTTCTTCTCTCCTTTTCTCCTTCTTTGATTCTCTCACTGTCTCTTTGAACTGGTCCACTGGATTTCTGTACCTCTTAGAGCTCCAGTCTTGGTGGCCTTAGCCCTTATTGAGTGCGGGATGAAGTACGAAGATGCTGTGCAGTTTATAAGGCAGTAAGTACCCTCAAAATCAATCAGCTTTAAGCTTTCATATATATATATATATATATATATATATATATATATATAAATAAAATGTATTTAATTTTTTTTGCCGTAAGTAAGTAGGTGATACAGTACGCTAAATTTCAAACAGGGTATGTGTGAAGAAGCAACTGTCCCTTATGGCTATTAGCCAAACTGTATTTAATATTGTTTGTGAGGTAAACATTTAATTGTCTGTCTGCAAAATACCAGGAACTGTTAACTGTAACTCCAGGACATGTAAGTTTAGAGTCTCTGGCTTTGTTCAAGAGTCTGGTAGTCCCACTTGAAAAAGTGTACCTTGCAAGATGTGCAGTGTGAATTCTTGCAGAGGCTCCTGGAAGTTGCTACTCCAAACCAAGAAATAATCTGGTCCATAAATGTGTGTAGAACCAGCAAAAAATGATTTTTTTTTTCCATTAATGACAGAAACCTAATTTTTGCCTAATTTTATTAACTACTTTTGGATTTAACCACGCTAGTTGTCCCTAACTGTAGATAAGCATTAAGGTAGTGATGGTCTCATATTAACAAGTGCATTTTCCAACAAGTCAAACTCTTCCTTTTGGTCACTATAGTAATGACCACTCTTCTGTGGATAATGTTGTCTTATTTCCCTGCTTTTCTTTTTTCTTCTGCCCTAAACAGGAAGAGACGTGGAGCCTTCAACTCCAAACAGCTTCTTTACCTCGAGAAATACAGACCCAAAATGCGTCTGAGGTTCAAGGATACCAACGGCCATAACTGCTGCGTGCAGTAGGCTGCTTTTCAGTGCGTCTTTCTTCTGCGCATCTAGAGGCGAATCTTCCACCAAGGGAAGATTAAAAAAAAAAAATGGAGAGTGCTATCAGTAATTATTGTGATGATTTGTTAACACTGAGTCATGGTTAATTAATCAGAGAGCAAGTGAGTGATGGAATGAATGAATCCAGATCTGGGGATCCACCAGCTGAACCAATGAATGGAAGGTCAAAGCACACAGAGAGGCTCGCCTCCCGGTTATACTGTACAACCACGGGCCAGAATTCTTTCAACTTGAGTCCATCCTGTGTTCTTTTTTTTTTTTTTTTTTTTTTTTTCTTCCCCCCCTCCAGTTGTAATCATGGGATAACATTTTCCATTTTGTGAATTTTTACTTTTACACAAACAGTGGTGATGAAGAGATGCAATGTTAAATGATATTCTGAATTGTTTTTATTTCCAATAATTATTGATATTATGATTAGTCATGAGTAATGTAACTTTTAAAAGCATTTTAAAACTTTGAACACAATGTAATTGTCCCATTTGGTATTGTTTTTTGTTTTTTTTTTTTTTGCACACTAAGGTGCACCTGAAAATGCAGTACTTTTTTTTTTTTTTTTTTTTTTTTTTTTTACCCTTCACTAGCTTCAAGTCACTTTCAGTTTAGGAGCTCACTGAGTTAGAATATGTCTGCAATATTTATTCACAAGATATGCTATGTGTGACAGCTATGGGTTTGGCAGGGGCAAGGACACTTTGTTATCCAATAGTAGTTATTTTTTGCCTTCAAGAGCCATGTCTTTTTTTTTTTTTTTTTTTTTTTTTTTTTTTTTTTTTTCCTTGTTGGAGTGCAATAATCAGTCCACCTCAGATAAGCCCACTGAACCCTGCTGAGCATCCTTCACACATACACACATACACCTACTCATCCAGGACCGTTAAACAGGAAAAAAAGAAATTAACTTTTACAACAGGTACTTCTCCTGCTTTCAGTCATTCTCCTTCAGGGGAATACAATAGGACTTACCTTAAATATGCATATTTTATCTATACACAAAGATCCAATCTGATAGACAAGGTGGTGAAGAATGAAAATGGTCAGTTTTTTTATCATTGTACCCATTTTGAAAACATCCCCAGTTCGTATTGGTTCTTACAAGATAAATAAATTGAAATAAAAAGCATACATTTCTTCTTTGTGCATCATTTATTACAAATCTTAGTAGACTGGTGCTAGTTCTTTCGTAGTTTGGGTTGAGGAAGGGCAGTGTTTGAGAATGGAGTTCCTTAAGTACACAAGCGGTATGACTTCACTCCTGTAAAGCGTATTAGTCTATGCAAGCAGGTGCTTTTTTTTATGCTTGATTATAATTTTTGTAGGGATTGTTTAAAAAAAGGAAAAGACCTCATAATGTATAATTTTTATCCTGCTTCTAAAACTGAGTTGTAGTGCTCTCACCTTGCAGGAGGTGATAAAGAACTGTTTCCTCAGACATTGTATGCTCATTGTCAAAGGCTGTCTTATATGTCCTTTCCCCAGTGGAGAGTGAGTCAGCACCACGTGGAATCCTCAGGACGTGGTACAGAGGAATGACTCATAACCTCAGCTGGTAATCATGAATCCAGCCATTACCTGACCCGATCCAATGTGCCCCCTCTGCTGTTCAAAGCCTGTCATGGCAAAAGAAAATCAGAAGGCAAATCCTAATAGGTAATTGAATGTACCATAAGGTGATATTATCATATATATAACTTGGAAAGCAATTGAAAGCTTAGAGAAAATGGGAAAGGTGCACAGACCTTTTTAGACCTCCAAAGTAGATGTTAATACAATAAAAGTGGGGTGGCACTTAGCATGAGAAGGTTGTGGGTTTGATTCCCAGCCTGGGGCCTTTCTGTGCATGGTTGCACATTCTCCCCATGCCTCCATGGGGTCCCTCCGGATACTCCGGTTTTCTCCCACCATCCAAAGAGGTGTTTGGGTTAACTGGTGACTCTAAATTGTCCATAGGTCTGAGTGTGAGTGGTTGTTGGTCTCTGTCTGTCTCTGTGTGTTGGCCCTGTGATGGACTGTTAACCTGTCCAGGGTGACCCTGCCCTCACCCAGAGTGAGCTGGGATTGGCTCCAGCACCCTGTGACCCAGGAAAGAAACTGAAGAAGATGGATCGATGGACAATATAAGTCTAATTCTGTGTCTGATCCTTGAGATGAATGAAACATGAAATTGAATTAACCAATTTCAAGTACTTAATGGAAAAAAAAGAAGGAATTTACTGATAAAAACATTTACATGACAATGAGGTTTAGTTTACGCAATACATCCCAACTGGAACAGTATGCCAGTTTCTGTCATTGTTTTTAACCATGTGGCAGAACACAAACAAATCAACCTGCGTTGAAATTGAATGACATCTACTTTCAAATCAGTTGACACTTGAAGCCACTGATTTGAATCCGACTTTTTCTTTCGTGCTGTAGTTATGATGCTATATAGAGGTTTTGTTGTTGTGTGACAGGCAGAGTTACAGCATGAAAAGCTAAAACAGATTCTTTAATCCCAGTTTAAAAATGCATGTTTGTCAAGTTGATGTCTTTTGAGTTATGAGGTGCACAACTTCATGCACAAGGCAAGCTGCGTTTGTAAACGTACATACACAAAAGGCTTCCCAGTAAATAGCAGAATGGCATTGCTTTCAGTGTACTCCTGTCCGCCAATAGGTGTCACTATGAGCCAGCAGGTTCTCTCCAGCTCTGCTGTTAATGCAGGCCGGTCGATAACACACACACACACTCAAATCACAACAAAAGCAATCCAAGTGGGAAACACTGGAGGCAGAAACCTGAAGAAGAAGTAGACAGGTTATGAGCTGTCATCTTGGTGCTTATAGTCCACCATCTGACTGGGGAAGAGATGGATTAGGCCTACACGTGTTGAGGTTGTTTTGATGGATACATGTT
The DNA here is from genome assembly GCF_900963305.1 of Echeneis naucrates. NCBI lineage: Eukaryota > Metazoa > Chordata > Actinopteri > Carangiformes > Echeneidae > Echeneis > Echeneis naucrates. The sequence goes on from NC_042521.1 coordinate 12,458,364, forward strand.
TATGAAGATACGTCAGAGGCACCACACATTTTCAGGGACACTTATGCTTCATGACTCAGAAATACTGGCAACTATGAATACTAATGAGCGCTGTCGCCAAAAGTACAAAAATAAGAACAACACAGTCAGTTAACCTTGACTTGATTACATCTAAGCAACACCCACACAGATGCCCAGACTCCATAAATGCAGCAGATCTGAATCCAAAAACCAGACCACATGTGATGTAATACCATTTATAATGAATTAGTTTCCCACAAATCTGTTTGTGTAGATCCTGACAAATGTATTAGTTTTAGCATGGGACATCAAATCTGACATACTGATTGTTCATTAGCACAGCAGACATTTGATATGTCACTGTAGGGAACACAGAGGCATAATTAAGCTCAAAGGATGCATTTATCTTGCTGCAGCGGGTGGTATTGTGGATCTTGACCCGCTGAATAAATTAAATACAATGGATCTAAATGTTATAAATAACTGTTTTGCGTCTGTTGCGAAAAAAAGGTCTACACGGATAAAGTAAAATGTATGCACTTATGAGGCTTGTGTGATTCTTCGCCAATCGAGTTATCTCTTTCTATATTTTGCATGAATGCATCCAGATACAATAAGAAAAAAATAACACAATAACATACAAGATAGCACCCCATTATATTTGTTGAACCATCTCGGTGAATAATAATATAAACTCCGTTTGAATTAATGGTTACATTTAAATGTATGGATTGAGTATATTAAAGTTTAAATGAACTGGGACCTACTTTATCACCAAGTCCTTTTCGCTTGGCGGCAGGACACCAACCTCCGCCTCACTTCTTCTGCTGTTAATTAGGAAATTGACGCAATTAGGACCACGTGACTTGCAGCTTGTCGCCGGACGCCCTGGAAGCTCGGATTTGTTTGTTTGTTTTGTTTTGTTTTGTTTGGTTTTGTTTTATTTTCTCCAGAGTAAGAGTACCAGGCCGGACTTTTGAAGGGTTCTGCAATTTGACGCCAGAAACAGCATGTGGAATAAAGTCACAGACTGCGGCCGGGACATTTTTTGGATATTAACTTCAACAAAAGTCCAAATAGAAATGGAGGCCACGAGAAGCCGAGCCAACAAACAGTAAGTGACAGTCCATTTTTATGCGCAATGCAGTGTGGAGTTGTGTTGTGTTGTTGTGACGCATTGACCGCCGAGTCAGCTTGTGTTGTTGTTTGTGTGTCTTTGAATGCGGCCTGATGCTGAAGCTCGTCTGGGCTGCGTTTTATAAATCTAGATTTGGTTGTTGATGAGCGTAATAGACTGTTGAGGCAGGTTCAGATGTTTGTCTGCAGAACTGATGGCTGCACACTTTTGTTGAACAGCTGTGTTCAAGTGTGGAGTCTGTAGAATTTGATGTGAACGTTTTATAAACTGAGCTGCTGCTGCTGCTGCTTCGGGTCTCTGAACACGAGTCTAATTCACTCTGTCCTGTTTAGTAGAGTTAAATCAAGTTGAATTATCATTCCTCTAAACTAAAGGTAGGTGTTTCTAATAAAGTGGCAAGTGTAAAGTGGCACTCAGCCTTAATGGCGTTTGTTTGTTCCCATCAGTACAATTGAGGCCTCTGAGTGTCTGTATCAACATGTTTAAACTGGAACAGTGTCCTCTGTAACTGAGGTTGGTAGTGTGTGTTGATATATTGCGTGTGACAAACCTGGGATGGTTTCATTTTAAGAGGTTTTATCCTGGCAAATAAATTAATACTTTATTATATAGAACATTGTCTCCTGCAGCCATAAATATGCCACTTACAATATTCCCTTTTTTTTTTTTTTTTTTTTTTTTTAATGGAATACGCTCATGGCATCCTTACAAGAAGCTTTCAGTCCTTGTAAACTTGCTTTGCTGCAGTTTGACATTCGTATTTCATCTGTACACGCATTAAATCGGTGTAAAATAATGTTTCCTTGTGCAGACATCATGCAGCATTCTTCATATTATATTCTATCTCATCTTCCACCTCATACCCAGAACATACTATACGGAGCAGCCTGAGGGCTGTGCTACATGAATAACTAGCACAAGGATATCAGCACACACATTAATGTTCTTTGGAACACCCAGTTTCATGAGTATAAATATTAAAAAGAACTGAGGACAGCATTTACCCTTGTCTGACACCATTGTTAATCCCAAGTATGGCAGAGCTGAGGCATGTTCCCCCAATTTTATGTGCACATCTGGTGTGCATACCAGAAAGCCAAAATTCTCGTAATGTAGTCTGACACACCTCATTGACTCAATTTAACAAACAACTTTCTTTGATTGACGTGATCAAAGGCTTTGGAAGTTGGAGATTTTAGCTTCATATTTGCTGGTGGTTGCCTTAAAGGCATATATACATGTGCCGCATATCTTTAAAACCAAACTGGTTATCTGCAGAGTCAATGAACTCATTACATCTTAAAGGAGAATTCTTTCAAGTGCGTGCTTATAATTATCGAGGCTGTCTACTTTACTTTAAGTGTCTTTAATGATTGGTATTAACAGAGCCGGCAGCGTTGCGTCTGGTCCAAACCGTGAATCATAAAGCCAGTAACAAAGCATGGAGAGGAGCTTTCCTCAAACTGCCAGATTTCAGATGTGCAGTAGATCTATGATCTAATCCACTTGTTTATAGCTGGGCACGCCTCATATGATATAATCTACATTGAATCATTACTCTCCCCAATGTTCACTGCCTTTCATAAGTCACTTTGGACACAATTGAATGCATGCCGCTGAAGCCGTAACTCACATCTGACAATGCAATGTTGTCAGGTTTGGGGATTGCACCTACAGTGCAGGGTGGAGAAATTCTGCTGTTCTTCAAAACTCACGCTTCTTTCTAGAAATCAATAGTCTTGTTATTTAGCAGTTTCACTAGCCGTGTGATGAGGCCTCATATTGCTCATTTTCACAAATGAATGAAATTCCATGCTTATGTCTTGTATCACTGAATTCACTCAAGCACAGGGCCATGTCTTTAATGGGACATGATTGATGATACTCAGTTACATACTTGTTCCAGCCAGGTTTGATATTGTGTGTCTTATTTTATTATTGTAGTTGGGCTATGCCCTCCATACAAACCCCTTGCTATATCATTATACAGGATGAAGCACTCTCATATACATATATATTTTTTTTTTTTTTACAATCAATACCATTAAATATATTTCCATCTCTGAGTAGATGAATATGATCAAAATGTTTATCTTAATGAGTATAATGGACCAATTGACTCTTTCACAAACAGAGTAACAGGCATATGATCAGTTGTTGCCCAATACACAATGGGCCTGATGATTTTCAGATGCACTAAAACAATAAATTAACTTTAGCAAAAAGTCCAGTATATCCATTGCCTGGAGAATATTCCGTTTTGAAGAACCAACAAAGGTATCTGTGTAGTTTGTGATAATAGTTGGGTCATTATTACATTTAGCCAGCAAATTTGCTGGGCCATAGTGTCTCTTAACTCTCATGAATAGCTGTGTGAGTTCTTGCCTTAAGCCCCCTAACTTGACATTAAGAGTCAAAGGCCTCACTGAGGTGAGGAAAAAGGCCAAATGGTGTGCATTCATCTTCAATAAGACTTTGATCTCGTAACATTCAGCCCTCTGCATAAATGATCTAGGCCACACTACTAACCAGCCAACTCTGATATGCCATTGTGAATCGTGGCCCTTTAAAAATGCATGTTTGCTCTTGGCTCTGTATCTTTAATGAGGTGTGTCTGAAATATTTGATAGCCTTGTGCTCATTTGAAAAACAAATACGTTTATTTTCATTAATATTTGATACGGAAATGAATAAATGTAAAACACATACATTAATTAGTCTGTTTTGATCAATTGTCTCCGTCTAATGCAGACTGAATATTTCCGCACAGCAACTCCCCACAGGCAACACTGGTGCATATCATTCTCTGGTGCTTCAGAGCAAAGCCATTTAATTTTCAAATTGGGATTTTAGCATCTTTTAAGGCTGTGCACACTCAGAGAAATTATCACTTTTCACTCAGCAGCGAGGCAGACTTGTAAAATGGGTGTTTGTCACATTAGAATGTGTTGCTCAAAGGATGAATGAACTGGGCTGTAAACAATCAAAAAAATGGCATTACAAATTGAAACTGACAACAAAGAACAGATTTCACCTTAGAGCTCAAGGGACTGGGGTACAGCATCAACTGAGGTCACTGATGTCAGAATCTATAGCAGTTTTTTTTCGTTCAGAAGGAATAAGCCAACACGGTCATTCCCCAGATTTGACAGGACTATTAGATATTGATCAAATTGCTAAAATTTGAGGGGTGGATGATAGTGGGGATTTAGACTCATCACCTCAAGTATGCTACCCAAAGTGGTAGCTGTTCCTTATTAAAGCACAAATGGACCCCGAAACTCCCTCAGCAGTCACACAAGACTTAACTCCATACTGTTGAACTTACCCATATTTCTGGCAAGACATTTATCTCAACTGACAGTATGAGCTCACTTTGTCACTTTTGCTTCCACTCTGTGCTATAACCTGAATTGAATCTTGAGCTTCTCTCAGAACTTATTCTTAAATACGCGTTCAAATTCTTTATCATTTTGATTTCACCTAAAAAGCTAAACATTTGCAAAGCTTTTGTGGTATTTCATCATTTATATTTTATCTGTAAATTTTGCTGTAAACACATGTAGCCGTTTCTTTTGTTTCCTTTTATTTTTTTTGGGTCTTTTCTTTATTCAGTCAACAGTAAGTGGCAGAGGGCCGGACAGGAAGTAGGGAGAGAGAGAGGGGGGAATTACATGCAGCATAGGTCCCTGAGTTGGAATGGAACCTGGGATGCTGCGATAACATGACATGTGCATGTGTGCTTAACAATTGATCACCTGTGCTGATGCATGTAGCAATTTCTAACTTTATGTTCATGTGACAATAAAATGGTAACATCAAAGACAAGCTAATTATTTGATATTGAGTGTTATTTGTTGTTTATTTGTTGTTTTTTTAAAGTGGTATCTTGATTAAGAAATTGATTTACTGATTGGATTTCCCCACACCAGTAAATACAGCAGTCCAGCATCTGCGTACATAGTCACATCACATCACCCCAAGCACAGATAAGCTTTGAGATCAAAAAAGTGTAATGCCACACCTCCCCACCAGATGGTGATGAAGATCTATATGAGCAGCACAGCAATACATCTTGCAACCAGTAGAGGGCAGTACCCATACACATCATCCAGATGCTGTTGATTGGGGTGATGCAGTCTCTCTGGCAGCACCTTGGACAGTGTCATTCTGCCGCTGTACTGAGGATGTTTGGATTCAGCAGCTGAGGCTGTGTAGGAACTAATAACCATACATTTGCTGTTTGTGGAGGAAATATGGAGTTAGTTTAACTTCTCTGTGACTCTCATATCTAACTCAGATGGAAGATTGCAACAAGGAATTAGGCTTCAGTTTGTAGAAACCAGAAGCACAATTTCAGGCGGATTTAGTATGTATAATTATTTCATTCTCCCAAGTTTGATAAACTGAAAGTTCCACGAGAAGACAACAAATGTTCATAGTCTTACAGTGTTTGTGACAGAAAATCTTGACACAGTTCTCCGATGTTTGCTAGAATAGCATGAGTCCTGCTGTACACAGGCAGGCAATCAGTTATTCTAAAAGCTCCTTTTAAAATCTGTGTGGCCGTTTGGCATAGAACACCTTTATGTGGATGAGTCTTATTGTGCAGTGCTGCTTTCTGCCTGTGGCTCCAACGCAGGCATCCCAGCCAGGTTTGATGAGTGTGAGTAAGTGACAGGCCAAGACTTCAGCACTTGGCAGCATGGTGCACAAATAACAGCCTTGGCTCAACACCACCAAAACCAAAGAACTCTTTGTCGACTTCTGGAAAGCAAAGGCGGGCAACCACACACCCATTCATATCAGCTGGGCTGAAGTAGAGTGGATTCCTGCATGTACACACGGACCGCAGGACCTTTCTCTCAACACCTCCACTCTGATCAAGAAAGCTTAACAATGCTTCCTCAGAAAACTGAAAAAAGCTGAATTCTCTCATCAGATCGTTCGTAACTTCTACCACTGCACTGTCTAGAACATCCTCACCAACTGCTTCATGGCGTGTGTATGGGAAAAAAAATAATTGGCATATCACTCGACACACACACACAATCATCAAGGACCACATATACCCAGTCATGGACTGGTCTCCATCCTCCCATCTGGGAGGTGTTACAGGAGCCTTAGGAGTTGTACCAGCAGACTCAGAAACACCAAAACACTGTTCAAAACACCTCCGTTTGCACATGGAATATGGACTGTCTGACTACCTCTGATCATTGTGCTCTTCATTTGTTAATGCACTTTAATAATCTAACACGATCATTCTGAATTGTGTTTTTGTGTCTTTAAAAAAAAAAAAAAAAAAAAAAAAAAGAAAGGCTATAAAGAAAGGCTCTTCTTAATGATTGCATTACTGGTTAGATGTTAAACTGCGTTTCGATGTACCGGGTGTCCTTACTTGTGCAACGAAAATAAAGTTGAATCCAATCTAATCTAAAAGACACTGTCAGTCAAGCAGCAGGGTTGTCTCTGCCCTCTCCTTCACTCACCAGGGGATAAGATTTGTGTCTTCCTCCCATGAAACCTCTCACTATGGCGCTGCCTCCATCTTCCCTCTACTGTGCCGAGTCCTCCCCACCATACTGTGCCTCTCCTGGCTAGCTTCTCTACATTCTTTATCCCTAATGCTGTATTGCCATGGACTTCTTCTCCTTTAGTTACCCATTTGCTTATTAGCCCACCTGTCATACTTCCATTCCAGCTGCTTCTTTCCATCTTCCCCTTCTCTGTGATTGCCTCACAGCTTCACCCTCTATCTTTCATTCACTGTTACATTTCTTCCCCTCAAGCACCATCACTATGTCCTGCCTGCTCCAATATGTTTGTTTCATGTTTCTCTGAGCTGGTAAGATGTAAACGGAAGCAGCAGGTAAACAACGGATGAATGGTTTGTAGTTGCCGCTTAGACTGCTGACCTGCTCACAGTGCATTCCCACATTTTGTAATATAGCAGGCTTATGGGGAAAAAAAGTAACTCATTGTTTGGCGGTGAAAAATGTTCTTAGCACGTAAGACAGCGGTTCAGTATATGTGGCCATGTGCCCCTTTTTTCCTACATGTCCTTAGCCTTGTGTTGTGCTGTTGATAAATGCATAAGCATTTTCGCTCCAAATTTCATACTTTCTTTTTTTTTCTTCCCCCCCCTTCTTGATCAATGATCTTGGTTATATTTCTTTGACATGATTTTAGAATGTGTGCAAGATTTAAGCCTTGAGACTTGAAGATATTTTTTTTTCTTAAATCATTACCTTCCAATATAAGAAAATGTGTGTGGGAAGGGGGATCTCAAAATTTTCCAAAGGAGATGCTTATGTTCTGATGATTAATGTTTTTCAGAGAAGAATACTATAACACAACAAGAGGTTGGTCAGGCCTGAAGACTAGTTTCCTCTTTCAGTACGCATATCCATAGCCCCAAAGCAGTCATGAAAGGCCAATCTATCCTGACACAGCATGCATTAAGTGGCTGGTTTAACAAGCATCACTACTAATTGGCTGTGTTTGAGCTCTTAGTTCATTAGCAGTTCGGGTCATACCATTCCATTTGGTTGGTGTGCGTGTGTGCTGCTTTTGCTTTTAATTTAGTCTTATCTAACCCCCCCACCGCTATTTAACTTTCTCTCTGTTGTCCTGTTTCACAAGCAGGAGTTACTATGTGCCACCCTTAACATGTTCTTTTCTTTAGCACACGTGATTTGATATGAATTCCTTTTTCATCTATGAAAAAAATAAGATGGCGAGAAGCTAGGTCTGACTTTCTCTTCTCTGCTTTGTCTGAACTCAAGCAACGCCCATACACTGAGACACATTGAGCTGAAATGATGCCACTGTACATACTATAGATCATATCATCACAGATAAGATGGGTCTTAAGTATATACCGGAGGGGGGGATTGGTCAGTGGTGGTTAGTAATGTTGCCTTGCATCAAGATGGTTCCATGGGTGACCTGTTCACAATGCAAACTGTCCTTGATCAATGTCACACTTCAACCAGTGGTCAATCTAATATATAAAGATTTTCTACATGGTACACTGGTGATTCCACGAGAGATCATTGTTTTTGTGGTCGGCCGTTGAAACACTCTCTGGAGATGGCGTCAGTATCCTCAGTATAATCTGCTCTGGTGGACAGCTGATCTCCGCTGAGTGAAACGGCTGCCAAGGAACTGGGTCTGAATGCCAACCCTCCATCTTCAGTCAACCAGCCAAGCCCATCTCTGGGGTCAAACTGCTAATCAAAACCAAGACATTTGTTATTATTTTGCAGCGAACAACACACACTCCTGCCGACTTACAACCTTGCTTCCAAAGAGCGTGTGTCTCAGTTAGTCTATGTTTAGATGCCACACTGAGCCACATAATTTCACTAATGTAACACTCTCCTTAATAGTCTAATCGCTGACTCTGCGCTCTCTTTTTAGTGCTTCCCTTTTCCTTGACTGACTGTTAGTACAGTGCTGTTAGTCCAGGGAGTGGATGATTGGGGTCAGAGTACTATTAATTGAAGATACTCCTTCATTGTTTGGAGATAAAAGGGGTATGTATGTTACATGTCTGGACATGAGCATGTTTTGTTAAAGCTTCCCCATTAATGGATGAAAGGCCTAAATCATCAGATGGAAGTTGGAATGGTCTAATTCGGCCCTGTTGCATTGTATCAACAAAACAAGGTTGTTCTGTTTTTAAATGAATAATTGGAAATTTTGAGGCGCTTCTTGCTGAGAGAAAAACTGATACCGCTTCCATGTCTAAGGTAAATTAAACTACATCCAGCTGTGTGTATTTTAGCACCTTTTAAAGCTTGCCAATCAACAAATCAAAGTGTAAAAATTCAGTGCATTGATGTAACTTAGTTGCCAGGCTTGGCTGGTGGAATGTTTCTTTGCTTCCTTGGTTGTCAGAGAGCCAGGATAGCACCAACAAATATTACTCCTGTAAATGAGCTTAGCATCAAAGGTTGAACCAAGTACCTGTCTGTAGATTGAACACGTCGTGTTGATTTTATTTGAAGAAAAACAGAAGTGTAAAAATTGACGTCGGTTTGTGTCACACCTGTATTTCTCCAAGCACGGTGTGAATTACAGCCACAGTTTGACTTTGTCAGTCATTCAGATGGCTGTATAGATGCTGAGGAGAATATGGATTTATTGGCTGAAGTGTTCCTGTCTCTGCAACAATAAGAGGCACAGTACCCCTTTCAACTGCTGCATATTGAGTCTCCTCTGGGTGACATTTTTTTATCCCACAGACGAATTAGCTGGTAGCATAACAACAAAGAAGGTTTACAAGAAGATTGATAGTGGTACGGGTTTGTACATACATAGATCTAGGATGGTAAGGAAAGATGCTGAAACGACTACATTACTTATTACATTGTCTCCCCACTTTAATCAAGTGGAGTTATTCGGCTATGGATTGCATTATCAAGATGTGTTACTACAATTAAGAAGTCCGATTTGTCGGATTTCAGTTTAAGATGCTTACATGCTTTTTTAAAAATTGCAATTATTGGATTTACCAAATAATTTGGTTTTCTCCAGCACATGTAAATGTACTGTATGTTTCAAATTTAATATGCTAAGCTAACTAGCTGGTGGTAGTTGCTTCAGTTTTAGAATACAGACATGAGATAGTCTTTCTTCTTAAATAAATCTGTGCAGTGGAAAAAAAAAAGCACATACCTCTGTTGCTCTCACCATATGTCCAGTCATTCTTTGTTTCTAGTTTGCAATTACTTGTTGGTTTAAAACACATGGCTCAGCCACAGTGAGCCAGAGATACAAGTTCCTCAATCAAAGAATTAAGTTTGATACTTTCATTTTGTCCTCTTTACTTTCTAAGAAAAACACATGCAGTGAATAAACCGCTTAAGAACAGTACATGACCCTCACTTAAGTACACCAATCCACTCAACTGTGAAACTTTGCTTCAAAGTTATTTAAATGGCTCCTCAGCTGTAGTCCACACAGTTGGAGGTACACGATGAGCCCATCAGTGTGTGAGGTTGAGGCTTCTGTAGGAGCTCTGCTGCTTCTTGTGGTGTCTGTGATCACTGTTGAAGTCTGCCTTTGCACAAGATAAAAGATAAAAGTGCAGGTGCTAATGTTTTCATTAACTGACTGACAGACTAGCATCTGCCTGATAAAATTCCTTTAATCTCTGCAGAACCATCACTCACAGGAGGTATAGGCAGCAAATTGTGAAACTCAAGAAACACACATTTTGGAACGGTTTCCTGCAATCCTGCAAGGGACTAATAAAGCATTTCTAATTTGCAAGTTTTCACTGAGAAATGACAGCAACATTTTCAAATTTTATGTAAAAATGATTTCTTAAATATGAGACTTGATTTGTAGTTGTATAGTGAGAAGATGTGGCTTTTCATTTCAAACCAGGACTTGATTTGCACACTGGGAGGCTTGGATGTCTTGACGTGTGCATTCATTTACAGTCAATGCTATATATATATTTTCCCAATTTGAGTGCTCCTGTGTTCTGTCAGTTTTTAAGTTTTTTTTCTTTCTGTAGGAAGAAGGAAAGAGGTGGTGGCATTTGCTGATTGCTGATAGCAACTGCACTCCATGCAGCAGGGCTTGCATACTTAATGCCGGAAGGCTGGAACTGCGACTGCAATCAGAGGGACTGAACAAGGGAGGTGATGGGAAAGAACAAACAATAATACATCCATATTCAACAAGTTTGACATAGGGCACCAAAGACAGGCAGAAGAATGGGTGAATTGAAGGCCAGCATAAATGACAGCTGATTCTACATAGTGGACCTTCAACCTTTCTCTTTTGTTTCTCTCTTCCTCATTGCTCTCCGCACACCTATTCAGTGATGTCCAAATACATGTATAATTCAACTGTTTCTGTGACCGGTATAGAAGCCTGTACAAACCCTATTTAGTATTCCAGCCATTTACTGCAATGGCATGCAGGTGAACACTCATCACTGTCAAGAGGTACTACAGGATTTCTGTGGGTGGAAGTAATAGGAGTGGCCGGAGAGGAAATCAGAGGCAGACGGGAGGTTGAGGAACTGATGAACTTCTCTTCATGCAAATGCACCACTGCACTATTCTGTGTGTTTCTTAAAATGTGTTTGTGGCGCACCACCTTGATGCTAATATGCACTGACTATGTTAGTCTTGGAGGCAATTTTCCCAGTAAACAAACAGCAGTATGTTGGAAAAAACTGTGCAGGGAAGTCAGGGAATGCTTGCCTGTGGGGCTGTTTGCATGTGAGTATATGGATAATATGGAGTGTGATGCAGTGTCTAATGCTAATTGAACCTCCATAGTCCTACAGTGTTTATTGCTGGAAGATTATTTTACATTCAAGGCCAGGCCCTAAGGCTTTGTCTTAAGCTGTCTCTAGGAGTCAGTGAAAGAGGACAGCAAAAAGGTCTTGGAGAGGTCTGCTGAGGGCATGGCCTCTTGTAGTTAATCACACTCTTTCTACAGGCTCCTTGTCCATTCAGGGCTTCGCTTCAATCTAACTACATACAAAGACTTGTTAGGACATGAACTCCTGGTGACAAACTGTTGTTATTCTCTGCAAACACGCAAGCGGTTGTGCAAAGTTTGCACACAGCACACTCAGTCATGTAGAAAGGCAATAGTGTAACTAGTGGGCTTTTTCTCACGCTCTCCCTTCTCCTTGAAGCATGCCAAACCTTCCCTGTAAAAGACTAAATTCTTCATTGTCTTTACCTGTCTGTCTCCCTGAGGCTGCATTTTATCCTCTTGCCCTATCTCACGTGTGGCTAGAGTGGTATAGGATAACCTGAGTATCGTGTCCTGAAACACCCATTGCAGAGCCTTCAGAATGGGTTGGTGGGGATGCTGACTTGGTTTGAGTGTGGCGCTGACAACTGTAACTATACCACTGACAAGTCACCAATCACTGGATTTAAGGGACATACCTTTGAGGAGAATCTTCAATGGGAATATGATGACATGTTTTGTGAAGCAATACAGTACTCTGGAAAATGTTATGGAGAAATCACACAGGGCCAATCTTCATATCACTTGGCTGTGTGAAGGAAGTCCAATCTATATAAGTTAGGAATTGCAGAAACACAAAGCACAAAAGTTTCCTGAGCTGCTTGCAAAGCCACCACCACTTCCCCAGGCAGTGTAGTTAATAAATATCTGAGACAATCTCCCCCTTCCTCCCTTATATCAGGCAGACTCTAAATCCAGTCTGGGTTGCATTCACTGCTATCTGATCCCTTTTGTCACATTCCCTGCAACACAAACTCTCTGTCACCCCCCCACCACACACACACACACTCGCACACACTCGCATATATGCATCACAATGCCAAGACAGTACCTCCCCAGCTTGCATGGTTTCCTCTATGTTTAAATTAATAATGCGTCATGTACCAGTCTGAGATATGATCCCTGATTTAATTTATGTGGAGCAATGGTGGCTCTCTTATCTGTGCCGGAGTTAAATAGCTGTGGATCAATGTCGTTAATATGTCAGTCTTAAACTGATTGAGTGTTTGCATGCTGTATAGAGCTACAGTAAAGCATTTGGAAGCTGCAGTGATATGATCAGATAAATGCAGTCATGCTACTGTACACTCTGCCTGGAGTTCTTGTTTGGGTCAGAAGCCACGACTTTTGGATTTGAGTTGTTTGACGTTGAACAAAGATTATGGGAAAGGATTTGATCTGTAGTTGATTTTCACATGTGCCAAAATTGATTTTTGAAAGTTGATTTTCTTTTTCCTTGACAGACCACTTTTATATTTTTTTTTGTGATGTCTTTAGACTGCTGCAAATAATACATAAATAAAATGATTAAAAAGATGGATATGAAGCAATCATGATATTTTTCAATACCTCAGCCGATTCCACTATCGTAGAGCTTTCTTTTCTTTATGAATTCATTATTTGTTTCTTATGTTATTAAATGCTGTCGCTATGGGTTTAGTGCTCAGTAATTGAATCTGATGGTCTGGTCCAGATGGAAACTTTGTATTTTGAGGAACAAGTGAAGCTGTTGGCCTAGGGAGACTGAAAGTAGAAAGCACAGTCATCAAGCCAGCCAGCTCAACCCCACAAGTACAACTTTTCGATTTGAGTTGAATGTGCTTGAGGTGTCTCTCTGTGAGATGCCTAATTCTAAAAATTTAAATTCTAAGTCAAATTTCCAAATATAGAGTGCTGTTGTGTTGACCCAAAGTAACTCAAATCAGCAAAAATCTCGGTTCTAGTCTGAGCCGCAGGTTCCTGCTGTGCCAATCTGTCAGAATCGGCAGTGAGCCCACAACCGAATCAAAGTCTTTAGTATGATGCAGTGAAATATGACAAACTGTCAGTGGGCATGTTGAGACAGAAATCACTTTTGCTTCACGCGGAAAGTGTGTTTGTAACATTCTTAGCTCAACTTAAAAGACCTCTTGATGCCGCCACTTGGTTTCTCAGCATTAGAAACTCCACTCTACTCACAATTGTGGTCATTGTTTACAAAAGCAGTCCCTAAGTTCCCTAAGGTTCATATAAACTATATAATAATAATAATAGATGCAAGAAATGGCGTTTTAACATTTGAAATAATTGTATATATATTTTTTTTGACTAATGTGTGACTAATAGCTTCCTTGCTCTTTCTGTCTGCTAGACTATCTTGTCTCCTCTCTTCCTTCCTCTTTCACTTGGCTCTCAGTTTCTAATAGCTGTCTTTCACAGCATTTTCCTGCAGTTTAAGAGATATGGCAGAAAAAACATTGTGAGGGATAAAAAGCTGCCACTTTGCCAAAGGAAGTTTTAATTGGGGCCCAGGGGAAAAGAGCTCCTCCCGTTTTTGCAAATTCTCTCTGCACTTTATGGAAGAGATGAGCAGCATCTGATGCCCAATAGGGACGCTGTTACGTGTGTATGTGTATGTGTTACGCATGTTCATAGAAATGCCTTCTTGACTTTGTATTTATAAAGCAGGATTTTCTTTCACTCTTTAAATGGTGCAGGGCTTTTGAAATAAGCCATGATGCTCCACTGTCACTCAAGATTTCATCATACTGTCAGAGATGTCTAAGAGGACTTGCATAGGACCAACTGTGGTATAAGATGTTATGCATGTAAATAGAAATTAAGTCACTGGCATGAATAATCTATGGCTGAGTTTAACTACAACCCCAGAACAAAGATTTAAGTCATGGGAGTCATTCTTTTTCAATCTGTCTCTCCCTGGTGTCACATCTAAAGCTGTTGTCTCACTTCCTCGCCCTCCATTGCATTTTTTTTTTTTTCCTTCGTCTCTCTCTTCAAGTTCATTCATACAAGTACTGGCCTGTATTGAGTTTCTGTCCAGGTGCAGCCACAAACTGCCAGCAACACTCGGCCTAAACTCTAAAGAAATGTCCATCAAAAGTCGGCCTAACGGGAGGAGCAGTGCATAACAACAATGGCGGTGGGAGTGACCCCTTGACAGACTGACATCACCAAGAGTAATTGCCTGTCATGTGCCGTACTGTTTCACATTTCACATAAAAGCCCCCTATGTTATTCATTTAAGGTTAAGTCAGGGTGCCCAAGGTTGCCACACTTGTCCTGTAAAGAGGGTGATAATTGAACACCTCACTTTCTCTCTGGACTGCCCCGGGACGCAGTGATGGCCGTGTCAAGAATGACTGGAGTTTAAGAGGCGAGACGTTTGAATTTGAATGAAGCTCATGATATTTATTGCTGTTACTGTAGTGCTTTCACGGCTGTGTCCCCAAATGACTTTTCATCATGGTTGTCCTTCTCTCTAACTCCCTTTATCAGCCCCCCATTATCACCTTCTCGCCCTGACAGTGGGGGTAGGGCATTGGAGGGGAGGGGGGGGCAAAAAATAAAAACAAGTTGGGGACAACAAGCAAGTTTGCCATTTCACATGGGAGAAGATCTATTTTCTTGTTTTCGTTGGTGTTGTTTTTTTTAAGAGTCTGCTTTAGCCATCACCCCAAAAAGGAAATCATGTAATATTTAGGCTCAAGTGTCCAACTCCATCATCTGCTGCTGGAGTTCCTCCAAGATTTTTGGTTGTTGTGCTTGCTGTTGATTGTTAAAATTACATGCTGCATAGTTATTGTACAGTGCATCTCTGCGATCGTTTAGCTGCACCTAGTTCTTATTCATTTTCTAATCATGACAAGAGAATAAAATGTGTGCTAGGCCACAGTCCATTTAAGAACTGATTCCAACAACATGCTCCTTTGTTCGCAGACGGAGAGTCAGTTGAATTCAGTCACCCACGATGTCTCAGCTTTTCACGCCTGTATGAGAAAAGTAGCACAGACCCCATCCAGCTGCTACTAGTCACTGTATGACGTGACCCAGGCCTGCAAAAACCCCTGTTTGTTCCTCCTCCCGTGTCTCTTGGCTTGGATCTCCTGAGGCCTCTCATGGATCCTCTCACTTGGCACTGATGTCTCTGTTGGCCCTGACCACTGCAGCCCTTCACTCTTCGTCAACAGTAGCAAAATGAGGTTCTGCCTAAGATTCCTAAGAGTGAACAATATTAATGGCAGCATATACAACACATTGTCTGCCTGCTATTCTTCATGCCTGTGCCATAATTTAGCAACACCGGCAATACAAACAATTGGAGAAACTGCTGCTGCTGGTCTATTTATTGTTACATAAAAAGGTATATTGTCAACATCCTCTCTGCAGAACTCAGAATCCTTCTTTGTTAATATGCTATTTTGGCTGTAATATTTATTATTGCTTCACCCTAATATAAATACTAATATTAGTCAATTTTTTATTTCCAATGAAATACTAATACCTTTTATTATTGTTGATTAAAATTTGGCACCTAGCATGTGTGGCATTGATCCATTCCACAAACTGCTATTTAAGAAATTACAATGAAGTCGTTCAGGAATATGTGTGTTTTCCTGTTCTGACATGAGCTGTCATGCCCTTTTAAGATATTAATTGGTGGATTTTAGAATTTGGGAGATTTTATGCTCATGGAAAGTCATTGACTGTCATTGAGTTTGCACAGACCATTATTAACTGTTGCAGCGATACCGTGAGTTAAAACATAAAAAAAGGCATATTCTGTTACATCAGTTTTTATTGGTGAGGTTAAATATTTTCATTTCAGAACTATCCAGTTGGACAATTTAAGTGGCTTTACTGACATTAAAGCTTTGGCACTTTCTCTGTGAGCTTGATGGTAGGAGTAGCAGCAGCGTCAGTCCTCTGTCAGAGTCCATCTGGGATGCATTTACTCAGTGCTCTCCTGTCGACTCAGAGGCATTTTAGCATTAAAATCGATATACAATCAATGCAGTTACCGTACACGATGGAAGAAAATGGAGTAGTACCATAAGCTCTGCTTGCCGGCCAGCTTGGGTAGATTAAGACCTGCCAACTCAGTTTTAACCGAGTCATGTGCCTCAGTAACTGAGTGGGGGTCGGAGGCTTCTGTGTGCGCAGCCACCTAGGTTGA
The DNA here is from genome assembly GCF_900963305.1 of Echeneis naucrates. Lineage (NCBI taxonomy): Eukaryota > Metazoa > Chordata > Actinopteri > Carangiformes > Echeneidae > Echeneis > Echeneis naucrates. The sequence continues at coordinate 12,474,968 of NC_042521.1, forward strand.
GTTTATAGCCTGGATGTGAGGGATGCAGGCTATACGTAGGTCCGCAAATTCTGTCTTAAAGGAAAACTTGACTTGCGTGAAATGTGTGAAATTTCATCCTTTCATGTTCTACTACATTTGTACTTAAAATGATAACAATGAAAAAAATATTTGGTACATATTCTTGAAGCAAAATAGGAAACTGTCCAAAATACACTGAATGCACCAAAATGAAAATAATTCAAACCTATGTGGCATAGGGAATGTGTCCCCTTTGAAAGGCAGCTCATGGCCAGAGTCTCTTGTGTTCTTTCCACCAGTCCTGTATTGCCCCTCACGAATCATAAAAATAAACAAATAAAGACCCTTAACCCTTGGAGATCAGTCAGATATGTCCTTGAAAAGTGTTTGAAAGATAAAATATGATTGCCAAATTAAATCTAATAAAACATTAAGCATCCATATTTAGCACACAATTTTATAGTACATTTTAATCTTCATTTCATGAATATGAAATAATTTCTGTATCTGTATGTAATCACAGTAATTGCTTACGACCATGCCTGCGGGCATCGTCTCTCATAGTAATTCTTGTTTGGATTAGAGCACCACTGCTTCAATGACATGCCTCAGGTTTAACCATGGAGCATGCAGCCATGCTGAGCACTCTGTGTGAGAGGAACCTTGTTTGCAGTTGAGTACAGTTTGTCAGAAATTTTTTTACCTGAGTACAATGAGCCAAAAGTATCTTTGTGTAACATGCATTGTTCAAGCAACACACCAGGGAAAAACGCAAGACACATCAGTACAATCAGCTAGTCTGAGTTGAGGGATTTGTTGATGGACCTCAGGATGTCGCTGTCTTTTCCTCTGGGGATGAAGTGCTGGTCCTTCTGTCAGAGGACAAGACAGTAGTGACAGCCCTCTGGTGCTCCAGGACTCTTTCCATCACGACCAGCCTCGATGCCTTACTCATGAGGCACTCGGTCTGCAGTGCTTTCCCTGAAGCATCAGTAACCATTTGTATCTGAGCAAACTCCTTTGTATGCTTTCAACTTTTGCATCAACTGCCTTTCTTTATTTCCTTTCCCCCCCCCTGCTACTCACCTAGTCTTTGTCTTCAGTTGGGAGGTGTGTGTCAGCGCTGCAGACTGGTCTGGCTGCACCTGTTATCAGTGGAAAAATGCTCTGCCTTATTTGCTTTTCTTTACACCAAACACAATCATTTCAGTTGGCACTGAGCCCGTGATGCAAAGAGCAGAGGGGAGCAGTATCATTAAAGTGGCTAAATCCCTGTGAAGGAGGGAAAAAAAAACCACACCAAATACCACATGAAAGTTTTATGAAGACTTTATGATTATGTGATCCAAACTCTCAAATTTGTCATTTTGGGTGTGCAAGTTGGTGGTGGTGGTGGTGTTTCCCATAGCAAAGGGGGTTTTAAAAATGTTACCAGACAGGGAAGCAGAAAGGGAGGAGAGTGCCATCTAAAGTAGGTCCCCATAACCTGGTCTACTAATCACCATATGCTAGCTAGAACCTTGTCCATTTCAACGAAGACAATGCCCACAGAACATTTGCATTTGATGTAATGCAGCCTCTTCTCCTGCAAGGCCATCTCCTCTCACACCCTCAATAATCAACACCCTTGTGTGGTCTTGTGGACAAAATGAAGCTTGCAAGCATTATCTCTTTGTTGCCAAATCACCCTTCTGTGTAATGAATAGTCATGCTCCATAGTAAGGCATTGTTCTGCTTGACCACAGGTCAGCAGATATCGCAAAGCACTCAAGCGCTTTGATGTCGTTCTCCACTTTTGCATACAGTGCACATAATGCCCTTTTGGGGAAATGAATGCATGAGATCACACTTCTTTTTTTTTTTTTTGTTTCAGTGTTGAACATCTCTCTGAAGTCTTCATTGCTCAGTTTATTGGACAAACATGTCAGCCAAACTGAAGGTGATTGCATGTGTCCTGTTGATATGGATTCACGGCGGTAATATTAACGAAGCTATTCTTTGGCCCTCACACATTCATCAGCATGTCATTATCTGAGGCGCTTGAACATGTTAATTGTGTTGCTTTGCTGTGCAAACACAATGCATTTGCTCTCATTGCAAATGATTTGTTCTTTGCTCTTTACATTACTTGCCCTAAATCTTAAAATCCCTCCAGACAATTAATCATGATGACTAGTTTGGAGGGAATAGCACTGTGTTCGGCGCTACATTTTTGGTCTTTATTTTGATTTGCAAACAAAAATATATGAGAAAGATGTGTTGATGTAGTGATTTTTTTTTTTTTTTTTGTGAATAATGAGACAGTTGAGTTTCTGCTATTTGATTCATTTACACTTGGCATCAACATGTGACCTGTATGAGGATAATGTGCATTAATCCAAAGCATGAAATCACACAGGGCCCAGTGGGATTGGTGATGCAAATCTGTGAAGGGTGACCCCCTAACCCATCATTTGAATGGTAATAATATGTTCAAGTTAAAATGCTTTCTTACATGGATACATTTGCAGTGCAAAGATAAACAGGACGCAGAGGCTTGGTGAAAGGAATGATGGTAGACTGGAGAGCGCAATGGTTGTAGAGGTGATGTGATAAAAGATTCATAGCGCAGCAGAGCCCAGGTCAGCTGAGACCTCTGCAGCATCTCTATATCACCAGCAGCAGCTTTTCCAGATCTCCTTACAGAGGCAGGAAATATGGACGTGCAAGAAAGATGCACTGATTAGGTTCAACACTTTTCCATCTCAGCGATAATGCTAATTTTAAACAACCTTAACGTATGTTTACGTGTAAGGTTCAGCTTTGAAAATGCCAATATTGTTTGAATATGAAGACGCTCTATCAACTCCTCCGTGACCTGCATGCTCCTTCATGAGCGTCATATAGAGCTATCGGTGTACTGCGACGGATTGCCAAAAGTTGCACATGGTTTTATTCAGATAAGAGCATGTGGCAACACTCCCCACCTTTAGCCCATAAAGCAGTCTGTCTGACAGTGCCAATGAATATGTTAACGAGTCTGTGAGATTAAGAGGGACAGGCAGTGCGTTCCATATCAAATCAGGTGGAAGCCATTTCCACCTCTGCCATACATTTATCATCCCATGTCAGGACATTTTCTTTTTTTTTTTTCCTTCACCATCATACTCTGCCGTTCTCTCAACGTCAAAACAACCCCTTTGGCTCTTTCTTCACTCTCCTGAGAGAAGCAGAGAATTATGAAGCAAAATGAGTGATCTTGTGTTGAGTTAGGTGTGATCTATAATAAGGTGTTCCAGTGCAAAGTGCAAAATGGAAGTTTCATTATTCAAACTTTTTTCTTTTTTTTTTTTTCTTCCCAGGGATGGTGTAATGATGATATATCACCGGCATTACCTTCCTTCTCTGATTTGATGTTGGCACAAGTGACCATATTGAATTTTGTTTTCAGGTTCTTTTCCTGGTGGTGGATAGGGGGAGAAAATGTACTTCGCTGTTGGTGAATTTTCTTCGCCTTGGTGTTATTTTTAGGGCGTCAAAGACTTGATGGCATGCAGGGGAAAATGTCATAGGATTTTCTGTTGCTATTTTTCCAACAGAAAGAAGACAACGCCAGGCCTCTCATACAGCAGCAGAGCAGGGAGAAAAGTTAAGTTTGACATATTTTGATTAGAAGAAGATGCAATACTGCTGACTAATATGAAAAAATGTGAATCAAAATGTTTTCTAAATGCATCTGGAGTATTTTTTTTTTTTTTTTTTTTTTTTTTTTGAGCTCGATGAGGGTGTAGATTGAGTCCCAGAAATAGAATTTATGGTAAATCAACACTTTTTGAAGTTTTGCAGAAAAGTTAAAGTTGTGTGTCTACGTGCATGTAAATATGTGCGTGGATGTTTATTTAGATTTATTTATATCCACGTGTGTATGTTCCCATGAGCGTGTGCATATTGCATCTCTGGCCACAATCAAATATCCATAATGCCGGTGTTGTGCCGTCACTTTTGATTATGTTGAGAGCTGCTAACATTGCCTGAAGCCTTTGTGTGTTTTCAACAGCACTCATGTTCTTCTGTTGCCTGTTCCTGCTTATCATCTTCTTCATTACCAACAATATGAGGAGCATCTCTCAGTAGACCTGACATTGCTTATGTTTTTCCATTCTTGCATGTTGAGGGGACAGAAATAGGGAAGGAGAGACAGGGCACAGAGGATCTTGGTGCTGTCCTGTGGAGGACAGGATGGATTTAATGTTCATAATGAGGGATACACAGGAAATACGGACACAGACAGACAGCGTTTAATCATCCCCTCTCCATTGGCTGTATATAGCAGCGGTACAGGCTTTTAAAAGGATTGCTTGCTTGCTGTAGACACCAGACAGCTAGACAGCCAAATGAAAAACGGTACATGAATTGTTAGAAATTCAGCAGACAGTGTTATTGCGGCCAGTTCACTGGAAGAAATGTACTGAACAGAAGTAACAGGCATAACGTAAGAAAAACATTCCAGTTTCCTGCTTCATAAAGAGCAGCAGATATCAGCTTTCACAGTTGCGTCAAATAAATGACTAAATGACAAATCCATCTACGCGTTTAACACTAGAACTGCCAGGGTTTGCTGTATACCTAAAACCGTACCCACTATTGTACCCACTATTATGCATTGATTTTCAAAGTACATGGTTAATTTATTTATTATATAACTCTGGTTTGCATAACAAAATGCTAGCTGCGGCGTCTTTCTGCAGCTTGCAAAGTTACATGATATGAACAGTTAAATATTCATAACAATCAAACATAACAGCACGACATTAACGAATGAGCCACACACACATATATACACACATATATATATGTGTGTATATATAAAAAAAATCAAATCTGGCTTTTTGTTGAACATTTTTAACAACACAAGGTGTTACTTTCAGGAAAAGTCAGACTGGTAGGGTTGAATATTTTATGAAAAAAAAAGTTGCATACAATTAGAAGATGGCTGTGGGTAAATGTTACTGGTTGGTGGTTGATGCAAGTGCTGAATTTTAAAAAGCGTTGGTTTGTCTGCTTTTAATAAAGAATAGGGACGTTAAGGAAAATAACTGTAAATTTATCCTTTATGTATGTATGTATGTATATTTGTAGGATTTAATACTTTCTAGCAAGTCCAGGCAGCGCCATCTGGAAGCACAGCCTTTAGGGAAATGCACAAATGCGTTTGCTCCAACTACTTGGAATCAAATACGTATGCAAGCACATTTTCATTTGTTCTGCAACTGAGACATTAAACCCTTTTACAGATAACTTTGACAGTGAATAAGGACATAAACGACAACAGCATGTTTCCTTGCTTATAAAAAATCACACTCTTCTGGATGTGCCTTTGGTAATTACTCTTCATGAGACATAAAAAACCACTCTAATATTGATTATACTCGTATTTCATTTTCATCTTATGAGACATCTCTTCAGGAAGAGTAAAATATGCTGGCAGAGGAGCAGTGCAGTCTGAGCAGAATGATTTTTTTTTTTTTTTTTTTTCCCAGCAGGGTTTGACGTAAAAGATTCCTTCTGCAATAATTAGTGCAAAGTACCAGGCCTCATGGCAATGCTAGCTGTAATGCACAATCAGAAACTAGGACGTCACTCACAGTTAGGAAAACCTATTCAGACTTAACTACAGACAAATATAGTGTTGCATCCAGGTGAGTTGCTTGGATTACACACAAGTCGTTATATCTGTGATTCTTTCACTTGCAATTGTTGGATTTGTTTGTTCCATTGTGGACATATTGTTGATTGTCTCTGTTGAGTTTGATTAACAAAGCAATTCCTTTTGAGAACATTACTGTTCAAGTCAAATACTCATGTGGACATTGGTAGTTAAAAAAGGGTGAAAGTAACCTTCCAATTAAGCTAAACACAATGTGCATACTTTTAGCGGCGCTTAAATACTCTAAAAATGGTTGAAAAGCAAATTAATTGTTTTGTTACAATTTAGTGAATCAAATGATAAATTACAGAAATATTTCAATGTCTTTTTTTTTTTTTTTAATCTCTTGATATTAAAGGAAATCTTAGATTTTTAGAACAATGACTATTCCTTACAGACTCAATTTAATCATGGGGTTCCACAGGATTCGGTGCTCTATATGCCCCCTTTAGGTATTATTATCAGGAAACATTGCATCAATTTTCATTGCTACACAGATGACACTCAGTTGTACTGCTGTGAAGCAGAATGAGGTTAGTCAGCTAGTGAGACTTGAGGCAAATCTTTGAGACATGAAGGCCTGGATGATGTGGAGCTTTTTGCTTATAGATTCAGACAAAACTGAAATTACCGTACTTGTCACTAAGCACCTTAGACAAGCGTTATCTGTCCCACACATTAAACAAGTTTGTAGGATGGCCTTCTTTCACCTACGCAATATTGCAGAAATCAGACAAATCCTGTTGCAAGAGGATGCAGAAAAACAGAAATATGCCTTGAATCTGCATCTGGTCAGAGGGAAGAATTTTATAACTTGTCTAGAATTTTCTTTTTGTCATGCTCTGTAAAAATACACATCTTGTCTATGCGGGAAGTAAGCTGGATCAAGTTGCACGGAACAGATCAAGCCAAACACAGGGGTTTCGGAAAACAAAACATTTTGGGCACACCCCTATTTCAATATTATATCAATGTCAACATCATAAGTGTTGGCAGCAGAGGAGAAATCAAGTATTTGTTCCTTGTAGTGTTCCTACTAGAGACGCTCCAATCAGCATTTTTGAGCCTGATCACCAAAATCATAATCTGCCGGTTACTGCTGATCACAGAATGGCAGGGGAATGAGAATCTTCCATGTCTTATCTATACTGTAGCAGGGTGCACACCATTTGCAGAAATGAAACTGTCAAAGTCTGCTTTGCTGATCGCTGCATGCAGGGGGAAAAAAGTCATGCAAATAATTTATGTCAAGTGATCGGCTTTTTCGATTTGCGCTTTTGGGGTTCTCCGCTCAAGCTATTTTTAGCCAGTATTGGCCAATCATGATTGGCGTCCGATCAATCGGAGCAAATCTCATTCCTGCCTACATTGCGAGAGTACGTTCCTGTTTAAATTAAAGCTATGACGTGAAGATCTCCTCTTCAGCAGCAAACTAATGCCACAAAGAACAACGCTCACATCGGGTCCAATCATCTACAGTTAAGGTTCATTATGAGAAGATATGACTAAAAGAAGCTGCTTTAACTCTCTTCACACACAGACAGGAGAAAACGAAGCAAGATAAAATTCTGGGCTTTTGGACTGGGATCAGTGCCATCTGCGATTGTTAAACTGAAACCTCTGTTGTGTAACTAACAGTAGAGTCAATGTTGGGGAGACCGAAAGGAAAAGTCACAGATTTGTCAAAGATGGGTAAACTCCATAAGCTACCTCCTGGGTGGGAGACAGTCATTTACCAAATATGTTGGAATTTTAACCAGCTGGAGGCATTTGAGAAAAAGGGTAACGTAATTCAGAGTCATCCACTGGGTGCCATGAATGTCCTTCCAAGGTTTCATAACAATCCATCCTGCAGTGTTTGAGGTATATCAGCTGATAGGAAATGTTACCTGACTGACACATCGGTGAACAGACTGACGTGGCGACCCTGAAAGCTGTGGCAGCTAAAACTTAATTCATCGGCTGCTCCAGACTCCAAAACAACAACTTGCTGAAAAGTGCCAGCCAGCCTGCCCCCATGTCAGATGAGCTTTATCTTCCAGATATGAAGTTGGTCCTCATTAGAAACCCAGCGTTACAAAATGGCATGCAGTTGTGATTGAAGCATTTTGCTTCACACTTATGAAAACCCATGTGTTTCAGTGAGACACTTGTAATCAAATGCATGATTATTCCCCCACCAAACAACCAGAGAAGATAAGACCATGTGTCCAATTTGCAGAGTGGCTGTTCTCTCACTCCCTCCCACTCCCTCTTGCTCTCTTTTTCTCTCCCTTTCAGTCTCATGTTATCCCACATCTTTTTTTTTTTTTTCCTTTTCCTTTTGCCTCTCCGAATCAGCCTCTTCTAATGAATCTGACTGATCTCAGGCTCATGTTTGTTTCCCTTTCCTGTCTGCCTGTTTGTCGTCTCTCCGCTAACTCTCTCCTTTCCCATCTCCTCTTACATCATTATTAATTCATGTGATGCAGCGCAGCCAAGCCTCAGTGAGTGATACACTTCAACCATAACAAACAAGCCCAAATATCTGCACTCAACAGGAATGATCTGCATTGACTGTGACGAAGGAAGGGAGTAGGCTGGGCATAAAAATGTATTTTGGAACTTTTGTCTAACAGTCAAAAACAACTTTTCACTTCTTCATCAGAACTTTTGATGTTGGGATTAACCCTCGGTTTGGCGAGGAATTTTGACTTTTTTTTTTTTTTTTTCCCCAGTGTTATGAAGAATATTCACGTTTTACTGAATTTTCGCCTTAAAATCCCTATTGCTTGCTAAAGCAAATTCACCTGGGAAAATTAAGTCAAGTGCACCTACCTTAGTATAAATACCATCCTTATTTAAAAGTCTCAAGTGAATGCATTATTTAACAATTAAAAATTCATAAGCAGAAAGTTTAGTTGACCATTGGACTAAGATAAATGTTTTCTCCAAGTGTTGCCTCAAAGCTGATTTGTCATGGCAACCAATGAGCCCTTTCGTTTTCCCAGTCAAGGAAGAAAATAATTGTCAATAGTTTTTGATGCAGCCAAACATCCCCATACTGTCCCACTGTCCCTGCAGGAATCGCCAGACTGCATTCCCTGTCCCCCTCCTCTAACTGCAACCACTGCAACCAAATGTCTGACCTTATCCTTAACTTTAACTAATCCTAACCAAACCTGAAACCTAATTTGAAGAACCTCAATCTTGCAACCAGAGCTTCACCTTCAAAACTCTAGCTATAAGGAACTTTTTTTTTTTTTTTCTCTTTTCTCCCCCCCCCCCCTCCCCAGTGACAAATTCTTACTGGGAAGTCAGAAAAAGGAGACGATGAGCACACGCACACAGAGAGGGAGACAAAACATTCAAATCATCAGCGAGCCGGCATCTACAAAACACTCCTTCCCCGATTTTTGATTAGTGGTTCTTGTAGAATAACTGCTCCAGCGAAAGGCCCTAATTTGAGTCTATTTTCTGATAACTGCCTCATCAGCTTATCACGCCCACTTCCCGACAGAGTGCTAATTCTGGGTTACAGATTTTGTCCACAACAATGATGAAAGTTTGGCTTGACAGGAGCAGCCTGTGCACTCATTGTGTTCAGACAGAGGCTTGTCCTTGAAGTCGTGCAGCCTTCCAGGACATTGAGCAGATTTCATCTCCAATCGAGAGCGCTGCCTCTGAGCACTTTCTGCTGGCTTGCGTCTCTCCTCTTTGGATAGAACAATTCTGGCAGGCTGTTTGTCAAAATGCCACAATATTGAGTGTGCCTATAGGAATGTGTTCACCCAAACCGAGTGCCTCGTCATTACTGTCAAGACTGCGCTGCTCATGGATTAGTCTGTCCGATTTGTGAGTGTGCCTGCGTGTTCCCGCGTTTTGTCTTTTCTAACGCTCTTTCTATGAGTCTTAAGTTCAAGTGCTGTCAAAAGTCGGTGTCATACATACACAGAGCACTCTGAGTATTGTTTGAGGAGTTCATGAAAAGATTTCCCTCTTTCAATGGCACAGAGGGAAAAAAAAGAACACAGTTACGAAGGCCCACAGCCTCGGCTGCCTCAGAAACAACAAATCCTGCCCAATATTTCATGACATTTTTATAAGATTACCTCACCTTCACCCAGGCACATACTCTGAATGAACACATACAACATTTGGAGGGACAATGTAAAAGCACAGCTATTGCTTCTCTAAAGCGCTGCACCTTTTCTCTCTTCTTGTTCTTTTCTGAGTGTTTTCACTGTTGACTTGCATATCATTTTTCAACTTCAACTCCAGTGTTTTTTTTTTTTTTCCTTCCTCCCCTCCCCCTTAAGGTTAACAATTTAATATAATTTCATTGCAACCTCTGTAATGTAATGTATTTGCTGTCTTCTGTCTTTGCACACAATTGAACCCTAACACCTTGATCAGGAGAATTCAGCAACCTATGTTTAGTGCCAAAGGTAACACGGTGGGTGTCTCCAACCCATACTCATGTTCTTGAGCCTTGAGCTAGTCTTTTTTTTTTTTTTTTTTTTTTTTTTCATTTCTATGACTATTTCCAGACTGTATTTCTAGTCTTGAGGTATGTTTTATTTTCTACTGGCATTTGTCTGAAGTCTCATCAAATATGACTTGCAGGCTGAAGTGGGAAAACGCACTGAAGCTCCAGGGTTGTTTCTTAAGAGATACTTTCTCATATCTATAAATACATTTTATTTGGGTTTAAATATGGACATTTAAAATACATGCAAATGAGATTTCCCAGTGAGGAGTTCACCTATGCAAACTGGTGCAAAACATTGCACTTCCAGATATTATCATTGTATCCTTTTTTGAATTGCGGCTCCTTTGCATTGACAGCTTTCTGCAGCATATTTTAGTCTTTTGGTTAAACGTGACATGTGACCCCACACCTCAAGTGAAATCTTCAGTCACAACACCAACAATCATAATTGTAATGTGGATAAAATACTAAAAATACCAATAGATATTACATTGATTGTATTTTTTTCCACACATTTTTTATTTTTTTTTGGTCTGCATTTGTCCTCATAGTTTTCCACCACAATTGCCAACTCTCTGTGAGAATGATGCACATTGTGAGGCCAGGAGGGCAGTGCTACACCTCATTGAATCGGGGGGGGGGGGGGGGGGGACAAAGGACACACGGGACATGACAAGATGATGAGTGAAGGGCAGCAGGCAGTGTTGGTAGTATAGTGTAGCCGGTGGATGAAGCCAGAGGTGTGTGAGACCACTAAGGCTCAGAGTTGGGTCAGAAGGCCAACACTTTCCCCACAATCAGCATGCAGGAGCACCAAAGACGCCAAACCCAGAGAGCCACTGCATCTTCTTCTCTGTGAAGAAGTGAATGAAGAAGTGAACGCTTTGATATCCAGCAACTGAAAATGAAAACTCTCTTTGCGATGTCTTTTAGTGATGAAGAACAAACAACCTCAAGGCCAAATAGTGAACTTTGTCTCAATATTGCTAACCTCATCATTAACTGAAAGCAGGCACACGGTTGTGAACTGACCTGTTATCTTTAAAACATTTGTCCTTCGGTCCATTATGAGGATCATTAATGAGAGCGTGCCATCACAGTGTGCTCTAACAACACCATTAGTCTTCTTCCACTTTTTGTTTGTTCCGAAACACACATTTTTAGTTAGCAATTTGCCTAATCGCCTGTAAACAATCATTGCCCAGTCCCTTAGGAAGGTTGGACTCTGCATAATGTGTTTAAACAGTTATTGTTATGGCATGGCTCCAAAAAGAAATGCTCAATCATCCAATCAGTGCTTTACCACTACTCCCTCCTTTTTTTTTTTTTATCCTTTTCTATCCTTCTTCAAAAGGCATACACGAGCCCTCCCCATCCCTTCCTCTTACTCCCCCCTCACCTCTTCTCACCCACCCACCAAAAACATCGTACTCAATGCTGCATTACACTTGCAAATAATCACATTATTGCCAAAGACACACTCTGATAAACAGAGCATGTCTGCATGCCAATGAGTCTGTGCATAAACAGTGTGTTATTATTTTAATGAAGATCTGTCACTGTTGTCAATTTTGCTAAATTGCGTATGTGTCTTTTCACAAACTGCCTTTATTTTGCCACAATAGTACCACTGGGACCAGTGACAGAATAACAATAATTGAATGAGATAGAAATAATGAATTAATATAAATGCATTAAAAAGATCCTTCTCTGAAGGAAAAAAAAACATGTTTTAATGGCTTGATTAGTCAGGACTAATTTGATTCAATTGACAACGTGAATGAAGGGAGACCATGGTGTATGGCAATTAAAATGAATTTAAACAACACTCAGAATTAAGTTCTTTCCAGTTGTATGTAAAGCTTGTGATTCTTCGATTCATCACTCATCAAACAGCTACAATGCTCACACTCGATCTGTTTTATATTTGTCGCTTGTGTGCTAGTCATGTTCCAAATTTCAGCCTTTAACAGAATAAAGAAAAGCTGTCTAATGCTGGTGAAATGGTGGGCACAAAGTCATAAACAAATTATGACTAAAATTTACTAGCCACTCATTATCATGAAGATTGACAAGATTCATAAAGCTGTGTGAAATGTATTTATAGAGTGAGACAGGAAAGCTATTAACTCATTTTTGTACTGGTTTAACATATTGTTAAAGGAAACGCTCATTTAGTATCCTGTTAGGAACACTGTACTCGTACTGGGCACATGCTCCCCCCTCAGCCTCAGCTTTTCATGGCACAAATGCGTGAGCTGCACATTCATGCTGCCAGTCTCCTGTTCTACCACCGGTATTCAGAACTGATGGCTGTAGTACAGTATTCATTCTAACAGCTAGGGGACTACTGTTTGCATATTGCCTACTGACGTGGAAATAAAACTGATGGACTAACTGACTGACATGTGAGGTACATGGACATTTTTCCCCCTTTGGAGTCACAACACACATATATATATATATCAAATAGTCAGCAACTACTGTGATCATATGAAATTGGCAGATTAGCATATTATCCCAGTCCTAATGAATTCTCTCTGTTGATGTCTAGTTCTGACTCAGACTTCTGTATCTCAGCAGGAGTGCAGATTCAGATCAGACCAGACTGTATTTCCAGTCTTCAACAGTTCAGTGAGCCTGTGATTACTGCAGCTGCAGATGTCTGTCCTTGGCTGACAGAAGGAGAATGATGTGGTCTTCTACCTCGAAATTTGACATCTTGTGCATTTTGATAGGCTCACTGCATTTGTAACTTACAGTTATCAGAGTTACTGTTGCCTTTCACTCAACTTTAAACCAGTCCTGCCTTTCCCCTCTGACCTGTCTTCCCCAAATGGGCATCTCTGTCTGTTCACCAGTTGCTTATTTTTGTTTTTCACACCATTTTGAAAAAACCTTTGTGTGGTTGTGTTGTTGGTGAAAATCCCAGGGGATCAGTAGTTTCAGAAATGCAGTCTCTCTCCAGCCTGTCTGGCACCAAAAATCGCAGCACAGGAAAATTCAGGGAACTCATTTTCAGATGGTTCATGGGAATGTGAACTGAACCTCCTGATCCGTATCTGTATATTTGTATTCACTGCACTCTTGCCAAATAATTGGCTTTTGAATGTTTGCGAAAATGAACAGGTGTTCAGTTGTTTAAAAAAAAAACAAAAAAAAAAAACTAAACTTTTGGTGAACATAATATGCTAAGATATTTTTTTCCTCCATCAAATATGAACTTTGAAGGATAAATCCCTTAACAACATTTCTCTCTCTATCATGTATTTCGGTGCTTGGGGGTGTTTCTCCTTGTGGCTTATGTTGAAAGATTTAATACTGTGTTGACATGTTGTTTGCTATTTAAACATAATGTTCCACACTGCAGCCATAACAACAAGATAATACAACGGTTTCACATTTACCACATCAGTTTCTCACTATCTCGTTTCTGGCTGCCTTTGTGTAACTTTTACAGCAGTAAAAACAACTTTATATAGATAATCACCACTTTTTTCAATTTGTGAATATTCAGTTTTTTTCAACTTCATAAAGTTTCTCCCCTTTTTTTTTTTGTTTTAATTTAGTGTAATCAAGGATGGTTAAATTCAATCATCTAAATTTTATGCACTAAAGATAATGATTGTGACAGTTTCTGGCTCTTGAAAATTCACTTGGTCTGAAGGGATAGACCAGTGTAGGGATTTTGCCACTGGGTGATAAACTGGTGACAGCATAGGTGTTACTGATGGCCCAATATCTGTAGATTAGATGTTACCTGCAGACACTGCCACCTCTATTAGACAAAGTTTGCTGATAACTTCATTAATCCTTTCGGGGCCCCTGTCCGTGTCAGGTTTATCATTCATTAGCTCTTATCTGCTTAGAGTCTTGAGGTGACTGGAGCTTATCCCAGCTGATATTTGAGGGCAGGGCACACCCTGGACGGGCCACTAGTCTATCACATTGGCGCTTTTCTCTAGCCATTATGCCACTGGCACACTGATAACATCAAAATCTTAATCTTTTTAGTCTCCTTTAAAGAGGTGTGAGCAAGGAGGCCCTGATTGTTTTGTGATTGTACAGATGTGGATGTTCTTTGACTTCTGTTGCTAGAACTGTAAAAAGTAAAATCAGTTTTCTTGGAACAGGCTCAACGTTGGGATGCGACTTGATGAGACATTGAACTCTCTTTGTAATTGTCGGGGCGCTTGACTTCTCTGTTAGACCCTGGTTCAACTCAGCTTTTCCAACAACTGAAAATTTGACCGACTGTTGACCCATATATTAAAAACTCATACAGGGAATACAATAAGAAATCTTACCCATCTAACCTGCATGACAGTTGAGATAGTAGTTGTAACAATAAAGTAAAAAACGCAGAAAAAGGTGCTTGATTTAAGTACACATAAAGCATGTTCTCTAAATAAGTATGGTCCAGAGGTTATGTGGCGCTGGGTGTGTTTGGAGACCTTTATCACTGTCACATCTCTATCACTCTACTTGCACATAGCTCTGAGTGTACCTGGGTGGAGCCGAGAAACAAGACCTGTCAATAGCCTCTCGGATGAAGAGCTGCAAGCAATGGGGGGGGCTCAGGATTGAAGAAAGGATAGAGAACAAAGAGGAAGAGAGGGATTTTTTTTATTTAATTCTTTTTTTAAAGTAATCTGCAAGGATGACCAGCAGATGTCAAATGCAGACAGTCTTCTATAGAGTGTATCACCATCGGCTGGGAAACAGCTTGGGGTGTATTTGTCTTGGTGTTCCTGTGTGTGCTCGAGGCTCAGTCGGCAACAAAAGGTATAATCTTGGTTCCGTGTGTGTGGTGGGGGTGGGTTGCGGTCGGGTGGATGAGGGGTTGACATGCCAGTCAGGCCATATAGGTGGGAGGAAAGGGGGTCGGGAGTGCAGAGGGGGGCAGCAGTCAGCGAGTATTTCTGATCGGGGGCTCTACAGGAAATGAAAAACGAAAATGAAAAAGTAAAAAGGAATACGAGCAGCACTTGTCAGAGGAGGCGGCTTCCATTTCTGACGGGAAATTAATAATGTATTCTTGCAAATTTTCCCTGTTACACAGGGTGGGGGGTTTGGTTGAGGTTTCCTCCAGGCTAGAACAGACTGAGGGAAAAAATATGGGAAAACACTCATGAATGTGTGTCTCACGTTACATACAAATGTATTTATTAAGCACATTTTTTCATTCCCGTAAACTGCATACTCAACATTAATTGCCTGTGATGGATAATATGTATGTGATGATTCCAATCAATAACAAATATTGCTAAATGCAGCAAGTCTTCCAAGGGCAAGTACAGATATTGCGAGTGATGGGTTTCAGGAAACAAATGAAGCTATGGACAGACAGTGTAAATGCCTTCCTTCATTTTAAGGCAGCATGAATGAAATCTCTTGAGGTAAACCATCTCTCACAATCTCAATAAATCTTAAATTTCTTGTCGTGTCAGAAAAATCGCTATCAATCTAGATATCTTATCTATCTATCTAAAATTAGGCAAAAAAAAAAAAGATGAATAACTGCATCATGTGACACATCCCCTGGGGGGGGGGGGAAGAAAATGAGCTTCTCAAGGTACATACTGTACACAACGTTTATGGCACTTTCATTAACTCATGAATGGGTCTGGCAGCGGTCAACCGTATGCACACAGCAGCAAAGTACAGCCAAATCACTCATAACAGATGCCTGAATAAAATGAAAATGTGCATGTAGGCACAGCAGAAGCTGCACAGTTATTACCACGGCTATGGATTTGCATTCAGCTTTGTGTCAGTTGGATATTGCTTTCCTGAGCATGGAAGGTCACTCTCATTGGTTTACTAATATCCTCAAGTCCACTTTGCATCTTTTAAGGCATTCTCTTGTCCCTCAGTGCGTTACTGCGCGTACGGGCATGCAGGAGCAGCTTCGGTGTCTATAAGTACTCTTAACACGTCTGTGTTCAGAACAATTTCATGGCTGGCTTGATTGTGGCTTTACGCCGCTTACATACATGGGCCAAGCTTCATGTAGTCAAACGAACACTGAGGTTGTTGTCGATTTTCGCTGGCTCTCATATGGTGGTGTTGTTTTCATCTACTGCCTCAAACATGCAGGTTCATGGTCCCCAAACCATATCAGCTATGTTTGAGCTCTGTTCATTAGAAACTGCAGTTTCCCCACCATGCAAATATCTATTTTTCTGGGCTTAGGTTTCTCTTGTTTCTTTCTGTTGTCCCCCCCGCCCCGACTCTCACTTCAGTTCAATGAGATCCATCCCTCAGATGATTGGTGACATGTTACATGTGGAGTCATGTTGTCAGATCCTGTCGATATTGCAGTCAGTGAATCAAGATTCCCTCTTTGCTTTCAGCTAATTCTTCCAACAAAATAGGGCCTGTGATTTAAAGAATACGTGCTGTGAGAGGGAGATGCAAAGAGCAAACAAGACAGATGAAAGGAGTTACAATATCTTTGACTAAATGGACACAGTCATTAATTATTGACATAGATGCCTTGTCCCAACATTTTATAGTCTCTTACGTGTCATAAGGGATGACTCAATCCGCGAGGCAAAGAGAGATCAAGGGCAGGGCAAAGCGTGACTCTCACTTTGATATCGCCATCAACACAGTCATATGGAGGAAAGTATGAAACTCAGCCTTCATCTGTGGTTTCAGATAAGACATCTCAGATCTTATGGTAGTCAGCAGCTGTTCATAAATATCTGGTTTGAATTAATAAGGGTGGGTTGATATGACCAATTGTCTTTTTAGCTTGAAGAGGAATCTAACTGCTGACACAAATTTTTGGCTTTAACTAACAAACTGGAAAGTTATTTATGTAAACGTCTAATTGGACAAAATGCTCAACTGCTTACAATTTCTATTCAGCTACTGAGAGATATTATTCCCTCACCTAAACACTGAAGTGATATAATGTTCTGAAAAAAATGCTTGTTACTATTGTTCACTCCTGTAACTTGGGAAGGGGAAATAGTGACTGCATATCCTGCGACTTGATGGGTTGGTGAAGGGATAAAATAATGAGGTGATAATTCTCCGCCCTGATGTGATCTGTGTAAGATGATGATAAATTCTTATCTTGACTTGGCTTTGACACATGGTCAACTTCACATTTAATCTCCACTCGTAATGGCTCACCCTTTTTCACAAATTGCACAGGCGCTGTTCCACCTGACCGCACCAACAAGAGATGTTTACGTATGTAATCAGTTTCATGAATGAATGAGAAGCTGGGCAATCTTCAGATGGACGTCTGCCAATTTATAAGTAGGAAGTGTGTGGGTGAGCAGCATATCTAAGCTGTACACAGAGTAATGCTTGTCTTAAAACAGAAATAACATGGATGGATAAATATTGGGCTGACTTCATTTAAGTTGACCTTAACATTAAAATCCTGTCATTTGTACAATGGGTAAAATCAAGTGTCCAGGAGCTGCAGTAATTTCAGTTTAATTTAATGGTGTTATCTAAACCATAGGAGACTTGGTTAAAAAGTTTTCGGGGCTCCACAAATAAACCGGGAACAGCACCAATGGAGATAAAAGGTGTCAAATGAAAGGCCAGCTGTATTAACGGCAGCTTCTCTGGAATCTTCTAACTGGCTCCATTAGCAGGCAACCCATTGATTTAATTTCACCTCTCATGAACAGTGCATCCCAAGGTCACTTGTGGTGTTTGCCCTTGAAATATGTAACAGATTTTACAGATGGATCATGCTGAGAGGGTTTGTCCCTTTACTTGCATCTGTTGTCTGCAGTGAGGGAAGGAGGAGAAAGAAATGTTCATGGGTGATTGGTTGGGTAATTTACAGCGAGGACTGCCATATGGAACAAAGTGAGTTTGAAATGTCATGTGTCATTTTCTGTGATTGCATTGCTGGAGCTGTTTTTGCTTTTCCACACATATTTTTAACCTTCTCTTTCTTTCTCTCTGTTCCTCTCTCTCTCCCACACACATAAACAGACTGACATCAACCTTCCATTGACTTTTAAATAATTGGCCATTTAAAAGTCAAAGGAAGGTCTTGTTTCGTGCGTCACGGCTCTCTTTAAAGGCTGCTAACTACAAAAACATTTTGGTTGAAACCGTCTTGGAATCATCAATTGAATAAGTAAAAGCAAAGCTGAAAGACATTTATGTCTCCCTCTGACCCTGACAGTCAGTATATACTGTACTGGAACAATTGATTAGTCTGTTTCTCCATTTCCTTTTTTCTCAATCTATCTAACTCTTGTTTTCTCATTAGGTTTGCAGAAAATGGGCTTTTGTAGATGCCTTCGATTAAGACATCACAGTTCCACTTCCCTCCTATATGTGTGTACTTTGGCAAGCTCAGAAATAAAATTAATTCAACACTTATAGAGGGTCCTTGAGTTTCAATAAATACACTTGACCAAAATGCAAGCGAATTGTCTGAAACGTTATGTCTTGGTTGCTTGAAAATTTTGTACTTATGCACTCAAAGAAGCTGTCGAATATCAAAGCTGTTCAGAAGCACTACAACATTATTCATCTGAGATGAAAGGTTAAATGCACTTTCAGTGTCCAGATTTGATGGAGCACAACCATCTGAAAAGGGTTATACTGTTATGACTGTAGGAATTTAGTGTGTGCTCTGCAGACCTTGTGACATTCACACCAAAAGGAAATGGGAAGTGCTGTAACTGAACTGACTTTGCGTTAGGACCACAGCGTTTGCACAGGTGGATATACAGATAAATATATTTCTAAAGCAGCTGTGGTTTGTTTTCTCCAACCCTACTGTGC
Source organism: Echeneis naucrates (assembly GCF_900963305.1). Classification (NCBI taxonomy): domain Eukaryota; kingdom Metazoa; phylum Chordata; class Actinopteri; order Carangiformes; family Echeneidae; genus Echeneis; species Echeneis naucrates. The sequence continues at coordinate 12,493,900 of NC_042521.1, forward strand.
GGAGGTATTTCTGGTCTCATCTTGTCTTCAACCCCTTATCTAGGTGCAGGTCATGAAGGCAGCTTGCTCAGGAGGGGAGCTGATAAACTCCCCACTCAGCTACTTCCACCAGCCCCTCTGGAAGGATCCAAAGGCATTCTAAAGCCAGCTGTGAGATATGCTTCCTCCATCGGGTGCTGGGCCTGCCCTGGGGTCTCCTCCCAAATTGATATGTGTGAACCAATTTAACTGGCTCCTCTCTATGTGTTGGAGCAGCAGCTCTTCTTTGACCTCTGCTCGGATGTCCAAGCTTCTCATGCTATCTCCAAGGCTGAGCCCAGCGACCTTATGGAGATTGGCCACTTGTATTCACAACCTCATTCTTTTGGGCACTATCCACAGCTCATGACCATAGGTGAGGGTCAGAACGTATATGGGACCAGTAAATTGAAAGGTTTGCCGAGCAGCTAAGCTCGCTCTTCACCACAACGAACTGGTGTAGTGTCCGCTTCAAGGCTGATACTGCCCCAATCCATTTATCCAGTAATCTTTCTTTAGTTTCAGCCAGGAGTAGTTACATGTGCTGTCTCTGCATGCAATGAATTACACCAGACCTGTAGCAAAATTCAAACTCTTTTTTTCTCTCTTTCAAATTCTTTAAATGAAAATCAACATCAACTTGAGTCAAAATCTTGATGGCTGCAACAGTGTTTAGCAGCAGGTTATAAATTCACCATTTTGTGCAGCAATTCTCTGATCCTTTGAAAGCAAACTTCAAAGCTTTTCTTGAACTCTCAGCCTGGACCTTAGATCAACGCCCCCCATTTCATCATTTAAAACATGGTTTGCTCCAGTTTTTTGTTTCTAAGCTTTGCCTTGTGTGCCATAAGACATCTGCTTTTTACAGATTAGTTAAGTTTGTTTTATTGGAAATGTAATGGTGCAATGTCAAACTTGATTCTCATTCATTTTAGACAAAGAATGTACCTTTTTGGTCAAAGAGCATCCAAATTCCCACATTCATTTTTTTGACCTCTCTGTATAGAGATAATGGGATGTTAAAGGGCATTTTTCTCTCTGGCCTTGATTCTGCAGATAACTAGGTGCTTCATCATTTCTATTGTCATTCAGGAAAATTCTTGTTTCCCCAGATTTTGTGAGTATGTTATTTCTCCAAGTTCTAATGGCTTGGCCTGATGACAAGAAGTGGAGTAATGGGTTGTCTGTCCAGGTCACTCTGACCTGGACAAGTGGTAAGTGATAAGTATGGATATTGGGTAAGTTCTGACTGTAGTAAAGGGATTCCCAAAGGGCGATTGATTTCATAAACAGATGTGTGAAAAGAATTCCTGGAAATGTGCTATCACTATCGCTATCATACATAGATGTGGCTTGTAAACTTGAGAGGCTACTGGAGACTTCAACACTTGTTAATTCAGTCACTATGTGGTTTTCTGTATATATATTTCAGAATAACTGCCAAAAAAATAAATAAATGAAGGATTGTGTGAAAGAACTCCATGAGCAGCTCTTCAGTCAACCTAAATGCAGGATTATTGCAGTGTGTTCAGGAAGACTTGTCTCATTGATTGTAGTCTTTCTCATCTCTCTCCTCATTATGTTGTTGTAATAAAAGCAATGGTGTGATGAATGTTGTCAAATAAGATTCCACATTAGGAGATTCATCAAGCTGGATTAGACTTTTAGATTTCACATTTTGGTCATTTATCTGACGTTCCTATCATGGATGAGCTACTGCAGCTTCAAATTCCCACATTGCCGCTGTTACCAGCAAGCTGCAGAAGCTCCACACAGCCACAGGCAATAACAATAAAATATTTTACAGAGAAAACACCAGATTTAGAAATTAAAATGTTAGTTTTGATTTTGAGTTAATTTAAATGACAGATGATAGTTCATCAATGTTGCAATTTGTAAAGGGTAGTTTTACATCCCAAAGGAGACGATATTGTGATTACTTTAAAACAGGCTCACTAGTGGGAGCTACATTTAATGATGCCATGCTAAAGGTTAAAGGGCACTTGATGTGTGTAGAGAGCCATCGTGTACCTGGAGACAGGTTAACCTTTACTTCTCCCCATTGATTGACTCCACCAAAGAATCCATATTGATTTGGGCTCCGAACCTCCTGGAATCAGTGACGTTTTTCATAAACAGTTCGGGATGCACCCCACACACTTACACATAACAGATATACACACTCATCCATACAGGATTGCTCCTGTATGTGATTATTACCCAGAGAAAATGAGTAGGCGTTTCTTCTGACACCTTTTATTAGTCTTTCATGGAAGGGAAGAAGACTGGACAAGGTGATGCAGCTCCTGTGGGAGGCAAGACGTGTTGTACAAGCATGTGTTTTAGGCTGATGGAAGACCAATGGTGTGAGTGGTTGCCTGAGCTACTTGGTGTCAGTTTGGCCTGCTGCACCTTGTATATCACAGTGGAACTGTCGCAGGGAGGAAAAAAAAAAAAGTAAATTGAAGGGGAGAAAAGCTTGGTATCTCATTTTAGCAGCTCCTGTTTTTAATGCTACCTTTCACCAGTAACACAACAGTCTGAATGAGAACCTGATATATTTGAGTGCAGTAGGTGTTTTTGGCTTCAAGCTGTTGAAAGACACACACACATGCACACACAGTCCAGCCAACTGACTAGTATTTGAGCTAAGACCTGTGCTGTTAAGTTGACTTCACATTTCAGCTGCCGTTCAGAACCACAGGTGGTGTATAGGAGATGATACTGAAATGGAGCAGAGGATATGCATACACAGACAGAACACATCGCCTAGTTCACTTCCTGTGATTCTTGGCTTTCCTTGGTTATACATAAAACCTTTGACCCCTAATTTCATCTGCATATGCAGGACGCTCATCATTGCACTCTCCGTAGTTCATGTGGTCTTCAGTTTAACCATTGGAAAGGATAAAAAAAGGAGTTAAATAAGACAGGAGCTGTATGTGACAACAAATATTGCTCATTTGGTCTGCTGCTAAGAAATAAATCAATTTAGGGGAAATACAAATAATATTAAATGATCTCTTGTGATAAGCAGTCACAGGCAACAGTCCTCTGTTCTGATGAAAGATGGAGTTAGAGAACTGGGGTTGGGTCCAGGAAGGCCACTTTACTGAGAAGCCATAATGTGCTGCAGAAGAAATATCAAACACCCCTCATTTGTTGGCTGAATGAGATGTGTGGGTGCTCCTTTGAGATATGATGACATGCTGCAGAGGTAGGACAGCTAATGTTGTGGGATAGGCATCAGCGGGGAAGGCATGAAAGGTTTCAGTGCGTCTTGCAGTTGGTCAACCGTAGACCACTCAGAAGTGCGAAGTTCTGGACGGGACATTCTTTCAAATATGCCAGCTGTCACTGCTGCTTCCTTCTGGAAAGGGCTGTATGAGCTGCTTTCACCTCCAGCCCCTTGTGCACTCCCAGGCTGAGCATGTGGGCAAAACAGGGTATATTGATAAGCCTCAAATTGTATTTGTCCACACATGCTACAGTACACAGGAGATTTCAAATCTTGCTGTCATTTTTTTCTGCCTCATCGGCAGCTGTGTGGCTTCCCCTCCCCCTGGTACAAACAACGTTCAAGGCAATGTCAAATGCTGTGTGCATGGCCATCAATGTCCACTTGTCTGTAAGAAAGTGTGTCTTTCAATATGTCTATGTTTTTCTGTGTTACATAATTTCTGTTGAGATTGTGGTGCTTATTGAAATGTTATTACCGGTGGCTCCATTTCAATCATGAGATACACAAAACTCCTCAGTGGAATGAAACCAGTGGGCTGCTCATCCCTGCCATTACATCTTTCTATCTTATTGGTGATGCCGCTTTGATGAGATGTGATCACTTTCAGCAAGAAGGTTCCATACTCAGAGGATGACTTAATGATAGAGCGTTAGCATCCTTGTCTGACAAATGTAAATCCTAATTTCCTTAATCTTTGGTTTGGTTTAACTCCAAATAATAAATTAACTGTGGTCACCAGCCAATTGCAGTGGCATGGCTGAGAGTTTGTGGTCAGGAAAACCAGAACAAAAGGGGGGCAGTTTTTAAATAAGATGGTTCTGGAACTCCATTAAATACTAAACGGAAACGGCATCAGCAGTCGCAACAGCCTAAGCTGTTCCAACTCCGCACAACGACTTTACATCTTCTCTGGTGACATGGAGGAGAGCACACCCAGTTTCCTGCATTCCCTTCAAAGCACCACTGAAGTATTTGGCAATTTATTAGATTAATGTTATTAGTTCTACTTAATATAATGTGTTAGGAGAACATTTGAGAGTAATCTATTATCCAATTTCACAGGCGGTCTAAAAATGGCTCTTGGAATCTCTAGTGTCTCAATCTGCTCCTCCCTCTCGCTCTAATCTTCTCTCCTCCAGATGGAGACCAGGGAACAGGGGAGCTGCAGTGCCACTCCGAGGAGGGGCTAATCTGAGCACAGGCCGCCCAGGATTGCCACGCTGGTCGTGGGCCAGTGCTTTTGGTCAGTTCCCTGCTCCAACTGAGAGACCCACTCTGCAGGAAGCTTGCTTTTCTAGATGGAATGTTGCTGCAGCAGTGGAAAGGGAGGTCAAGGGGAGAGGTGTGGGGGTCGGCAGCCGTTGTGGGGGGATGGGCTGGTCAGGAGATGATAAATGGATGATGACGAAAAGCAGGCTGGTGGTAGAGGAGTGAATACATTAATCTTGGAGAAAGCATTGATGGTGGTGGTCAAAAGGAGATAGGAGAGAGTGCACAGAGAGCGTTGCATGGTATTCATTGGTTTAGAGAGAGAGGGGGAGAGAGAGAGAGACAGAAGGGGTGGCATTCATCCGTTACACCAGTTAATTACTTAAATCTATTGATCATCAGCAATTTTCTAAAGTGAAAGTCTTGGCGTAGTCTTTGAGAAAGACGGATACTGAAAAAAAAAAAAAAAGATAAAATTAAGGCCTTTTGCAGTTCACCAAGACAGTGTTATACAGGAAGATGATCTTGTCAGTTAAAATTGTAAGCAAACTTTGGGGGGGGGGTGCATCTCTTGCGTTTCTTTTGTGTAACCAAATATAAATTTGTCCCTAAGCCTACATGAACTATGAACTGCAAAAATAAATGAGAAATAGGGTCACATAAAGCACACAATTTATTTCATGTATTATTTTTGAACTAAACTCTAATAAGTAGGGTCACCCACTAATTGCTCTTGTATTTATTTTATCACAGTCTTCTTAACAAATTGCAAAGTTATGGAAATGAGAAATTAATTTTTTTCCTTAATTCATGCAAATATTTTTCCTCAAGCCTAATATTTGAGCTCAGGCTTTTGTTACTTCCCTTTTCAGAAATTTGGCTTTTTTTTTCTGAACCATCTAAGGTTCAAAGAGGATCGCAGCAGTATTTTATGAACTTCATTTATAGTGCAACAGGTAAAATGAAGTCATTTGATAAATGTTTTCATGGGAATATTTCGTCTTTGTGGCTATTTATATTAAATTCTGTTAAATATTTGTCAGTCTTGATGAAACAATGGTGCACTTGTATACCACGTTACATGACTTCACTTAGCTAATAACTAATAGAAATCTCTAATTTGTACTATATAACAAAAATTTGCACATCAGACTGAGATCTGTGATGGTGACTTTCAGTTTTCCAGAGGAAGATGGTGCTTTGTATCTAACTAGAAAGTAAAACCTTGCCAAGCAGAGAAAAAGAAGAGATTCAAACAAATGAGAAAAGTTTCTAAACTGAAATGAGAGGAGGCCAATGCACAGTATAATGGAAAAGGTGCAGATACTGTGGTGTTGGCATTGGGAGAATACAAACAGGATCCCCCACTGTTTGTATGTCATTGTGATAAGAGCAAAAGGACGGGGGTGCAAGTGCAAGAGTAAAAGAGGCGACTGCCTTTTAAATAAGTGTTACAGGAGTAAGTCTTTTTTTTTTTCATTCACCAAAGCCTCTTAGATTTAATGTTTACTCTTAGCTTCCATCGGGGAAGCAAGACTCAGGCCTTGGTTTTTAAAGAAAAGTAATTACTTGCTTTCTACCTCAAAGGAGGACTGCATGAAAAAAATGGGTTTTTCAAAAGCACAAGTATGCAGCTATTCTTATGAAAGTAGTCCTGTATACTCACGCTTACACACACACACACACACACACACACAAGAACAGCTTAAAATGTGTTTCTGTAAGGCAGCATTGCAGATTATGACTGGCACTGTAAACTTAGGCTGTTGGAGAAACTGGCAAAGCTGAAAAACCTCTACAGGTGCTTGGGCAGATGTGTGTGTGTGTGTGTGTGTGTGTGTGTGTGAGAGAGAGAGAGAAAGTGTGTGTTTGCCTGAGCTTTATGAGTGTGTGAGGCGGCATGCATTTCCTGTATTATGATGAGATTGCAGCAGGTGGTCTGTAGCAAGGAAGCCTCACACATCCTTTCATCATAATGTAGACTCACTTCTCAGGAAGATAAAAGCAGGTAGTCGAGCAGAGCATCAGAGACATGGCACTTGAGCATGCGAATGTGAGTGAATATATTATAGCAATGATGAAAAAACAAGTACACTATCAGTTTTTTCGCTTATGCATGTTTTTCATTTATTTATGGGGGTTTTCAGCACCAAGGCAGTGTTGTGCTTTCATCATACAGTCAGCAGTGAGCAACATCTCTTGGTGTGCCTCTGAGATCAGGCAAACAGGAATGTCAATGCACACTGTTACAGGCGTCATTACAGATGCTATTACTCATCTGTGCATCATAGAGTACTTGTCAAAAACCCTGAGCTACACACTGGAGCCTGCTGGTAAATTTTGTTGGCATATACTTGTTCCTGTGTGAGCTTCTGTAAATATTTCATTTTTGAATAGAAGGCCAACAATAATAAACGTAGAATTGTCATAATCAATCCAGCTAGGTTTTGTGTATTAAAAGTTTTATTTCATCCATTATTATTATTATTACTGCAGTAACCCTGGATCCTAATTAAAATAGGATTGACATTTTCAGTGAAGCAGTTAATGGAGCTTAAAAAGATACTTTCTACAGTGCCTTTTCATTTAAGATTAGCTACTTCTTCGGTCCAGGATCGCCATGAAGCTGATGGTGGGCTTCTCCTGACCCCCAGGCTGCTTCTGGTGGAAATCATGATCCACTGTTGCCACAATTTACATGAACAGTGGAAAGATGACTGCTTTGCAAAGGATTATTCTTCTTTTCTTAGTTGAGAGCAAGAGTATGTGAACTCCCCTCTGCCCTGAAAGCATTCACAAATCATTGATGAGATCCATACGTTGGTTAAACTTTTACCTTTATAATGATAACAGCATTTCTGCTGTAAATTAACCTTTGCTGCATTTTCCACATGAAAATGTTCTTCAAGCAGATTTCATCAAAGACATTGGTAGCATTACTTCTTCCAATACGTACTTCCCTGGCTGGTTGTGCTCACCAGGCTTTCAATCATGTCAATAGTCCATCTGTTGAGAAAGATGGTCGAATACTATCGAAGATGCCCACACATTTATTAAACTGATGATTATGTAGTTGGAAATCATTTCAACCAGGAATCCATAATCTTGCTTACTAAGTATTTTTTGAGGCCATTTTCTATATTTAGTTCTATATTTCTAGTTCTATATATTCTATATTTATTGTAGAATATTTATTTATTTATTTATGTTTATTATCATTTCTGGATTATTAGAGACAGGACATAGAGCGAAGGGACCTGACTGGATTTGATCCCTGGCTGCTGCAGTAAGGGCTCAGCCTTGTTTGTGCCATGTTCTTCGTTGGGTGAGCTAATCACATCCCCCCGCAGTGTTGGAAAAGCTATTTGGAGTGATGAGGAAAGTTCAGTCTGACAGCTATTTGTTAATGTGCCACCCACATAAAGACACAGTAGATCAAACACTGAGGCTTTGCTTAGGCAGAGCAGCACAAAGGAAAGGTGGTGAGAGCGCTGGAGCAATCCACGCCCAGGTGGCTGAGATATATGTGAATCATCAAGATTTATGATCAAGGCGATTATGTATGTTTTTATTATTTAACTTGTTACACACCACTCTGTCATGCAAAAAATAATTTCTTTATATTATTATGAGCAAGCTGGTTTCTTGTTCTTTGTTAAGCAGCATTAAAAATCTGTCTATCAGCCTTATTTGGCTGTGGTGTCATGTTTGGACTGGATTCAGACCGCCTTTAGAATGGGCTAAATTTTATTTAAAATCTGTCAGCAGCACTTGTGTGGGTTTGTGATGATTGGCAACTCTATTCAGTCAGAGTAGTGATTTTAAATGTGAAATGGGATTACATTAAATTTAGAATTTTTTTTTTTTTTTTTTTTTTTTTTTTTTGCTGAAATATCAAATCAATTATTATTGAAATAGTATTTTGTTCCATTGGCTCAATTACAAATGCAGTATAGACCTTTCACAAATCAAAATCCTCCAGAAGGATCATAATATAATGCAGTGGCTAGTTGCTCCAAAATAAATTTGAGAAAAATCATAAATCTCCCCATAATTCTCAAATTTTGGATGTCAAGCTGAAATAGAAAATTTACAACAATCCTATATTTCCTATTCTGGTTTTTGTCGATGTACAAAATGTAAAAAGTGTTGATGTGGAGAAGTGTGATACAAATTATACATTTGCTCTCACTACCTGGACTGGAATGCTGGTTTTCATCATAGTCACTTGATTTTATTTATTTATTTATTTATTTATTTAAATTAGTCATTTACTGTCATTGTGCTTCCAAGCCTGTTGTTTTTCATAACTCATGAGATAAAGTCTAACCAGCAGGTTTACTATCTGACATTCACCCCACACTCAGTTGCTGCTTGGCCTTAATTTCCATAACGGTTTTGACATTTTATCAGCCTGAGCAACAGTTATCATTTACAAAACCTTCCCTGTAGATTTTTTTTCTGCCTGGGAAAGTGGATATCTTACAGTAGCACTGCCCACTGAAAAAGGACACCGTGTGTTCAAAATCATGAATAATCTAGCACCTAGCTCTGTTAACTGTAGTCAGTCAGTTTGTTAAAATGGCTCTCTACTTTTAAATTTGAGTTCCATTAAAAAAATATATGGATTGTAGCCAGTCAGTTCACAAATTGTGGATCTGGCAGTTTCATTGATGCTGTCATTCACATTGTGTAGGGTGAAGAAAAGGAAAAGAACCCCTCTGTGTCTGAAGGACATATGAACATTGCTTTCTAGTCAGACCTCCATGTTGGATAATGCCAAGATAGGTCTATTCAAAATTTCTTTTAGTAATTTCTGTTTGTCAGGACCATGACAATGTATTTGCATTTCCTTAAAAAAAATAATAATATAAAAAAAAAATGGGTAATAGAGAATGTACAATCTGAACCCAACCTAAACTCTGACTCTCCTTGTTCCAAATCAGTTTAATTATCATATTGCCAAACATTGTTCTCTCTGGGGTCGACAATGCATGAACTTGGAATATAAAACACAGTTGAGTACACAGTAAGAGAGCAGAAGTTCCTTTACTCCAGCTGGAGGTGTCCAGATGCTCAAGCAGCAATGACGGATCATGCAGAGGTTTTTATTCACAGCACAGTTAGCATTGTGAATTTTTTTTTAATAATTCCTACTGTAAACAAAGCCATTTATCACAATGGTATCAAACCCTTCCATGTGGAAATATAACAGGTAACATCTGCAAACTACTATATCTTGAAAGGAAATGATGGGTATCTTTGTCAGCATGTGACAAGTGTTGAAGGAATTGTTGCTTTCTGTCGACTGATGTTCTTTGCATTCAATGACCCTCAAGCTGACTCACGTCAGCTTGTTGGAAAGCCTTATGAGCAAATGCCCACAGGAAAAATTGCATTTTTTTTTTCTCCCAAGGATGCTGTAGCTGTTAAGTGTCATCAAAAGAATCAATTTGATGCATGGGTTTCACAACGGACAACAGTGAACACCTCAGATTTTGTGTGCTGGTTTGTGTGTGTAGAGAAGTCGGTGACTATTGCTGTACACAATATGTGAGCACGTGTCCGATACTTCATGTAGTACACTGGTGTATGCTAATCACCTTGTATACGGTAATTACCAACTGGTACTGTAGCAATGAGAAGCAGACAGATGTTTTGTTCTGTTTTACCACCCTCAACCAAGGAGCAAATACCTACTGCATAGCTACAGTAAGGATAGGAAGCAGTAATGTCAGTGATTTTTATTTTTATGTCACCATTATATTTAATGTCAACATTAGTTTTAATCAAAATGTATCTTTTTTTTTTTTTTTTTTTTATAGCTGCTCCATCTGATGCTAGCTGTGATCCCTTTATTGCCCCTCACACCTCTGTTTTGGTAGAAATATGAAATAAGATAAAATCTTTGCATCTTATACATGTTTATTTCACGCAATATGGAACATATGCAGGACATCTTATGCTGAGAGAATATTGCCCTTCTGGCCAGAGCCAATAAATCAACCAGTCTAAAGTCATTAACTATTAGAAATCATTAAAAGCAGGGGAAAAAACTGAGGTTCAGTCGGTGTCTAAAATGTCAGAAAATAACCATAACAATGACTGACACCATAACTCTACCCCAGTTAAGACTATATGCCAGTTTACCTTTAAATTGTGACTATAACAGTGAGTAGGTTATCAATGTGATTAACTAGCCAATTGCTTCCAGCAAATGAGGACGGCCTCACTGCACTGCCCTTACCGCCTTGATAGGCGGCTGCTGTGGATGTAGTGCAGAGTGTAGGAAACTCGCTGTGTCTGCTGGGTTGCCATTGCAGGTAGATTGCATGTGCAAATAATCCTCAAGGCTGACTCAGGATGCCACTAATAGTTGATTAATATAGCCACGAGAAGCATGGTCTGTTGCAGGACCCTGTCAAACTCCTGATGGAAAGAACACTGCTGAGGAGAAAACTCATGGACCTCCTGACTGAGCCTGTATTATGAGCTCAGCAGGTTAAATGTTAACTCCAGAGGACCATTGCCTCATTGACATATTAGAAAACAATAGAGCCTAGTAAGAAACCCACCACTTTATGATCAGTATGATTGAACTAGGAACCTGCGTGACAATACGTAACCTTCAATGGCGTGTGATACATTTTTATTTCTTTCATCTTCTCATATTGCAGAACTACACCGTCATTTATATGCTATGATCTGGTCTAACACCACAAAGACTACATTCCAGGGTTTACAAATAGCACACAATTCATGAAAAATGTATAATTACATCTATGAGGTGGAAATTTATTTCACTCAGTGTGAAGGCATTGTTTTTATCTTGCTTTCTCTGTTTAGTTTTTTTTTTTTTTCTTTTTTTTTTTTTTCATGAAACCAAACATTTTCCAGCAGTATTATTTTGTTTTTCTGAAAATGGAAAGCACAGCCACAGATGCTCCTGTTCCTGGATTTCACACAAGCAAACACGCAGACACATCTCAAATGTAGAAACTGACAGAGAGGAAAGTAAGCCTGCAACTATCTGCGTGGTTATTTCCATCTACACAGTTGAACAAATACAACGATGAGATGCAGTGTGAACGGCTGTGCAGTTTGTATGTGCAAATTCCAAGAGTTGTTTGGGGGGGGGCTAATGAATCAGTCAACATCGCTTGGGTTTGTCTTTGATCTTTTTCAAATGTGTATGCTGTTGCACTGTATCTTTCATGAAATATGGCTGAGTCAGCACTTTAACAGACCCATGACGAATCACTATAACTCGTTTGTTTTGCTGTTTTTAAAACAATTTTTACCACTTTACACATCACTGCTGCTAAATTGGAAGATATGTGTGGTACACATAGATAAGTGAATGGAAAAGCTGAAAAAAAAAATAAACATAAAATTTCCCCCTTTTTCTGGCTCATAAAATCCAACCTTTTTCCTGTGATTTGATAGTAACTGTCTGACCCATTTGTTGTTCCATATAATGGCACATGTATATAATTGTGCATTGAAAAGGATATCCTTACTTTTGTTCAAACCGCAGATGTATAATTTACACAGTACACGTTGTGTGTACTGAACAATTAATCTGAGAAAAGATGACAGCACAGTTTATGAAGGTATGATACTTTCATCCGGGAAAATCTGGTAAATAACCTAGTGAGTGCTGAATAGTACTCTCTTGATGGGGAGAGATATTTTCCCAAAAGGTGCACACAGTCAAAGCTTCTACTCTTGCTGATAAGATGAACTAAAACCTTAAGTGACTGAATCGACATTTCTCAATTTGTGAAGCCTAGCTTGCTTTGTCTATCATCCTTTATTCTTCCCTGTCTGGTTTCGTTCTGTAAGAGTAGTCAGAGTAGTAGAGGAAGAACTTTTTGAATCTGCACTCTGAACAGTCAGCGAAACTCTTATCAAGCTCTGCAGGGAGTTTGTGGCCAGAGGTCGACTATTTTCTCCTCAATCCTCTCCTGGCTCTGCCGGGGAGAGCGGAGAAGGTCAGCAGGGCTGTAATATTCACAAAAAAAGAAACAGTGTATGCTGATGTTTGTTCGTATAAATCCTGAGATGGATTGCATCCCCTGTCACCCAACATGAATAGTGAAAGGCAAGAGTGTTTGTTTTTTCCTGAAGCCAAAGGTTAAAAAAAATCCTGAATTGTTGATCATTGGCAGGTTGGATTGATACAGTCAAAAATGTCTTGCAGAGCAGAGTGAAGACGCTATGAAGTAAAGAGGCACGCTTGAAGATTAATATCCATGATAAATGGCACTTGAGGAGACCACTACTGACCCCTAAACAACACTGGTACTAAAATGATTGATTAATTAGTCTTTTATTTTTTTTATCTGTCAATCAAATATGCTTGATACTCCCAGATTCCTGGTTCTTAAATTTGAAGATGAGGGAAATTTCTCAGATTTGGCCATGCGTGACATTAGCATTTTACACAGAATAGTGCTATGCACAGGTGCACAGAACCACTCGCATGATTTTGGACTCTCTTAATCAGAATTTAATTGCTAGGTGGACTAAACAAGTAACTTCATATCTGGGAAATTGGACTGATAAATTGATTTGATAGATGAATTAGTTGTTAATATAATAGTTGGCTGAGGACTTGAAGTAATGAGCAAATCAAGCCCAGTTTTTAAAGATACCAGGCCTAGAAGGGTCTTAAATGTGATTCATCACAAAGTAATTTTGGCAAAGGGGCTCATTTTATTTATTAAATCTCACCAATCATCTTGAACATTGCAATTCCCAGTTTTTCGCCAAAATGGGATTCCGTAATGCGGGCCCTGAAATTACCCTGCCAGGCTGGAAGTGAGCTGAAGTGGCGTTTCCAACAAACGACTTGTTCCTTCCCCACATGGACTCACCTGAACTGTGCTCCTTTCTTGACAGCAGAGGGATAATCCAATGACAATTCGTATGAAGCCCGTGGTGGGTTAAAGAGGAAGGGAACTGTGCCAGCCCGATCAAATTCACCTCGGAATATGCCAATCAATTCAGGGCAAGATTGCACTCGCTAAGCACCCAGTCTGTGGTGGTTGGACAATTTCTGGGCAGTCCATAAAACCGATTGTGCTGATTTCAGAGAGGAATTTACCTCTTAAAACCTGCCTCAAATCAAATTTGTAAACCTTACAGGGTGCATTTATGACTGACTGCAGGAGCAAAGGGAACATTCAGAATGAATTATTTTGCAGCGTGTTTCTTTACTGCTACCACACCCTTGCCATCAAAAAAGGGGAAAGAATAGATAATTTAATATTTAAAAATCTTCTTTGATTTGCAGCCTTTTTCACAGAAATATTGATTCATTCATTCACTCAGACTCAGAGCCAAATGAAAGTGAGATAAAATAAGATTAAAGGCAATACAAAGAGCAGTTTAGGTAAATGAAGATGAATCAGAATGGTGATAACACAAAGTATACATGTTTCTATTGGGGTGGCTAGCTGTTTCTTAGCAACAGCAGTGTTGCTGGCTTGGAAACCACTGGCAGATTGGAAACATTATTCACCAGGGTTTAATTAGAGGGCTAAGATTAGGCCGGGGTTGTTTTTAACTGACACACACACAGTGTGTGTGTGTGTGGGGTGGGGGGGGGGGGTATTCTTTGAAGCATCAACTCAGCTTTGAATGGCAAAGTGTTCCTCTTCATGTACGAACTGCACTTTGCCATTCATATTTAAATTGGGGACACAACAGTCATTTTGGGTTCACGTCACTTTTTTGAACTACTTGCTCATATTATTTAACCTTTAAAATTTCAAATGAGCAGCGTCTTTTTCCTGTGGCCAACTTCCAAACTTCACATATTCAAAATATTCCAGTGTTTTCTATGTTTCCCACAAGGCTATTTCGAATAAAGAACATAAGTTTAGTATATTTATATAAGATCCACTTATCCCTAAATTGCATGTCATGCAGAAAGGAATTTTGTACAAACCAAATGACCATAGTTTTCCTAATGACAAACACTATTAGGGTGTGATGTTGTGATGTTGCACGCATGCATGCATACACACACACTCTACATTTCCTTGTTGCCTTGGTGGGGCGTCACTTAAGCCATCATTTAAAAACAAACCCTGCACATGTTGTCTAATTAAGACTTCATGACGTTGCATCTGCAGCAATCATTTTCTAAAAATGTAAATGAGGGAAACACTGAATATTTCATGAGTGAATAGCAATTTTCATTTTCTGGTTTGAGTGGAGAATTATAAGTTGTTTAAAAAAAACAAAAAAAACAAAAAAAAAAAAACCTCACAGGAGTGAGTGAGCCAAAAAAAAAAAAAAACAAGGAGCCCTCTACTGCTGTTTCTGTGCATCTGAAATGATGTGACAAGACCATATTGACCTAAGCAGGATTATGTAGAGTGTGGACTTTGCGGAGTGTGGGATGAAGGGATCTGTCCAGAGACTAATATGGGTGATTTGAGAGGGTGGGAAACAGAAGGCTTTCAGGCACTTTCAGTTATATTGTAGTTCTAAAAGGGAAATCTTATATTTTCCTCAAGTTCAACCTCATTTAACTGTAGGCCAATTAATGGGGCACATATTTTCTTTCATGAAAACATACCAGGTTAGATTCTGAAAACCTAACAGTAAAGCTACATAACCACATTCTGACACTTACGACAGAAACATACTTGGAGGTGCATGTCTGCATTATTCGTCCTGTTTTCTGACAGCTTTTTCATTAAAACATTAATAAAGGCTGAAGTCAAGCTGGAGCTGCTGTTCTGTAAATTTAAATACCTGCTATAAAAACAAAAACCTGCAACATGTGCTATTCCTGAAAGGTGACCTGTAATCTTACTAAAAATCGTCATGCCTAGTTGTTCTGGCAATGCAATTGAGAATTACACTGAGTCTACTTAATAAATGTTCAACTTGTTTTTGGTTGTACAACGATGATTAAAAATGACAAAAAATTAATTCTTACGGATTACTTTTAAAAATGAAAGTTTCACAGTAATGTAAATTATTATTATTTTTTTTTTTCCCATTTGACTCATCCGTTCGTGCAATGTGTTACAGTTCGACGAAGAAGACTGTAGCATTGTGGCATTTCATCCATGTAGGTTAGTTAGGCCTCACCTCAACCTTTCCTTGTTCTACATAAAGAAAATGACAAGACACTAACTAGGCCACATTTATGACCTGCAAAGATCCCCTTTCTCTCTCTCCCTCACATACTCCCATGATCCCATACACCAAGAAAGTGAATGACCACAGAAATAATGCAGCATGACCGTTTCCCCTCCACATCATCATTATAGAAACGGGTTATATTGACCTATAACGTGCTGACGAAAGCCAAAAGATCAGGATACACATTTGGGTTCGGAAATATACAACTCACCCTTTCTGCTGTGTACACACTATGTCTCTCTATATATTGGTATAGTAATATTTGTGTGTTTGAGAGGAGATTGAACGGAGCAGACAAATGTTGAGAAATGTGAGGGCACGGATATAAATGTGGGCTCATCATCTTCATGTCAGTTTCCTGAAGAGGTTGTGGTTTTCTCATTTTCAAAGAATGTGGATTTGTTATGGCTGCCCGAGTGGCCATAGCTTCTCATTCCAAAGTAAGTTTTGATCTCAACACAGATGCACATTTGTTTTGTTTTTTTTTTTTTGGAGGGGGGCAAAACACCCAATATTGGAGAACACAAGGAGAAAAAGCTGTGATTTTCCCTTATACGTACACTTACACATTAAGTACTGAAGATTAAGGCTCAGTGCTGATGTAACCCCACCTTGAAAGACGCGCTCAGATTGGAAACCCCTCAAGCCTCGCCTGCTTCAAATGAACTTGCGTAGCAAAAAGACAGATGTGCCTCTCACTGAAATACAAAATAGAGGAAATTGAGAAACTAAAAGCACCTTTTAAGAGATTGTTCCTTTATTATTCAAATCCCTAACAGGCAAAAGAGAGGAGAGGAAGCTGGGAAGTGTCACAAACTCTCATCAGACGTGATCAAAGTGCATTACACACCATGGCAGCTACATGCAGTCTCTTTCCTTGGCACTTCTGGGTCAGAGAGCATTTTACTTTTGATTCATGTCTTTGGGAGAGTGGGCAAGAGGGAAAGAGACAGAGAGGCGAACCATAAGGAGACTGTTGGCAAGACTTCTGCGAGTCATTAACAAGTGTGCTTTGACTCCCATCTCTGCATTCTTTTCCATTTGTGTGTCTCGTATTGCCTGAGTGCTAGTTTCTTTTCTTTATTATGAAAGTCTTTCAGGCACCTGAGCCTTCCCGGCTTCAATTCAGCTTCCTGATTGGCCCCAGGTGTCCATATGGAAATGATGTCAAACCATGAGTGCACTACAAGCCCATGTCTCGCAATTTCTTTGCTAGCTGTGTATTGTTGTCTCGCTGCCAGGAAATGGGCACAAGGACAGACAACAGCAAAACAAGTCAGCAGGAGAAAAATAACCAGAGAAAATGAAGGCAGTGATGAGGCAACCTTAGTCTGGTGAAGGCCTTGCTGTATCACAGACATACATTAGGGATGAACAAAGTGGCTCTGGAATAACACGGGGCAGGCTGACACAAATTTAGGAGGAAATGTTGTATCTGGGACACATACACAGCAAAACAAAGGGGGAAAAAACTGTCTGGTTTGTTGGTTGTTTTCTTTATTTTTGGTTGTTTTCTTTTATTTATTTCAGCAGGCATGCTGTCTTAACTTGATGTAACGCTCCATGACAACTGGGAGGATATTTTTTTTATTTTTTATTTTTTTCCCCCCACTACTGAGTAAGATTGAGAAAATGCTGTGTCAGGCAAATGCAATGACTTCAAATTACATTCACGTTTTTGTCAAAGAAAAAAAAAGCAACCAGTAAAAGAGCCACTTTGATTTTGAATGTGAATGGCTCAAGATGGATTACCGATACAAAGATTGCTGGTCAATTATAGGACAAATATTGTTGGTTCAAAATGGACAGATACTTAGTCCAGGAATCACACTGGAGAAATCTCAGTTGCAGTAGCCAGTGTGAACACGAACACAGATTGCAAACATAATTCTCACCTTTTCTCAACGAAAAATGGCTTTAAAAAGAGTAAATGATTAGTTAAAAGCCTGTTTTGTTTTTTTTTTTTTTTTTCTTTCAAGGTCATTTTGAGTCAAAACCCAAAATTTTCCTGCTCTGCTTCATGGGTTGCTAAGACGTTCATATAGGGTTAGGGTTAGGGATTACAGGAAAACAGGAAACATTTGCACTTTGGAGATGACACCTTACCTGATAACACCTGTTTCTCTAATTTTGATTAAATAATTCTGAATTTAGAAATCTGTTGCTTCATCGATGGTGTAGCCCAAATTAAAGTTGAGTGGACATTTATTAATAAATTTTCTAATAGTGACTGGGGTGTGCTCAAAGTCCAAACTTCTCCAAATCTGATTCAGGCTATGTCTTATTTATGTGCATGTTGCACAGAACATGTTAAATGTAATCCAAAAAAATAACTATCATGTTACTAAAGTAGTGCTTCATCCTGTTTCTCACATTTCCAACTGGAAGAGGTTCGTTTAGCCTGACTCACAATGCAGTGCATGGAAGGATATTAGTCTGACTTAAACAAAGTTTAAGTTGCTTTTCCCTTTTCCATATACAGCACACAGCAATTCACCGCCCAATCTATCAGCCAGTCAGAAAACACTAACTGAGCCAAAGCTCTCCCTTTTCCCCACCACAGATTTGATACAGAAGTCTAGTGCGGTCTGTACAAATGTGCATGTGTGTTTAAGCTGTGTTCTTGCTTCCTCTACCTCAAAAGTAACGCCAAACATGTCTCCTGGTGTTTGGCCCTCGGGTACCTTCTCTGTGATCTCCTGAGTCCAGAGCAATGATGATCTGCCAGGACAAAAGAACAAAGTGCAGCAGAATTAAACATAGCCACTATCAGTTCCCAGTCACAGCATTGTCACGTCCTATGGGCATGTTTTAAAAGCTGAGAATGATGAAAAGCTGAGCAACACCCTGGGGCCAACCTCTGAACACTGCCTAGGGGCTAGCAAAGTACTGTGCTCTCAGCAACTCGACAAGAAAAAAGTGTGGCCTCATGCCTCAAAATAAGAAGAGGGATTGATGAGTTGTGCTCTAATTGAGATAGTGAAATGCAGTGACACTGATTTCTATAAAAGGATTAACTCAACAAAATATGCAAATGTGTATGGGAAAAAAAAAGTATAAAAGGGACATTTAAGCACAGGACAATGTCTCATGCTGTGGCTCCATTAGCTGGCTGTATTATGTTTAATAGCATTGCAGAAGCACAAGTTTGAGACCAGCACAGCATAGCTCTGACTAATGGACTAGAAAGATGAAATAAATTAAAAATAACTTGTGGAGATGTGTGGTCCAGTTAGGCTGCAAGATGTCATGGACCCTAAACACAGTTTAAACATGGTTTTTAGCCCAGTTCAGGGCCACATCCTTCGGGTGTTGGATTTGATACTGATTATATCACAGGAGTACAACTGGGCTGTCCTGTTTTATAGACTGCTCCCCTTTATGGCCAACCTACGGTACAGGCCAAAAGTTTGGACACACTTTCCTAGTTATTTGAATGAGAAGGTGTATCCAAACTTTTGGCTTTATGTCAATATTCATTGTGCACCAGTAATATTACAGACACACAACTTCAAGGTTATGCTTTCAAATTTAATTTTGGACTTAAATTGCAAAACTCGATAAAAGAAACATAACAAGGGCCATAAATCACATATTTTTTAGCCTAAAAGTTGTGCGTTGCCAAAGTTGCTAGGCGACAGGAGTGGCACTTTGTGACAGTGAGGAAAGGCACAGCTGGGGACACAAAGTTGAAATCCTCCTTTGGCCAGACCATCTCATTTTGCTTAGGTCTTTGACGGTTACACTCTGTAGATAGTTTCCTCCAAAGCATGTGGGACACAAACTGGGTCTCAGCTCTAGTTTTACTTTAGATCAGTAAAGATTTATTTATTTGCCTCTCTTTTCTTGAGATTGAACAAACTCAAATTGAGTTTGATCAAACTGAAACTTTTTGGATTTTTTGCAGCAGCGTGCACTTGTCTTTTACAGACCCTTGTGAGTGGTCATAAGTGTAAAGGGACAGTTGGCTCAGAAATAATCTTTCTTCACTTGCATACTTCTCAAACACTGAAACTCTTTTACGGGTTCCATGAAGTAACTCTTTTCTCCCCTCTGGAAAATCAACGCAAAGCAATTATGAAATTATGTTCAATTATTAATAGCTAATGCATGCTAATACATTCAGGTGATTTACATAAATGACAGATTTATAGATATGCAGAGATGCACATTTGAAAACCCTCAAATTACATTAAAACTTTCAGACCCACGCATTCAATGAACTATTAGACACATCCAACTCTTCACACTGTCACTAAGTTTTTCTCTCCTCTAGCCTTGTCTCTCTCTTCCTTTCACTCTGCCAAGAATGCAATGTTTTGGCCTCTGATGAAGGCTTTGGTTGCAGCAATGACAGAGTAATTAAAGGGATTGATTGCAGCACAGAGAAAAGGAAAGCAATGTGTGTACAAGACACACGCACACACGCTGACTCACAAGCATGCTGTTTTTCAGGAGATACATTTCTTCCACTCTATTTTGCAGTCAGTTGAAATGACAGTGCTAAATGTACTAAGTCAATCCAACATAAATCCCAAATGGGATGAAATCCCTGAACTAACACAATGAGATAGAGTAACAGTGTAAGGGTGGTGAGTGTATGACAAGGCTTTCAAAATTACAAGCGTTTATGGTATGTTGTGTAATTAAAGCTCTGTATGTACAAATAACTCCAGTTAGCAAAAGAATCAGAGTACTCATAAGAACATATAGTGCTTACTTGCTATGGAGAGACCAGTAGCTTGTAATTGCAGAACAGACAGATGACTTGGCATGACTGGAATCACTCACTAATGCCTCTAAATGTCTTCTGAAATGGTTCACTGTCTTGCTGCTGGCCATCATCCCAGGTGACTTGTAGCCATCTTAGCTGCATTTTGAGCTGTTGCGTGAAATATTTCATTCTCGTAATTTTAACATAAAATGCAGAAAATTTGCGCCAAAGACTCAAAACTGTCTTTGTGGTTCTTCCAGCTAAGATTTCTCTATGAACACGTTTTTCAATGGCATGTACACAGACTTACACATGCACACACAGGCGCACAGGCTGATAAACGCAATACCTACCCTGCTGCTGCAGCTGGTAATGAGCGGTTGCAGGTCAAAACATTTGGACCAAATCCAAATGAAACTCTGAAAGAGGAGGAGTGCCAACAATGAGAGCAGGACGTGCTAACCATTGCTGTGGTTGAAAGGAAAGAGAAGAAAAGTGATTCTCCCCCCTTAAATTGTTTAAAGTGATTTTGAAAATGGTGTATACTTGATAGTTTGAGGATGGTAGTGGTCTGTGTGAAAGGGTCATAATTTTTTTTTCTTCGGTGAGAATGAAGGTTATCTTTGACATCACACTTGATTTGTATCTTTAAATTAGAGTAATTTGAATTCCACAGTAGATGTGATTTGGATGACAAAGGTGAGGGGGGCATCATACTCACAAGTCATTACTGACCTGAAAATCAACGTGATTTAATTGAAATACCTGTTGAAGGGAAGCTCAGCTTTGGGACACATTTAGATTAGCCTTCATTTCCCTTCATATCTGCTCCATGCATACTCTGTCATGACTCTGATGGGGGGTCAAAATTCTCAAGGGGATGCTTGAAAATATAATGTGGTACCTGAGCATAAACGGTCAAAACTCTGGGTTTTTAACAAATAATTTCACTTCCAAATATAACATGACTCCTGTGCTACTTTTTTACAAGCTGAAATCAGGCACTATGTAATTTTGGCACTGACATGTTCTTAACCATTCATTTCATGCAGATCAGTCCAGGCAGTGCTTTCTTGCACATAAACCTCAGAGCTCTTGTGTGATTTGACAACCGAAATGATAAGAGCAAAGAATTAGACCATCAAAGCAGTGCCACTGTCTAAATAGCAATAGAAGATCACTGAATGCTGCGCAGCATTAGCCAGCACCACTCTCCGCGAAGCCAAGCTTCCTGGCTTTTGAAGGTGGAAAGTGAAGTGACAGCAAACACGCAGCACAAGCATTCATCATGTCAGTAAATACCGACAATATTATCAAAGACTTTAGACATCATTTATATATCAAGATATCTCAAATCTCACCCCTGAGAGAGCTGTCAGTCTCCTGAAAGCTGAAATGGCTTTGATGATCTGAAAACAACTGATGTAGCCACATCTCACGTCTGTCTGTCAACAGGAGAGCCTTAAGATCAGATGCAAATAACTTATAGCACATATATGCTTCAACACTGATTGCTTTACTTCCTCTGTTGTCAGGATGAGAAGAGCGCACAACTCCTTCAGTGTGGTCACCTTTTTCTGTGACAATGAAGACACTAAAATGCCAGACAGAGTTGAAGCCCAATGAATGGTCTTGTTCCTCTTCATTTGACTGCATCAAAATTAGGGACAATACATGGTGTGCATGTTCAGGAATAATGGAGATTTTTTTTTTTTCTCCAACAAACTGGCATTGCAGGCTTCAATTTATTCATGGGCTTTTCCAGTTACATAATCCTGCTGTATCGTCACCAGACTTATTGATGGCAGCTCATCATGACTGCAGAAAATGGGTCAGATTTGGCTATGTTCCTTATTTCAAAAATGTACTCCTCCCTCCGGCCCCCCTCAGTGTTTCGTATTCAAACATTTGCATGTTCAGCTGACAGTTATCAAAGTTGTTGTCTGAAAAGAGAAGGAACGCTGTTTTCATGCTAAATTGGGATGCTGATTAAGTTTGTAACAGCGGATGATGATGTTGCTTGACTGCGAGTGGTGAGAAAAATCCATGGGAATGTGCAAATACCTGGGAAACAAAGTATTCTACACAAGGGCGCAATATTTACAAGCCTTGTAAAGACACACGCACATTGATATGGAAAATACTCATGGCCACCAGATAGAGACAAACAGGAAGAAAAAAAAACCTTCGACATTTCCAGCCAAATCATCCCCCAAACATTCCTGGTGTGCTCTATGCAGAAACACAAAGATTGTGACAGCTAAACTAGCAGAGAAAACACTGGAGACTCACAGGCACAGTTGGTGCTACAATGAAAACTTTGTCAAGCCCTTAGTGCTCTAAGTTCCAGGCTTTTGTGAGGGCAGTCTATCCTGGAATTAAGTTCTGGAAACTTTGTGCCATGAAACATAATTCTCCCCCCCAGAAGATGCTGGTTACTGTGTGGCTGAAGGATAATGTGCTCTGTTTTGTCCACGGCATTGATTATTATTCTGAGGGAAAGCCATATCTCTGGCTGATACATATTTTAGGCTGCTTATGTGCTTGTGCAGCTCTCATTTTTGAATGCATGAGCCCATTCAATAATGTGCTTCATTTTTTGGAGGGTGATATATTTTATTTCTAATCCCAAACAGTTAAAGTGGCTCTCTCTCTGCTCACTCACCCGCCCACCTTGGTGTCCTCTGCACTGTTATTCTCCCCGTGTTTTCACTCACTCTCTCGACTTTTCCTGCCTCCTGAAAGATGAAAGTGGATGTGTTTTTGAAAGGACATGACATTCTAGCAAGACTGGTGTACTCAGAGTAACTAAAGTCAAGATGTCTGAATCCGGATCACTATTTTTACCCGTATGATGCACTTAAATGTTTTTTTTTTTTTTTTTCTTCTTCTTTTTCTTATTTTTTCCACAAAATAACCGTGTAATGGCTGTGACTTTGATGTCACAGGGTCCGGGAATACATCCCAGCTGCAAGGTGAGTAATTTTAACACTGCATTAAATATTCATGGGTAGATTACAAGCGATCAAACATGATGCTGAGAAAATGACATCCTCAAATATTATTTTGTAAGAGTTTGACAGTCTACCAGAGTCTGCAGCATCCCTTTGAATTTGCACTTTGACACAAAATAGTTTTTTCTTAAAGCATGTTGTCAGCATGCTAACATTGAAAATACACCATGTTAGTTTAGTTTTCCAGCATTTAACATTTCCTAATTTCTAACCCACACCAATAACAGGCCTTGCTTTTTTTCTTTGGAAAGTAGACAGCTAACTCCTTGTTTACATGGATACATACATGTCGAAGAAGTTTTCATGTTAAGGTTTTTATCAAAACATATTACTGAGCTGCAGCCCAAGTAAAGTCCCAGTTCTCAGTAGCAGCTAGGAGTGAGCATGTCAATGTCTGCCTAGTAACTGAGTAAAGGGAATGGTCCCATTGATCCCATTGCATGGTGAATGAAATTAAAAAAGACATTTTACAAGATACCTGAAAGAGTTGTTTGCATTTTAAAGTCTGTAGTCTCCTACATACATGCCACCTATGAGGTGGATTTTTGTTTAATCATGATTTAATCATTTTCACAGTTTATGCCACCTTACAAATGAAACCGATTCCATTCAACATAGCAATTCATCAATATTAACATTTAACCCTCCAGTTTAGCTTTTTTCTTTATAGTGTGTTCTCTAAATTCCCTTTTCCTCATGTGTTTTAACTTGGTCTGTTGCAAAGTGTTTTTTTCCTGGGGTAACAAACAGGTTGGGCCACCACCCATGGGTAGATAGTTTTATCGACAGGGGGTCAATGGGGCACTTTTCCTGCTCAAATTACCCCCCCCCCCCCCACCCACCCACCCAAACCCTCTCACCGCACCTACTCCTGCTTTTTAACATCCCATCCTACCACACTGATTTTCATCTCACCCCATTGCTGAGACCAGCTCACAGCTGTTCATCTATCTCTCTATCTCCACATCTCTGTAAGCCCATCCATCCCAGTGATAGTACCTACCCCACTGCTCATAAAATACCTTCCAAAGCCATTTTCCAAACTTAAATGGGGCAAAGTTTGTTGAGAGATTCAAGGTTAAGCCCCATCTTGGCTGCGGTACGACTACTTCTCATTTATCTACAGTATATTTTCTATTTTTTCCTACACTGCAAGTGGAAACTCCAGCGGTAGTGTCAACGATTTTCTGATTATAAACAGCCTCAAAGTTTATATAGAGAAAAAAATATTAATACTGTAGCAGTCATGCTACAACAGGGTAATTTATAATTAAAGATCGAGGCATCATATTTCCGAGTTGTCCTCCAGTCTGCCTGAATGCCTTGATAGACTAGACTAAAAAATAAATATGTGTAATTTTTGAACATCGAGATCCAAACATTATTTCTTGAGAAATTGTGATTTGTGAAGAATTTTGCATTATTAAAAAAACTAATACTGAACCTGCCCCAAAGTGTAAGGCATTTATCATCAAGCTCTGTCCTGGTGACTTCATGACTGAAACCCCTTAGTTGAGGTCAAAAACACCTATGTCACGCATTCGCACCAGCAACTTTTGAATTAAAATATCAGTTGTAGCTATTGATTTCATTCTAAAATGATTTCCTAAGACCTTTATATTTGTGTTTCATAAATATTTAAAATCACGGAGAAGAACCTTTAAAGCATCATTTTGAGATGGCTCTAAAAATAAAGTGACTACATTTTCCATTCACGAGCTGTGGCAGGAATATGTTGTGCTTACGGTTAGACAGATGAGAGTTTATCCCATCTCTGGTAAACATGAAGAAAGCACCTTGAGTATTCAGTTAATTTGAGTTGACACTGCATGTAAACACGTTACCTTTAGTCCACACAGTCTGGAGCAACATGACTGTAGTTGTAACTGGCTTATTTTGTGCACTGAATAATTTGCAGGAGAAGCACAACAGGGAGAATTTTTTTCTATTTTGAGGTACATGCACGCAGATAAATTTTTGGGTTGGGTTATCAAAAGTGCTTTCAAACATCTCAGCACATGAAAGGCATCCAGAAAAAAAACTGGAACCAGGATTTCCAGCTGTATTTTATAATGCAGTGTGTTTGAGTGAAATCTTAGCTTTCTCTTCACTGCTGGAGGAGAAAATGCCTTCACTGCTTTTTGGGTGGCTTCTAAAAAAAATATTCATACCTCCAAGTGGTCCAGTGTCAGTTTAGATTCCATACATTGAATGACCCCTGTATAAACATTTGTGTTTCACCTGGAGCTTCTTCAGTGCTTTCCAAAGTAAAGCCATGGTTTCCTCTTTGATGCCTCGACACTCTTAATCTGAACTTCTCACCTCTGCTCTTAATAACCCATCACCTCTGCTGGCTTGTCCCATTGTCTATTTCAGCTGAAGCGACTTTCACCATAGGACTGCCAAAGTACTTTACTGGAGCTACTTGAACTCCCAATGCACATTCAGGCGCACACATACTCCGAGAGGCTCATTGATAGACACAAGCAGAGGCATTTCTAAAATGACCCTGCAACCTCTATATCCCCACACAGGCTCTCACTCCTCCACCGCTCATGCTGACAGAGGAGGTTGCCGTGGAGAGTGATATTAGGATTCAGCAGCAGCCCTGATGAACACTAGTGAGGTCACTACTGTGAATTAATCAAATATACATCTTCACTGCAAGACATCTTTCGACTGAAGCAGCAGCCCAAGGCCTGGATTAGAGTTACATACCTAATACATACTTCCTGAACACAACCATGCAACCTTGGGTGATATATAAATTCCCGTCTTTGGACATTCTGCTATGTCCATGGTGTGTACACAGATGCATAGCATTTGCTGAAGATGTATTACCCTCCTTTACACTCACCTTCCTACTGCTCCAAGTTCAGATAGAGCACATGATTGTTCATCTCCCGATACTGTCAAGAGTGCAGTTCCTCCATCTTCATTACAAAGAAAAGGCCCCAAATGCTGTTTTAATGGTGTTTTTTATCGGCTGTCTCTCTGTGCAGCACGTCCTCAGAACTGCACTGTAAATTTACACATGGGCTTATGCCTTGGATCTGTAGCTGAAAGGTATTTTAGCTGATAAAACCTCCAGGGTTGGATTGGGATATGTATTATAGATGGGGAGAAGGTGATTTGTTGTTTTCAGACACGGGGGGGTGGATGTGACATTACTCTCAATCAGACTTGTTACTCTGTTTGGAGTCTCAATAGTCACAGTGTAGTTGGTTTATGTAAGGAACATTCAGACATGGGTAGTTTAAGGGGCAACGGCACAAACGGAGACGGAGCATTGATGGGGGTGAGGAGTGCAGGGAGGCTTTGCGCACATCTGCTTTTAATCTTAGCTAAAGTGGAAGGAAAAAGAGCACTTAGGTAGAGAGGACGCACAGTTGATATTAATGTCTTAATGCTTGAGAAAGTTTCAGCAAAAATGAATCACAGTTATGAGGGGAATAGATGAGATGCTGCGTAATTAGCTCCTCATATTACTTTGCATCTCGTCTCCTTCCATTTTTCAGGTTTATTTGGTAACAGTTCAGTTAAAACTCTGGAGGATGAATTTGGATTTTTACTTCTTTTTTTTGCCACATACAAATAATGATAATGAATTGTAATGACTGTGGGTAATTTGGTATTTCACAGTCAAGGCGCGGTGTAAATCATCAGGGCCACTGTCATTTTCCATCACAAGGAGTGCAATACTTAATTGCTGCCCACAGGGATTTGACAAAAGTTTGTACCAGCTGTATTAAGATTAAGAATGGCCACAAGATGCTACAGTGTTAATCTCACCAACAAATAAAAAATACTTTAGTGTACAGATGTGACAGATAATAAATTCTAGACCAAAAAAGAAAGTTATCGAGCTAATGAGAGCCTTGCAAAACAAACAAATCTTCAGCAAATGCTTAACTAATGAAAAAACAACAACATGAATAACAATCTGTAACACTACGCTGCTAATGGAGATGCAATACCTACATACAGAGCCACAAATAAACAACTATTGACTGGGTGGGATAGAAAATTGCATCTGACTGAAGATAAAACTGACCAATGATCTGCTGTTTAGCCTCCAATCCATGAAAAGGCTGACCCCTGCATGAGGGCAGTGACTTCAGTCTCTAAAATCAGCGCACTTTGGTGAGTGGGAGCATTTGTGATGATGTATTATTGAATATAAAGCATTGTAGAAAGTGAGACTTAAAACGTTGTACCAGCAATATCTTGTCATATATTCCAGTTTATATTGTTTCTTTTCCCGTGAAAACTTTTCTGCCCAGGGCACCATTACAGCCTTCCCTGTACAGAAACATATGGTTCAACATGATACCAGGTTTTACTTGCTTGTAGAAGGCAAAGAAAGGAAAGGAAAACACTGCCTTGGAACTTGCAAATCACTGATTTTATTTCTTATGATGTTAAATAGTGATTTCTTGAGTGGAAAGCCTTTTTTTTTTTTTTTTCACGACTTGTTACGGTGTTAAATTTGCTGCTAATAAATATTAATTGCAACATTATGCCTTCGCAGAGGACCTTTGAGGGGAAAAAAAAAAGATTTTGCTGGCTCAGTTGTTTTAAGATCTTCTTTAAATTTTGGGCATTTATGAGCCTCTATATAAGCATTTCATAAATAATCTGCTACAAATGCAGTTTTAATTATGTTTATTAATGTATTTTTTGACAATCATGCCCTTTACATATGATTCTACCCACAAGTGGAACTACATATATAAAAGTTGTAATCATATGACATATGTAATATATATAACACACATTTATTAAATGTGAATATACTACTGCTAATACTGCTTGTTTAGATTTGTTATTTTAAATGCACAGAAGCTAAAAAGAAAGTTAATCATACAATGTGCACAGCAGCATTACCTTGTGGAAGACCACACTGTGGTTTACTTTTGAGAATATGTTGATGGAATAATATGAATTTGCATCAGGATTTCTTTTTTATTTATTTATTTATTTATTTATTTATTTTTACTTTTGACTCTGGGAATTGTCCTGAGAAGTGTGGTCTTTGGATAGTATACAACTCAATGCATAGTTAAACACTAACCGCTGAAGAAAACCCAATGAAACAAAATGTTTCCTATTGTGTTTGTCTGTATATGTAGTAAGGCTGCACAGATGCACTGTTCTGTAGTAGTAAATTCATCGTCAGTCATTTCTTACTGGTCCACTGAAAGTTTTACGTTAAAGTTCTTTGATCACAGAAATAATTTAAATATCAGGTTCTTTGTGGATCCATAAATGTGGATGATTGAGGTGATGGTTTCACATTCGGTCTTGTTGGCTTGCCTCATATGTTACCTACCAATGTGATTGTCAATGGATAGATATTCACATGGAGTCGCAAAGTGTTGCAGAAACACACACACACACACACATACATTACATATCCAGCACCATTGGGCAGCCAATTACATTAGCAGCCTGAGGGGGCGGAGAACAGGGAGAACAGAGGAAAGGCGGAGTGATTAAGAGCGGGCAGTGGAGGAGAAAGCAGATGAGGGTTAGGGGACCCTGATGCCCATCGGCTGCTGATGTAAAGCTCCGTCTGATCATCACCTATTGTGGAGGCCCAGAGATGGAGCCAGCATGCACTATTCCCCCACTTTTCTTCCCCCTCTTTTTTGTTTGTGCAGTTTTTTTTTTTTTTTTTAAATAGGTAACCTCTTCTTCGCTGACTCTATCTGCTTTACTTGCAGTGTGTTGGACTGCTGTGCACAGCAGAAAGGCAGCGCTTTGATGGACGTCCTCTCATGTTTCTCTCTGTGTTTTCCTGTTGTTCCCCCTCTCTTGGTCTCCCATCCTTCGCTCTGCATGGCTCGTACTCATAACATCCCACATAATGCCCTCCCTTCGTTCCTCGCAGCTTTCTGTCCTCGTTCTGCCTTTGATTTTTTTTTTTTTTCCTCCCACCCCTCTCATACTGTTCAATAACATTTATCTTCATCCCTCTTCATTCCTTTGTCTCTGTTTGATATCTGGGAAAAAAATAAAAGGCAAAGTCGGTCTGACCGGCCACATACAAATTATTATCCATCTTTTGAGGAGAAGTGTAAGCATTGTTGGGGAGCGTTGTGGCTATCCTTATTTTGGGTGGTATCCTTCAATTTCTTCTTGTAACAATGAGGTCCTTTTCCACTGCCTCCTCTCTTCTGCCTTTTTTCTGTTTTCATTTTTCATGTTTTGAAAAAATAAACTTTCTAAACTTCTGCTCCTCTTGGCAACTGTCGTCAAGTACCACACAGTAAAGGGCAAGGATCTTTTTTTTTTTTTTTTTTTTTTTTTTCTTCTTCTTAAAGAAAACTGCTTCTGCCTTGCTTTATGCATGGCTAAGGCCATTTTACTGCATGAATGGACATCTGTAATTGCAAACCAGCAGAGTGAGAATGTTAACAGTACACATGTACTTGTGATTACCTTGCTCATTTGGTGTTAGTGCTGATATGCCTGAGTGAAGGGTTTCATGGCAGAAAAGAGAGACAGTGCACAGAAGATCTGCAGCGCCTTGGCTGTCAGTCTCAGTAGTCTGTAATTTTGCTTTCCCCCCAAAGCATAGCTCACAGGCGCAATGAGCAGCTATTAACTGAGGTGTTACACCTCGTATCAAACACTGAAATATTACACCATGCAGGGCCGCTGGTAGCTTATACAGAAGAAAAGTGGGAATGTAAAAGAAAGGAGGTAGAGGAAGGATACAAGGTGTCTTACCTCCATTGGCAGTCTGTTTTTTTGGAGGGAGTGCGATGGGATGCTTGCAGACAGAGGAACATGGTGTTATTCAGAAGGAAGAGATGCTGTGACTTGTATTAAGTGTGTATCTTTGTAGACTGGGCAGTGTGAACATATGGGAGAAATTCAAGGGTGATTTCTATAGATAAGTCTACAGCTGTGTGAGGCTTTATGCTGTATGGTTCAACTGACACATTCTTATCAAGACAGTATTACATTTTTGTTATAACATTGTCGCTCACAGTTTAATGAATGGCAGAGGACACAGAATATTTGTGTCTTTGTCCTCCAGGTCTGCTTAGGTCTCGGATCCTGTCAGGACCTGAGCAAAGATCATCAGGCTGATGACAGGAGATCAGGATCTGTTCTCTTTCACATTGGAATGTTGAAATAAATCATTGGTTCTTGTCGGCCATAAACCAAACCAATCTTTGCATTTGAGTACAGCCAGGGAGTTTCATTGACTCTTTCTGTCTTTTTGCCTGTGATACACAAATAAATGGAATAAATGGAACGCTTGAAGACAAAACAGCAGAGGCTTTAAGCTGAAGAAGCACTGGATCCTGCACTTCAGATGCCACGGATCTTACATCATATAACTGTTACCAAAGCCTGAGTAGTGCTTGTCCTGATGATTCAACTGATCTTCCAGCATAACATTAGTAGAGTGGCTCTTTCACTTGGGAGCACAGTGGTGTCTACTTATGGATATAGACAGGGCTGTTTAATAGCAGTGGTAAGAATGTTAAAACCAGTTGATTGAAGTCAGCAAGTGTCTTCCTTCGTTGTTAACCGTTAATACATTCTTTTGACATACTGTAAAATAACGGATATCAAATGTTCTAAATGTTTTTGAAAAATGGGCAAAAGCACTTACTCACAGGACACTTCTGGCCTGTCTATGGTTGAAATGTTCTGGTGGACAATTGGACTCTTCTCTTTCAAAGGGCTAATGGATGTGTGGTTTGCGTGTGTGAGGTGCTCCTGAAATCTCACCTATACAGACCTCACACATGTTCACACACTGCAGCAGCTGTAATAGGTATGATTTAGGGTGAGATGACGACAGAGATGACTGCTTTCGACAGACCTTCTGACAGCAACACAGAGACTGACATCCAAGCAGACAGCCAAACCGACAGGTAGGCACAAAAGCACAGCTCAGGGAGGTGCTAAGTGACAGCTTGGGATAAAAATGAGTGACTTTAGTGCATTGTAGCATTCATGTTCTTGACTGTCAGTGAAACAGCCCCCTTGAGACGTGTCGTGATATGACAAAAGACAAGCGAGAAGAGCAGAAGATGTCCAAGTATCTTGCAATTCATTACCCTCATGGGTTAATGTTAATGTGTCCTATCAATTCATATGATCTGAATGTCATGATGTGTTTAGTGCATGAAAGAATGAGTGCACCTTCCTTGTTTGCATCTTTGTGTTACCACAGCTCTTCTCTGAATGTTTACCTGCTCAGAGGTAACCCATCCTCAGGGACCCAATCATGAATTGCCGACGTGCAACCAGCAGCAAGGGAGAGACAAGGCAGAAACAATGTGCTGTCATAAAATGAGAGGCTAAAGTTAGGTTGGCCCTCCAGAGACATATGTTGCACAAAAGCCAGAGGAAAAGAATGATATTCAACATTTTGAGGAGCTAAGAAGAAAAATGGTACCATTGACAACAGATGCAGCTGGGAAAGCTCGGTGTTTGTACCTTTTCTGAGATTTCATCCTGTTTCAAGCCATGTTCGCATTTCATTCATTCATTCATTCAACTTTTTCTGCTTATACGTTTCCGGGAGCCAATCCCAGCTCACATTGGGTGGGGGTGTGATACACCCTGGACAGGTCGCCAGTCCAGTTCGTCCTCTTTTTGCATGTTGGGTATGTTTTTATGCCTATATGTATCTGTATTAATGTATTTTTTCCTAATGGGGTCTCTTGGCCAAGTCATGTTTGTAAATGAGAATTAGTTCTCAAATGTTTTACCTGGTAAAATAAAGGTAAATAAAATATTGGCGTGCAGGGTCATGTATTGAATAGTGTGTCGAATCCCTCATGCAGAGTAAATCCGCATTTGCCACACTTGTGGAAAAGAGCAGAAGGCTCTGACCTTGAGTGTTCTTTCGCAGTGTTGTTGCAGTGGTGTAGTCACGTTCAACTGTGAAGTTGATGACTTTCACACTGAATTCATGCAAGTGATTCATGCGAACAAAAACTGTGTTGCCTGATGGAAGAACGCGCCCATACTGGATGCGAATGGCGTCATTAACAGGCTCTCACCCACTACGGACATGAGATATTTTATAATCGTGTCCTCGGTGTGTATCTGTGTGTTGATAATGTCTTTCAGATGTAATCATATATCATTGATTGTGTACCCACATTCTGTTAACCTAGCAAACAGACTGTGTTTGGCTCTTTGCTGCACCTATTGATTTTGATAAAGTCTTTTGCTTCAGTCAGCCTATTACAAAGTCTCATTTGGCTTCATAATACACTGTGACCACCTCCTGAGGTGAATGCTGTTTGCTCATTAATTTAACATGAGCACAAACAGACGGCTCAGATACTGTCAACAGTTGTTGGCATTAAAACTCTGGGGGGGTTCCATCAACCACATATTGATGAGCCCACGATCCTACACAATATCACCATCTCTCTGTCTCCCTCTCGCACATACTCGCCAAGTCAACGCTGCGCATCCATGCACACCACCCACTGCTTGAGAAATGGTAATATTAATGACAACAGAAGTGCTGTCCAATGTTCATCAAGCAAAATTGTGGCAGCGAATGCCTTGAGTAGAGAAACCAACCTTGTTGTGCGTGTGTGTTTTATGTAAAGCATTATTTAAAACCATAGCACCTGTATGAAGATTTGTCTCAACAAGTTTGTTCGAAGTCAGTCAGGGGTTGGCAACCTACAGCATTACAAGAGCCATTTTGGCGTGGTTCCTACCAAATAAAACCCACCTTAGCGCACCAGGCATGATATTGAACACAAATCTGAAATTTGAACCACACATTAACCAGTTAACCAAAACTTTGTTCTTCTGCCGTCGCAACATTCTTTGCCCATCTTGCTCCTTTTCGGCTGCTGAAACTCTCACTCACACTTTTGCCGCTTAAGACTGCTGCTTCAGCATTTTCTTCGTATCCACCTCTAAAGCGCTCAACAAACTCGATATGTCCAGAATTTTGCTGCCAGATTCTTCACACATACCCACCATGACCACATCACTCCTCTACTGGCTCCCCATCCCTCACCGCATCTGAGATAAGTTGAATGCGTTCTTTAACAACACATAAGAAACCTGGAATTTGCATAATTTTTTCCATGAGAGCACCAATGAGGATATTTTTTATGTTTAATCATATGTCCTCTGATTATTGAAAAGCACACACAAAAAATGTACTTAATTGTTTTAAATTTTTGGTTTCGTTCACAAAATCATCCAAACTTTATCATGTGAATGTCTCGCAGCAAATCGTAATGATTCATCATCTTCTTTTTAAATTGAGAAAAAGCAATTTTTGCCCATTGAGCGAGCTAATAATGTCAAATTTGAACTGTGTTTCTATAATTTATTTGAATATTCTGTCAAAACCTCTTTGGCATGAATTTTACCTTTTGGGATTCTTGAGGATTTTGTCTTTAAGCTTGTCTCCACGAACTTTCAACATATGTCTTTGAGCTGATCCTCTCAAGCACTGTCAGATTCGATAGCATCTGTGAACCTCCAGCTTCAGGCTTCTTCAAAGAGATGGTGTTTAATTCTGGACCTCAGCTGGGTCACTGAAAGAAAGTCAGATTTTTTTTTTTTTTTTTTCAAAACTGTTCTAGTGCTGGAAGTCTTAGCTGTGTGATTCAAGTCAGTGTTTGATTGAGAGATGAAAACCTGCTCCATGGTTTCCAAGACCAGGCATTATAGTTTTCTGTAGTAATATAGGACCTCTCTGAACTTGGCTGCATTCATCCTTCCCTTGAATGAAACCAGTATCAGCCAGTGTTAGATTTAGGTTAAACACTTGCTCTGTCTCTCACCACAGTTTCGTTGTGGAGATCGTCATATTTTCTTGGACTCTCGGTTCTAACATGCGATGTGAACTGTGGATCTGAATATACAGAGGTGTGTGTGTCACAGGTTGACTCTTTGGGGTAAATAGATGAAACAAGTTCCATCTAACCAAATTTTGGAGAGCTTCAGAACAAGGCCTGAATACTTAAATAATGATGGATCTCACTTTTTTAATTCTACTAAATACATCTCCATAAACATGGAGTATAGATGGTGTGGAGACAAGTCTTGTTCACTATTTTCACTAATTTGTGAACAGTCAAATGCATCATATTAAACTTAAATACTCAGTTATTCGGGTTTTAGTTATTGAAAGCCATTTGAAAATCCGTAACACAGTATCACGTCTGATACATGTACACTGCACAAATGGTGTGTGCAGACAGCGATAAGCCAAGCCACAGTCATAGTCGCATGCTAAATGACTGTGGCTGCTGTTCAGGAGGCTGAATCTTCGAGACACCACCTGATTAACCTCTTCATTAATTTCAGTGTGTGAAGGTCGTGATGACAACTGTTGTGCATAGGCCAAGTTTCTCTCTGCTTGCAACTACCAGGATCAACAGACAAGTTCATGATTAGACATGCTCTGAAACATGCAGCCAAGCACATAGGGATATATGTAAGAACAGAGACGTTGCTCTGTTATTTTAACAGATAAAACGGAGAGGTAAAATACCATTACATAACAATAATAATAATAATAATCAGATCAATTTAATGCTTTTACAGTTTCTGTTGTATGGTGGAATTGAAAAAGTGAAGAAATCTTACATATTAAGGAAATAGATTTATCTTCACTGTTATATTAGTAGTAAGATAAAATTATGAATAAGATTAACTGATGATTCGAGCTTCTCCAATGCGTCCCTCTGTTTTTACAGTAAAGGTATTTTGGGGGAAAAAAAAAAAAAAGTATTGTGTATCATACCAAAGGCTATAATGAATGAATGAATGAATAGAAATATTTTATTGCGTTACATTTAAAGCAAGAACTATCATATTAACATACTCTGTTGCCCTTCTCGCCTTCAATCCTTTCTGTCCCTACAAAGGATAGCATATTATATTTTAAAGACACGTACGCACAATACTGTTCAAGGCACAGAAGCAGGTAAAAATGCAATGCCCGTGCAAACACGCACACATACAGTCACCTGGGCACACAAAGACAACCCTGCCGCAGTAAATGATTCAACAGTTTAGCTTTTTTTCTCCATCTTCTCCAGCTTTGAGAGGAGAAGGGACTGTTTCTATTGAGAGGATTTCACCTGTGAGGCTCTCCACGGCTAACTTCCCTCAGACCCTGCTTGAGTCTGCAGCTCAGTGGCAGGAGAAAGCAATGCCCATGAAATATTTATGGTTTTGAGGGAGAAAAGAAATGAGTTGGGAGAGAGAGAGGATGAGGCGGTCGGGGGGGTGAACAGGGATGGAGGACACAGCAGTGACTCCATGTGTCAGGGTGATACGCTAGTCACTCTACTTACAGCAAGGCTGTGTTAGTTATTTACATAAGATGACATCAAATAAGATTTTCTGTCATAGGACAATGTATACCCTCATCCCTGTTTCATGTTTTCCCTCATCAGTTTACGCTCAGTACCCCATCGTAACAAACCAAAAACTAAATTTTACTAGAAGCTTAAGTTCTATAAGTTGATTTTAACCTTTGTTGCTGTCAGGAGCACCCCTAATTCTATGTATATATCAGTGTTGGTAGAATTCAAACCAAATAAAATACAGCAATAATTCTTTTTGCATATATAACCCGGGGAGTTACACTTTCATATCACCCATTCAATCCGTCCCAGAGCACTGGTTCCTTTCACTGCCATGTTTGCAGAAATTCAATATAAAGTGCATTCAACAAAAACCTTATAATCTAGACTGCTGGCAGCACTTCCTATGTTGGAACACGCTTCATCATGTTGTGAGCATAAACTATTTTGAGGGAAACAGCAGTGACATTTCTATATTTAGAAAAATTCCAGTAAAAAATGTAAACAATTTAATTTCACTTTTAGCTATTAATTTTTTTTGTCTGCACGTAAGTCTATACATATTATTAAAATTTGCCATATAAGGATTACGTTGATGTATAGCAAATTAAAATGAAACCGCACAACAGCATGTGAAAATGTAACTTCTATGGGCTGATTTTTATCTCTGAAAAACTTTTATATGAAAGCAGTGGCCTCTGCCTGGTCGCTCCACCATAAAGCCCAGAGCAGTTGACCTCTGGAAGTTTCGTCCCTCTTCGCACAGGATCTCTGGAGTTCAGCTAGATGGATTATTGGGTTCTTGGTCACCTCTGTTACACTGGCCCTTCTTCCCTATTTGTTTAGTTTGAAGCCACTGTGGACTTGGGGGGCCTTCGATGAAGTGGGTATTCTTTTGTAGCCTTTCTCAGTTCAGTGCAGTGAAAGTAAACTAACATCAAGCTTTCATGTTTATGATGCATTCACTGTGTATGTCTGTCTGCTACTTTGTATGCGTTTGTAACCGTGCTGCTTTAAAAATATTATATGCTTGCTGCTGGGACATTGTCTGTGTGTTCCTGAGAGGGAGCCTCAGGAGTGATCTCTTGTCCCTGCTGCTGCTAGTTGCCTTCATTTAAAGATGTGGTTTTGATAATGATCTTACCTCTTGCTAGATTGTGGCATTTTTCCTTTGCATGACTCTCTTGTATAAGCACAGTGTTTACACAAGGGGGATTTTCTTTTTTGAGGCGAAAACTATAAATAAATGGGGAGCCCTCAGGGTCTTCTGGGCCTTCAGTGAAGGCCAAACATATCAGCATTTTAAATGCTCTGCTTAATCTCTTTTGGTTGGTAATTACTCTTTTTTAATTCAAATATAATAGTCTCCTTAATTTTAATGTTGGCCTCATGGTCTACCAAGTTTTCTTTCGGGATGAAAAGGCTACTGTTCTAAAACAATAAAAAGATCATCCAATCAAAACCTTATTACCTAAGCAGAGAGAAAGGTTGTGTGGCTCATTGGTTAAAGGATTCAGTACTTAACCAAAAGGTCTGAAGCTCCAGAGAGGAATATGTTTCCTTGTAAAACGACAGGGGAATTAACCAATAACATCTTTATTCATAGCAGGTGGGACCAAAAATCTTTGCCCAAAGTCCTCCTCAAGGCTCAAGGCCACAGCTGTCAGACAGAGTTTACCTCTTCTCTGTCCAGAGGATTAAGCTAACACATCGACTTCAGTGAGAAAGATGGCAGTTATAACACAGATGCCAATGAGATGTGACTGTCTGTAATGGACTTCATGTGGCAATATTCACAACTTGGAATACAGACAGATTTCACAGGGTTTTCAAATATTCCCCTGTCTGGTCGGTTACAGTGCTGTGAACTTTGACCTTGACTCCCATCAACCAGTTTAAAGCTCTTACAAAAATCCCATATTGAGTTTTAAGTCCTTGCAATCCTAAATGTTAGGTTGGATGGAGCTGCAAAATATCCACAGTTTAATTCTCTGTTTCATTTTGCCATGAACACAAAAGTATAATTCGTTACTAGAGTAAGCTGTGCAGGAATGGGCCCGTTGGGTGTCATCCTTGAGATGGTGTGCCCGTGCTGGAGCCTCGTTGTGAGACCTTTTGAAAGACATTCCAGCATGGAATAGCTCATGTCACTTTGTCAATGCAGTAAGTGAAATCTAACTCTGTCTGATGCATTAACTGCAGTAGCCCAGTTAATTGAAATGTTCTGCTCCAGACAGAGTAGCCAACTGTGGTGGATGGAAAATATCTGCAACAAATGTGAACAATGCCATGTATTGGGGACATGAGACCAAGGGCCTGAACCACAAAGTGAGATTTGAAGCTATCAGGGTAAATTCGGGTTAAATCCTGAGTTTTGGTCCTACAGAGGAGGATCATTCCTTCGTAATTTATGCTGAGCGGCTAACCTGCTCTGGAGCAGGATATGTTGAAGATTTAGATCGCTGAATATGAAACCACCGCCCTCTGACCAATCCAGTCTCCTCGAAAGTTACGTTACTGTCTGAGGACCACCCCAAGGAGCTTGGAGCAAATGCAGACGATCCGTCAGAAAAGCAAGACCAACAAAAAATGTAAAAGTCCCAATGTAAGAAAAAGTCCCACAGATAATGGAAGTGCTTGTCATATACCGAGGACACTTGACATCTGAGACCATAAGAGCGAGCATTCATGCTACAACAGGGAAGTTAGACATCAGGATCAGAAATATTTTATTAATTGCCAGGGGACGTTTTATTTACTCTGGCATAGAAGTCGATAGCAAAATCAAATGATTACAACAATAAGTTATCTTGTAGATGATGAAATAAAAATAATGTTCTTAAAATTTTGAAACTTTTTGATGATAATATCTTCATGATTGAAGTAAGCCGCTGTTGCCTAACTCGTCCTTGTTCCCTATTGGTTGAATGGTGATGACTCCATCTCTTTTATTTGCACGTGCTGACAACCAGACAGGACAAACCTGGATTGACTCACCGAGTTGATAACTAGTATCATGGGACAGGAAATGGCAATGGAGGATGTTGAGTTCAGTTCTTGACCACTGGAACATTTCTTAGGTTTGTGAATCACGCTTCATGGTACAGGCCCATGACATCAAGTGGTCACGAAGCTTGCCTGTAGAGACTTCTGGTTAAACTTGTGCAAAACAAGGAATGTGAGGTTTGCAGAGCAGCAGGTCTAACTACAAAGAGCATGTTAGGACGAACTGTCCTAACCGATATGACATACACTTCACACTGTGCTGTTAAACCATTCTAAATCTCCGCTGCAGACTCACTGCAACAGCTTGAAAATCTATTATTCTTGTGGAAGGTATATCCTACCAATTCCTCTAAGGGATCATCTTCATGTTGCAAAATATATGTTTTGCTCTTCAACTCATCACTTGTTTCTGTTATTTGTGTGTATTAGTTCAGTTTCCAGCACCATACCGTGACATTCTCTTTTTCTGAGCTTTGCGGGCAGTTCCATCGACCTCATGGTTTGGCTTTTGTTCTGATGTCAGCTGCATTGTCAGCTGTGAGATCTTGCATAGAAGGGTGTCTTTAAAAATGATTTCTAACCAATTGAAATTGATTGATATTCAATCGGAATGGGAGCCACTTTTAAATTTCAAGTGTCATTGCTGAATGTGAGTTTCCTGCTTGTAGTTCTATCGTAGATTTTCTTTTCAGGAAATGAAATAAAATTATTCTTGGCATATTGAGTGCATATTGATAATGGAAATTAAAAGGCTGCAGTATGATGAAATGTGAAACGTGAAGGGGTCTGAATATTTCCTGAATGCCCTGATGCCCTGTACAAGAGGTGCTCAGAAATTTAAAGAGTAAAGAGCCCTCTCTCACACTGTTTGATAGTGCAGGACAGCACAGCAGCACTCTGCAGCTCACCTGTGCTGAAAAAACACTGATCCTCATTTGAATAATACAGAGGGCCAAAGAGCAGTTGAACTCAGTAGTAGACTTGTTTGGTAACATTGCATAGTTTTATTTTGCTAATTAATGCTTTTAGTGGTCTGATAAGTTGATCTGTTGACACATTTAAAAAAAAATGCTTTGAACAAGCTGAGCTTGCAGTGTTTTTTTGCACACAGAACAGAAAAAGAAATAAAACCTGTTGAAATGGAAAGCCCTTTATAACATTAAACTGATTGCTTGTCATATCACTATTCTATATCCTTTTTATATTCTAGAAGGACAAAAGCAACTATGTTGTAAGTGCATCAGTGATGTACAATATGATGTTGTGGCCTGGAAAATAGTCTCTCTTTTTGTAGTGGACCATGTAGACCAATGACTCGGTAAATATGCTTCTGAATTTTAGAAATGTTGTTGGCTTGTTCAGCTTTGGTGGCTTAAAACTTCACTTTCCTGTAGTTGCAGTTTGACTTTGGTATCACCTGTGCGATTTAAGGACACAGTGCCTTGAGTCCCTGTAAGCACTCTTATATAAAATAAGATACAGCTTTAATGTAC
This sequence comes from Echeneis naucrates, assembly GCF_900963305.1. Taxonomy (NCBI): domain Eukaryota; kingdom Metazoa; phylum Chordata; class Actinopteri; order Carangiformes; family Echeneidae; genus Echeneis; species Echeneis naucrates. Next base: position 12,534,093 of record NC_042521.1, read on the forward strand.
GTTTGCCCAGAAATTTGAATTGCATTACAAGTTTGACAAAAGGCAATTAAAAGTACATTAAAGCAATAACTAACACCTATACACCAAATACAATGGAAATGTACAAGATCCATACTGGGAAAAGAAATTGCTTTCACCCTAACCCTTCACTATTTGTAAATGCATTCAAGCAAGAAAAGGCGAAAATTGACTGAGAAAACAATGTAACAACTCCTTCATTTTATTCTCTTTTAGGAAGATTTTATTTAGGCAGGTTATTTTACCCCAATAAAATAATTCCAATTTCCATGATATCCACAAAATGCAGATAGCACTGCGCCATTGGGCAATCATCATGGGGAAATTTCTGAAAGCCAAGTATGTTTGAACTAATTTGCTTTGAAATGTTTACTTAATTTTGAAAAGGCATCCATCACAGATACCGAGCACATGCTGTACCTGTGCACCACAGCTTTAGGTCATGCCACTTCTCTTACCCACGCCAACAACACTACTGTCAAAGCAAAAAACCAAAAAAAGAGAGAGAAAAATAGTCTCCCCATATCGAGCCCCCATGAGCTCAATTGTAAAGCCATCACATGGATTGCAAACGTAAAAGCTGAAGACATCACTCAACCATTCAACCAAGAGTTTGCTGTGCTGCCTCCTGGCCTGGAGGTACGAAGGCTTGGTTTGGCCAAAGCTTGCTACCTGCCAACATAGCAGCCCTAAAAAGGTTGGCTTATTAAGACCTCATGGGCTCTGTGTCCTATTTTCATGTTGTTTTACATTTTACTGTCCTCTATTATTGTGTCATTGCTACACATTCCTGCTTGTTGTAGTTAGTTACATCAGTACATCATTACATTAAGCAAGCTGTGAAAAAGAATTTTGCCAAGAGGAGAGTAAGGTTCAAGTACCGTAATAAAAATGCTGTAATCAAATTGAGCTTATCTGCACCAAATCATGCCATTTCCACTTCTTGACCAGGAAATATTCACTTCCTGTAGTTTGACTTTGACCAATATACATGGCCAGGTAACTGGATTGGGCAAGAAATTTACCTGTGATAACTAGATTTCCTTCGGCCTCTAAAGGAAACTGTGTGTGAAGAAATCAGGTTACTACAGAAAACTCCCAGTAATTAGTTTAAAGTGCATCTGTACACGCTGTTTGTATTGAGAGCCTTCTGGCCATCACACTTGCCGTCTCTTCAGCGGAAATGAAAGAAGAGATGGCAAACCTGGGCACGTTTCCACCACTTGTAACATGGCGTAAACTATCAATAAAGATGGACAGAAGTGCCAGCAGCTTAAAGCAAGACAAAGGTTGCTGTGAAAAAGCAAGAAAAGCCCAGGTCAGCTGCAGGATTTGTCAAAATGCTAACAAAACATGAAAAATACCCTGACAAAACTATCTGCCTCTCTCTTCTTTCTGTTGTCTGTCTCTGAAACCAGATCTCCTTGTCTTAACCTTCACTTCACAGAGCTACCTGGTTTACCTTGACAGGTGAGCCGCTGGATAAAGCGAATACACAATGAGTTATGCACACACTCATACACACTTCTTGTCAGTACTCCCCAAAGGCGTGCTGTCTGTTGAGGGGGCAGATGAAGGCATAGCAGGAGTGAAAAAAGTGTGTGTGCCCATGCGCAGAGATCTGTCTTTGGGGTGTGTATGCTACCCTTTTCCTCCGAGAGTCATTATGCGGTTTTTCACATTGGGAATTGACATTTTCTTCCTTTTGCTTGCCATTTCACAGAGCTGTCACGACACACACCCACTCCTCACTTTAAATGTCTGCGCAAACTTTCCACACACTCTCTGCATGTTCGCGTTTGTGCGCGCACACACCCCAAGTACGTGCTATCCCTGTAACTTTTAGTAGGTCAACCCCTTAAGGGTGGCCCAAACTTACACTCAGGTAGGAACACAATGCATATTTCTAGATACATGGAGCCTAATTAGGCAAAGAACAAAAAGATCACATACTCATGTACCTAGTGTTTCTAATTAAAGGAAATAACTCATTTTCCTCTCATACCTATTCATGACTGAAATAGACATTGAATAGGGGAAGAAAGTCTCAAAGTACAAAGTAGAATTGTATTCTGCCTCAAGTGATTTGTCTCTGCCCCACAGCTTAGGCCTCCTCACTCTTAAGGAGTTTCACAGATTTTTTTTGTATTTATATATTTTTTTATTTCTAATAGTCATCTCCATCCCTACATCTGTTTATGTTAAATAGGATGGTGGATCAGAAAAGGGATAGAAAGTAGACCAAAGTCCCGTGCTTTCTTAGAAATGGACGTCCATTTGACTCAGTGTTTAGTGCAGCACCGGCTTAGAAGGCGTTTTTATCACACACCTGTCAGCTGAGGAGAAGTGCGGACTGAGTACCGCCTGCGGGGAAGATCACACAGACCAGCAGGCCAGCCACTGGAGCACAGAACAGGGCTGGAGGGCTTGGTGGTTGGTAGGGAATGTCAAGTTGCTGAGGACAATAGATGCAAAGTCCTGTTAGCTCGTGGTGACAGATAGTTAGTGTTCACATCGCTCTGTGGGGGCATAGAATGTGTTTAGGGAGGGATAAATAAACTGCATCACCTTTTTGATATAGAAATTCCATCAGATTATCTCACCAGAGTACTGAGGCCTGACAGGTTTAAGGGGGCCTTTTCTCTCACAGTGGTACAGCTTCACTGCTGAAATATTACAGAAGTTAAAATGATCCAGATGGTGAACTGACTGCCTTTAGCTATGCCAGAAATATAGCTCTAATACAACCGTCATATCCTGCCACCTAATATCTCTGCCTACCTGTTACTTACCTCTTCTTGTTGATGGCGGTGTGCAGCTCTTTCAAAAACAGTTGTCTACCCGCCCCCCCTATATTTTGTTTACACACGCTGTAAAAATGAAATGAAAAACACAAAATTGGTCTCACAATCTCTTTCATGAGAATCTACCTAAACTGTATATTCTCATCAGTAAGTTTTATTTCTCCCTCCCTTTCACTTGCTGCCGTGTTCCCATGTCTTTATCGGTTTCTGACAAATACTCACTGATTGGAAGACTGTAAGCTACAAGATGAAAAAAGTCGGCCGGGGCATATGCCTCATGCAGATAATTCAAGAAAGCCAAACAAGGCAATCTATCCATTTCAATTTGGGAAAGGCGACCAGCTCAGAAAAAAATCAATATCCTCCATTCAAGAAAATTAAAGAATACAACATAAAGTAATGAGAGCCTGTCAAAGATGTAATTGCAGTAATTACATCTATGAACGTATCCATATGTCCAACACTCTTGCTTAGCCTGCCATGTGCAGTGAATAGTAAGTGGCTACTATTTGTTGGTTTATTTTTTTGAGGCACTTTCACTTTACGTGATATTTCAAGCAGTGAAAAGCATCTTTGCTTTCGTAGAAATGGATTTGTTAGTGATATGTGGAAAACAAATTGGTAATCTTTGAGTTTTGTTGGTGTGATGAGCTACCTTCTGTAATTACAGGATAACTCGTCCTTTAATGAAGCACATGATGGAAAGAGAGCACAGAATGTAAACAAGTCACTTATTTTCTCACACATCCTGTGGGGGGGGGGGGTCTTACTTGTCTTTAAATGAATGTTGTCTCGCCCTCACAGCTGACAGAAACACTTGAGAGACCAGGACAAACAGGGAGAGCAGTGGAGTGGCAGGTTTGTCATTTTAACTCCTGTCTCGCTGAAGGTGACCTGTCCTTGAAATTACTTAATGATGACTCACCTGATGCAGAATTCCAGTCAGACCTTACTGCAGAAATGATCCCTACTTTTATGAATGCAATTTATTTTTATGTGAGTGAGCCATCAAAGCTTGCTCTTGAGGGGGGTGGGGGGGGGCTTGAGGTCAATCTTAAATTTAAATATTCATTTGTCTGCTTGTCCATACCACCCCTCCTGCTAATTATTAGATACGGGGAACAATTATGCAATCACTTAGTCTTCCATCTTTTTTCTGCATTACTGACAGAGTGTACTACAGGTGAATGGACAGCGAATGAACAGCAGTTTGATTCAAGCATTTTTTTTTTTATCTGCCCATCAATTATTTCCGTTAAGCTTAGGCAAGTCAAAGAGGGCTTTGATTTTTGGGATGTCTGGCGCCCCCACATCAAATGTACCCACACTCTGTCTTCACTGTCAAACTATCACCACTTAATTATTCACAGTTTTCAGACCTGAGTCCTTTTATTCTTTTTCTTTTTGCCATGACAAGGATGCAATCAGAAAAATTACTGCTCACAAACTCATTCTCAAAGTACAAATTTCAGGGCCATTTTCATTTGGAGGCAGTCTCTTGGATTCACAAACTTTAAACATTCTGTTTTTCACTTGCCAAATGTGCGTGCAAGTGTACACACAAAAACACATTTGAGTTGTCTTGTTAAATTCCAGCTGTGGGTATGGCTAAATGATAATAGTTGGTTTTTCTTAGAGGTCAATTTTAAGAACACTAACAGCGTAGCAATGAATTTTGAAATACACAGTCAGAAGAAAGAGTGGAGCTTTACTCTCTCACAGCCAGGGATCAGAATATACTGTAAATCAATAATGCTAACCAACGAAAGCACACACATGCACACCATGTACTCTGTTTTCTGCTACATTCTCTCTCATTTACAATTTCATACTTCATTCTGCCTCTTCCAAATCCAGCATGATGCTGTGTTGCAGTGCAGTGTTTTTGAGAAAAAATATTCTCCTAGCAATCTTAGATCTGAGATCTGACTCTCTTTGATTGATTTGAACAGCTTAGTGCCTTTTAATATGCAATGGAAAAGCTAGAATGATCTGCTTACACAAAAAATGTGAGAAAAGTGTTTGCTCTTTTCTTTGATGTGAATGTGTGTAGCATAAAAGAAAAAAAAAAGCAAAAGCATAAAAAGCAGGTAGTTCTAACAGAGTGGAACACAAAAGCAGGGAAACATATGAGTGGAACTGAAACAATAACAAACAGCTTTTCTTCTTGGATTTGGAGATAGGAGAAAACTTTAGTGGGAGAGTAGTAGGAGGTGAGACAGCTCATTTAAAGGGAGAGTGCAAGGCAGTGCTCTTGGAAATTGGTTGCCTACGTGAGAAGTTCACAGGAACAGTTTGTGCAGAAGTTCCCTGAATGGGGCAAAAAATGTATTACCGCCTTAAACAATCTTCACAGTCTCTCAAAATCAGAGAGAAAACTTTTTTGATTTCAGAGCCATGGTTCATGTTTTGTCATGAAGCTAAATAACAGTACTGTTTGGTCCCGAAGCTCCAACTTTCATCTTTCATCATCATTGCGTTTCAGACAACTGTGAAGCGTTTGTCGTTATTCAAACATTATTTAAAGGGGTTTTTTGTAGACTATGAGGCTCTAAAAGATGCTCCACTTGTTAAACAATTTGTTTTTACCTCACCCACACACACAAAAATGTTTAGACTTGCAGATGTAATTCTAAAGAATTAACAGCCTTTGTAACACTTGGAGTATGACAACAGATATGACTGATACCAGCCACCAATTCATGAAATAGCTGAACATCCTCCTCAGCAGGTCAGCAGTTATATTGATGCAATTTAAAACAGTTATCACCAACACTTGAAGATTAATTTTTGGTGTAATAGGCATAGTAATATAAAAAATGGCTTTATACGAGAAGTTACTAGAAAGTTATATCTATTGGTTGTTACATACATACGTTACAGCTTTTAATGCCATTATAATGTCATATAATATGCAATGATTTGGTCTCCAGCACTGAGTGAGTTGTCAAAAATAATAAACTTATTTCAAACACTATCCATCCTCTGGTCTGGGAGATGTGGAAGCTGAATTAGTTGGGGATAAGAGAGCCAAAGATGAGGGATGAGAGGCTGAGTAGATGAGGGATAATGGATAACAGTCCAGTTTTGGAAGGCATGGAATCACATGGGAATTCTGAAGAGGGCCAATTCAGCCTGGATGAGAGACAGAGAGAGCTGATTATACCCCCTCCTTTTGTGTTTGGGATCAGGATCAGCAAGCAAATCCTCCACTTGGAGAGGAGAGTTGAGTAATGGGAGAGTTGGGACAGGTGAGGTGAGGGAAAGGCAAAGAGAGAGAAAGAACAGAGATAAGATGTGAGCAAAGGAGATGACAAAGGAGTTAAAAAAAAAAAAAAACGAGGAGGAGGCAGAGGGAATAAAATGAGAGGAGTGGAAACGGAGAGTGAGAGCTTTGTCCTCTTTGCCTTGATTTGGCATATACAATGCAATCAAGTTATCAGAGATGTAGTTTTCACCTGCCCTGCATGATTATATGCATAAGATCTCATTTATGTGCTCAAAAAATGTTTTTTTCCGTTCCCATTAGCCACTACATTTTACGCATTCAACTCAGTTTTTATTATTTTTTTACCCCCACACATCACAATCGCTGATGATTAACCCTTCTAAACCGACTGTGTTGCCTCTGGCCACCGCACTTAGAATTACCGTAAATCTGTGTTGTTTGCTCTATCGGAGACATGCCAGAGGTTTGATAGGGTCATTACGGTGATTCCACTCTTGCTTTTGCCAGATTGCTGAATTTGTTCCTTCGTTGTTAACCGTTAATCCATTCTTTTGACATAAGGTAAACTGCCGGATACTGAAGGTTCTGAGTGTTCTGGAGTAATGGCCAAAAGCGCTTACTCACAGGACTGGTTAAAATAAGCATTTAGTCCAGGTGGACAGTAGGAATATTCATTGTAGAAGGGTTAGATTAACTCAGAAATATCTTACTCTAAAAGCCTGCACTGTTCCATGGGAACAGAAACAACTGATTGTACACACTTCTGGATTTGCTGGAAACTCAATGAGGCTGAAGTGTGTCTGCAGATGTGTGCGCGTGTCCGTGCGTGTTACTTGTGTTTTTTTTGGTCCAAGGTTCTGCCATCCTGTGCCAGACGTCCCTGCCTCTCACTGGTACCTGCAGCAATACAGGAACCATTAGACAGTCCCAGAGTGATGAGACGAAGCAGTTTTCATTAAAAAGACATTTGGTGAAGACTGGAGGCCTTGAATTGATGTGAAGCAAGAGACAAAGGCTTGGAAGGGGCGGGGGGACTTTGGGAGAGATGAATGACTCATATGTTAGTGTTTCAGACCGCAAAGTCAGAAAAATATTGTGCCCCTCAAATAAACAGCATCTGAAAACAAGCCAAGGTTTTGACGGCAATGGGGGAAGTGTGTGTGTGTGTGTTTGTGTGTTTGTGCTTGTCTGTTTTGCTGCTCCAAAGAGTGAGGGGGGGAGGGAGTGAAAGACAGTGTGAAATCATTTGGTGAGTTTGTTGAATGCCGTGGAGTCAAACCCGTGACCGTCAGTGGAATGTTGATAAACAGGAGTGAGCTTTACAGCCCGCCACTCCAATACCGACTGCGCAGAACCACAAATCCATGCCTCCCCTGAGATGTAAGGCACACCCATGGTTACGATTCATTGGATTACCAGTCCACCCAGCCAGAGTGTATTATTGTCATCTCAAGACAGATGAGAAGAGCACAGTAGCTTTTTCCTCCCCAAGATTTCAAGACTCCACAGGAAAATTCCCATTAGCCTGTATTCTGTCCAACATTTCAAACAACGCGGATGTAACTTGCCACACCAGTAGCAGTTTCCACTGCTCTGAACAATCGAGGGTAGAAATGATGGAGATTCATTCTTCACAGAAGTGTCATTTCTGAAATATCCATAACACTGCAGCCTCCTCTGCGTCATTGCTGCTGTCCTCCTGTACATTTTTTGATGTGCGTGAAGAGGACTAAGGTGAGAGCTAATTGTAGGCATTGTAACTGTTTCCATTACGCTGAGCTTGTACAAACTTGCAGTAAACATGTCTCTTGTACAAGAAGGGAACGCTAAAAGACTATGCTTACCTTGATTGCATGTTGGATTTGTGCATGAGATCGAAATGGCCTTGACTTCAGTAAGAGGTTTTTTTTGTCTCTAACTGGGCAGATGACTTAGATGAGCTATTAAAGAGTGAGATAAGAATAAGATTTTCTTGATAATTTTCTGATTAAAACATTCTTTAGCGGGTGGTTGGTGTCACTGGCTTCACAACAAGAAAGTTCTGAGCTCAATACAAGCTGCCGCTCCACGTGCTTCTGTCCTACCTCCCTGACCTGCTCCAACTGCACTACCCCTCTTGTAGCCTCCGATTGTATGAAACCAACCCCCCCTCCCCTGGAACTCACTCCCCAAACCCCTCTGTGACTGCACCAACCTCATCTGATTCAAATCATTGCTCAGGGCTTACCTCCTTACATCTACTTTTAATATTTGATTGTCTCCATGCCTTTATTGTTATTACTTTTTGCTATTGTTTTTATTGTTTTCTGCATGTAGTTATTGCTGAGTTCTTTATTTTCTCTGTATGATTGCCCCTGAAAAGCATTGTTAAGCACTGTTAAAAACACTTCATCAATAGGATGTATTATTATTGTTGCTTTTATATGCTGAGCAGACTGTCAGCACTAAATTGGGATTTTTGGCGAAACTAGGTAAGTAGATAAGACTAAATTCAGACAGCTACACAGTTTTGTCCTTTATGCTCTGTGCTTTAGTACATTCAATTTGACATAAAATAATGGATGCTATATAAAACTTATACGTTTCAGCATTAATTTGAGCGAATTTGCATCAATGTAGGAAAAAAACGATGAAGACATAAAGCACCTTTAAAACATAATGCCCGATGTCAAGGGTTCCGAACCAGTGCGCCACTAAATGTGTCTTTGGCAGCTGTGCGTAGTTTCAGTGTTCATTGGCAAAATGGCTCACACTTGAATGAGGGCATTGTCCTGTGCAGTAGCTGTAGCGACAGCTGGACTTGAGATAAATCTCACTATATATCAGTCAAAAGTTAAGTGTGACCAACATCGATGACAAAGTCAACATTGTTTCAGCTTTGAAGCCATGGTAGGGTTAACCATCAGGGAACACTCCACCAGAGTACCACCACACATCATTGGAGGCCCTCAAAGCTTTTGTGCTCGTAATTCTGAACAAACCCCTCCAGTGGGAAAACAATAATGCAAATGAGCCTGATGCAGTCAAGAATACAATAACATACAAGTTAGAAAAGAGCGTCTTCAGTTTGCCTCCAGGCATCGCCACTGCTAAGTCTGCTGTGACAAATAGCAATGCTTCTCATGTTTTACAGTGTTTCACGTTTGTGAGACAAGCAAATGGACATGATTAATCAATCTGTCTGTATGTCTTCAAAGGAATATTATTTGTTTTAAGTGCAGTATGGGGAGTAAAAGAATGGTCTTGGTTTGTGGGTGCTAGATGCACAAAAGTATGTTTACATGTAGGCTGTGGTTGAGCAACACTGTAAATAGCTGGCACATAGGACAAAACTTTTGTGATGAAAATGTGGAAATTGTTATACATTAAGTTGATGTGCACAAATGAACACATAGACAGAGCTCTGACTCAGTCAGAGAGATGCCCCAGAGAAGGAAGGTTAGCCAGTCATGAAATTACTAAACAAATAGAGGCTTACAGGCTTTCCAACCCAAACAGTCTAAGTGGAGGTTGAGATCAGCAGATAAACTGCGAGTATGTGTGCCTGCTGAATGAGTGAACAGTTTGTTAATCGTAATGGTGATTTCGGTGGACGAAAAGCATTTGTATCATTACTGTATTACCCATAATGAAACGCAAGGTCAAACTGACATTACTGGAGTTTTTGCAACATGAGTCATTTATTGTTTTCAAGTTCATGCTGCTGTTGTGGTTATTTGACTTTTGTGGATAATAATCTGGTGGTTGACTTTGTTTGACACTTGGCTCCTAGAGTGTAACTCATGCATCAGTGAGCTACAATGTTTAATTTTGAGGATAGTCAATTTAACTGAAATACTGTTTCAAGTAGTGGCCATTACACTAAAGACAACTTTAAATAATCCCTTTTCCCCTAACTTTTTACTTATTATGCATTTTACCCCCCCCACCTTCCTTTTGCCTCGACCCCTATCCCGTTTGTACCTTATTTTAATACCTTTACTTTAAAATTCAATTTGAATTACAGCTTGGTAGGTACTCTTCATCATAGCTTCTTGGCATTATGTCAGCTCGTAATCAAGGACAGGATAAGGATCACTTAAGTTGTGCTAGCAAAGTACTTAAGTTAAAATGAACTCAGTTGAATGTCAGCGTTTTGGGTTACTCCTTTATGATATTTTATATCTCTTTTTCATACACGTATTAAAAACTTCTATGGGAAAACCACACGTACACATTATCTGCTTCAGTGTATAATTGTCATTTCCACAATTCAAGGTGTGTTCTTTGAAAGCCAGCGGGCAAAAATACTACCGTAGTAGCTCAAATGGGTCCTTGTCTGTCATTTGGCCACACCCATACGTCTTTCTTAGAGTCACAAAGCATACGGTGAGGACGAAGAAAGCTGCTGATCCATTAACCCCAACACTTGATAGCAGACGCTAACAGGAGGAATGCATAAGGCCGGGCAGTAAAAGACTGTTTACTGTGATAAAATTAAACAGAAAACTTCCAGCCACATCTTGTGGCCTTCCTAGCAGATGGAGATAATCTAATTGTTTTCAGTCACATGATGCCAGGTGATCATTTAGGTTTGCACACATTATGTAAACCAGATTGTCTCCGTGACAACACAGCAGAAAGCTGCGGAAATGGCACCCGAGCTAATAAAAATTACAAAGGAAATTACTCTAACAGGATCCACACTGATTTGTAGTACATGTTTTTTCCCAGCAACCCACAGAGCTCACAAAAGTGCTCGTCCTCTCTTTTTCAGCGCTTGTAAAGTTATTCTCTCTTTGTCCTCCACATCCACTGATTTACTGTAGGCTTTCTACTCTGCTCCTCCTTCCACCCATCCCTAACTAATGCTTCTCCCTGTAGAGGAGCTTCAAACCTTTGTCCTGCTCTGCGGCGAGCAGGTCTCAGACCCTGAGCCCTAATCCCCTCCGTGGCCAGCAAGGGAAGAAAGGAGGCTTGGATTTTAGCCTCTAGAGTTGAAGGCCTGGGGCTAAAGTAATTATTCATTGTGAATGACCCTGGTGACAGGTGGCTGCAGCTGCAGAGAGCAACACAAGACCTCTGGCCTTCCTCCCAAACAGAGTGGTGAGAGGAAAAGTGCATTTCTCAGTAACGACGACGACAGCAACCAAAAAAAAAAACCTCCAACAATTCTTATTCATGTTAGTAAACAAGACTGTAAAAATGTGTGCCATCCACAGTGACCTCAAACGCCACACTTAAAAATTCCCACAGCTAATTTCCACATCAAATTACTGTCTGTTTATCATGAAGCACATAACAATGATAATATAATGTAGAAGGCCGATCTCATATGGGTCCTCACTTGAATGTGCTCCCATGGAAGAAGTAGAGCTTAACAAGCTAAGTGGATGTCTAACTTAACTGTGAAGAGTGTTTGATCCCAGAGGGCTCGGAGGAAAGAAGAAGAAAATAATAGGAGGCCTCAGTTTCTCTCAGGTGTGTGAAATGGGTCACCCTGAGTGTCGGGTGGGGAACAGTAATCACACAGGTGGGAATCTTCACAGGACATTGGAAACCTTGCCAGGCAAGAAAGAGACTGTCAAAATAAAACAGGAAGTGGAAATGGAAGCAAACAACAAAAGGAAAGAAAGAAAGCGTCAGATGTATCATCTGTCGTCCAGCTGCCACACTCTCCTGTTTCTCCCAACCTGTGCTGTGCTTCTCAGGAGGATGCTTTGGGCAGTCGATACTTCCATCATGAACTGCCATCTTAAAACATTGAAGCTTTGCAATCTCGTCTGCGAGCCCAGCAAGTGTCTGGTAAAGGACAAAAGTTAACAAAAGAGAAATACAGCTGAAATATTGAGCGATGCTAGGGGGGTGGGGGGGAACAAGCGCTTTATGTGCTGCTCAAGTGCCCATTTAACCTTAAGTAATTATTTGGCTTCCACTATTAATGGAGGCGCATGCAAGTGAGATAAATCACCTCTCACTTGAGAGATACAAAGGGATTTGGGAGTGAAAGACAAGTTGACGTAGTGAGTGCTGATGAGGCTCCTGAGACGAGGGAATTCACACACACAATTAAACAAACATACAGTCGTAATGTATATTATCCAAGGAGACGCGCACAAACAAATGCCTCTGTTAGTATTTAACTGGACTGCACTCGCTCTCCCACTGGTTGCACTGAAATGAAATGTGATGCATAATTCAGAGTGGCTAATGGTGCCGAACAATGTGCATTCAGTAAATGACTAATTGATCCATGACCTAGCCACCAATCGCTACACCAAGTCCATGGATATGCAGGGCAAGTTTGTTGAAACAAGAGTAAAAGCTGCAGAAAGGGCGCACACACACACACACACACACACACGCACACATTCATTTTCACATTTTCTGCTTGCTGTCAGTCAGTGTTCAGCTCTGTAGTTTGTTTTGAAAAGATCATCTTAAAGGGAATGTTTTGCCAGTCTTTCACTTCTGACAGATGTTTGGCAATGACAGAAATAGCCCGTGTGCGCTTCAACTCACAGTTCAAATTAGATTGGTTCAATTCAAACACTAGTATTGGAAATTCCTCTGACACTGCAGAGTTGTGGATCAGGAATGGACGAATATTTGAGTCTATTCATCAACCTAATGCTATGTAATGTACTGATATACATCCACACCTAGATAAAGTGCTGTGTTTCCTGGAAACACTTTTGCTTCTCTGAAGCTGTAACTTTCACAGGAAGTTGTGCTCTGCATCCACTGGCAGCTACTGTGTAGAAAAACTGGCAACTAGATGACCACTACACCTGCCACAATTATTTGTATAGCAACTAAAGACCAACAGTAAATTTGTAAAAATATTATATTTAATGTAGTGTTACTCCAACTGAGAGTCACTAGAGAACCTACAAGTGAGTAGTGTGGGGCTGTGTGATGGTTTTAATGTGAGTGAAATCATTGCCACTGAAAAATCAAAAAGCAAATGTGAAAAATGTGTTGAAGTAGCTGTTTTTCAATGTTCAATTTCAGTGCAAATGCAACACTATTTGCATAGCTATGTCAAGGTGGGAAAAGCGGACAAAGCTCAATATCAGTCTGCTCTGGGACCGTGCTGTGAAACTTCCAGCACAAAAGGGATATACCAAACATCAACAACAATGTTAAGACTTACTATAATATTGTCATCATTAATGAGACTTGTTTTAGTCACATCTGCTGTGTCCACATGCATGAGCAATGAGCAAGATATCGCACAAAGGGCATCAATTATTGTGCTGCAGTTTGTGAGGTACAAGCCCTGTGTCGTAAAACAGTGAACAGATAGTCAAAGAATTCAGATACATTCCTCATTAGTTTGAGACTCCGGTTCGATGCCAGTCGGCTGGATTTTGTTGCGAATTTGCCTTTCTAATGTTGCATTTACTGTCACTGATGTATTCACTTTGACTATCAATCATTGTTCCATCGGATTAGTGAGATATTGAGATGCCAGAGAAAGTCAAAGAAGGTTGGAATGTATCCACATATGACTGCTAGCTTAGGATGCTCTATTAATGTTTTTTTTTTGCCCCCAATGTTGTGAAATGCCCAAAAGAAAGACCTAGCAGACAAGTGAAATATTAAAAGGTAAACTGTAAAAAAGAGGATGCCACAGCATTCCTGTCTTGTTTTACAGGGTGTTTAATCTGAGCTGTGTGTGCAATCATAACATTATCTACAGACAATTAGTCGTATTCAACTGTTCAAATTCTTAAATGATTTGGTTTCAAATCAGGACTCAATGTTTATAATAAGTTTAAAAATATACAAATACAGCTACTTGTATTTGGTAGAAGTGGTTGAATATCACATACATACATACGTTTCGTTTGGATAGCTATAATGTTAAGTGGTGAGGCCTCATTGATTTTAATGATTCTGCGTTACCTTCATAATGATGTCATTAGACTGATCCATGCTGAAAATAGCAGATCTGAGAACTGTTTTGTATTTAGATTAGATGTGCAGACGTTTTTCTGGGTTTTTAAATATGTTGCAGTCGGTCTTGCAGTAAGGGGAGTTGACAGAATGTTAAAAGTGCAAATCCCAAAATGCAGAACAAAATGTTTTCACCCAGAGCCACTAAAAGGGACTTTTTCAGTCTTTTTAAAGGACACATGGCTCCTGATCAATTATACATGGCCTTGGCGCTTCTGAGCATGCTCATGTGTTTGTTAATGCCCATGTCAGTGTGCCTGCATGCGCATGTACTGGCACTGCATCCATCCATTAAATCAGACGTGCTGGCATCAAAGTCAGGACACAGTCAGCAGTGGGAAGAAAATGGCAGGAAAGGGAAACAAAATTGCATTTCAGCTGAAAGTACAGATGTGGCAATATTGGCCGCGTAATGAAAATGTGATGTCATCCTGAGGGGCCAGAATGCTTCTGTACACAAAGAACTGATGTATTATTTTGAGGAAAAAACAAAGTCTCAATAAATCTTGGTAATCTTGCCCCACAGATGCTGCTTTTCTTAAAATTTCCCCAATTTCATTCGATCCTTTATCTTCCTGGCTCAACTTTTTTTTTTTCCCTCCCCGCACCCAAATGGCCCAGCGTTTTCTCTTGTTTTCTGCATTGTCAAATCTGCTGTTTCCACACAGCCTTGATTCAGGGGAATGGATTTTCTTTCTTTTTTTTTTTTTTTTCTTCCTTGTACACATCTGATGAGACCACGTCCACACTCAGCTTGCTAACTCTGAAAATACGTCTTTTACTTTTTCCGCCTTTGTGCGAACTGTGCTGGT